>NW_017729024.1:2227665-2257324 GCF_001723915.1 Gavialis gangeticus | reverse complement strand
GGTCACAAGCTGGCAGAGGGAAGGTTTAAGTTGGACATCAGGAGGTGCTACTTCACGGTCAGGGCGGCTAGAGTCTGGAACCAGCTTCCAAGTGAGGTGGTGCAGGCTCCCACCCTGGGGGGTTTTAAGAGGAGGTTGGATGACCACCTTACTGGGGTCATTTGACCCCAGTGCTCTTCCTGCCATGGCAGGGAGTCAGACTAGATGATCTGCTCAGGTCCCTTCCGACCCTAGAAACTATGAAACTACAGCCCGTGCAGGGCTGTCCTGAGGAGGCACAGGCAGCCCCAGGTGGGCTGCAAGTGGCTGCAGTGTGGGGTGCTGGCCACAGGGCAGGCAAGGGGTTGCTTTCCCCACCCCGCAATCAGCACCAGCTTGTAACCTGCCCCTGCTGCCAGCCTGGGCCCCACACCAGCTCCTGGCTGGCACAGCGGCAGCAGCTGTGGACCCCCTCCTTGCCATGCTGGCCAGTGTTTGCCACCACTGCGTCCTGGGCTGCCCAGTGCATAAGCTCCGGGCAGACAGCAGCAGCAAACACTGCCTGGCATGGCAAGCGGGGGGGCTGCAGCTGCTCCCGCTGTGTGCAGCCCTGATGGGCAAGCCCAGAGCTGGCACAGGGCCCAGGCTGGCAGCAGGGGCGGGTTACAAGCTGGTGCTGAGCACAGAAGCGGGGAAAAGCAACCCCTTGCCTGCCCCATGGCCTGCGCCCCATGCTGCAGCTGCTCGCAGCCCACCTGGGGCTGCCTGTACCTGTGCCTGTGCCTGTGCCTGCTCAGGACAGCCCCATGCGGGTTGCGAGTGGTGGCAGCAGGGAGTGCCGGCCATGGGGCAGGTGAGGGGTGCTTTTCCCTGGGCTCCTTCCCTGCCCCAACTTTTACCTGAGGTTTCAGTGCCAGAGTCATCGCATGGTCCCTGCTGGGGCTTCTGGCTGGGGGGCAAGGCTGGGCAGGCCGTGCTCTTGTAGGAGCCCACTGGGCTTCCCCTGGGTCCTACTGCCCCTGGTTTCTGTCATTTTTGACAGAAACCAAAGACAGGTAAATATTTATTTTCTAAACATTTTAGGGGCCCTGCAGGCCAATAGGATAGCCTTGTGGGCCGAATCTGACCCGCAGGCCATATTTTGCCCACCCCTGGTGTAGAATTATACCTTTCTTGGTGTGTGCATGCTGTTACAGGTAGGTTTGGGGCAGAGCAGAGCTAGGCATGTTTGGTCACACTCCCTGAGCTGACCACTTTTACTTTCACTGATGGCTTTTGCTAAGGACCTACTGTTCAGGATCCTTGCTTCTGCTGCAGCTTAGTTAGTCTATAGCCCACGAGGCCACCCTGGGCTTGTAAGAAATACAAAAAAACAAACAAAGTTCAACAAATAAACTGCTACTTAGAGAGCTAAGTGACTTATTGCTGGCTTCACTTCTCTGGCTTTCTGGGCCTTCTCTGGAGTTCACTCCCCCATTGCCTCTTATCTTTTAGAGGTTTTGAACAAAGCCTTGCTCACAGCCCATCCTGACACTGCTTGACCTTGCTGACCCCAAACTCAGAGCAGTCGCATTCTGTGCTGTGCTGCAACTGCCCAGAGGCTAATTCCAATGTCTTTTATTGCCCCACCCTTACTGGTTCACATGGGGCCACTCCTCTTCATTTCCCACACCTTGGTGAGCTTCCTTGCTGGGAGGCTTGCCATGTTCCCAGACCTGGATCCTCAGCCTCTAGTGAGTCCCTCCAGGTCTGGGGTGGGTGTGGGGTATGTTTCCAGGGTGTGGGGCTGTTTGGGCTCCTCCACACGCATAGTAACAGAGCCGGGCCCTGTTACAGTGTTTTGGATAATTACTAGTTTTGTGGAGTTAAGTATTGTAGTCCTTTTTTTGTATTTAGTTGTTCATGGCTTTCCATTTTGCGTATGGATCATAGGATCTATAAAATGGGTTTTGGTGTAAGAGTAATTTGGTGAGAATTCAATAAAAGAGTAGTAGTTGTTGAAGCAGCAGTAAAATCAGTTAACAAGTGTAGATGTTTTGTCCAGATAATGAAAACGTCATCTATGTAATGCAGGTATAGTGCAGGTTCAGTGGTACAGATTTCTAAAATCCTCTCTTCTAAGTGGATTATGAAGAAATTGGGATATTGCAGGGCCATCTTAGTGCCCAGAGCTGTGCCCATGATTTGGAGGAAATGTTGGTTGAAAGTAAGATTTGTGGGTGAGCATAAAATGGATGAATTGTGCAGTAGGTTGTGATTTGTAAATCTGAGTATAGTCCATGTCCAAGTAATTTAGGCAAGCGTGATGTTAGTATATTGGGTAGTTTATATACCAGTTTTGTATACTAGTATATATTCTAGTATACTAAGTATATTGCATGTGCTGAAGGATGTTGGTATATAGGGTGGTGACATCCATGATTGAAAAGCATGGCCTTAAGGAAGTTGTTAATGTTCCAGTTATTGCTGAGAAAGTTTGTTGTCTTGTAGAAAGTTGCTCTTTGAGTATGTAGTAGGTTGAGGTGGTTTCTATGAATCCTGATAGTTTTTCAGGGATGGAACCTCAGTTGATTAAGATGGGGGTGCCAGGATTTCCTTGTTTCCTTATCTTGGGGAGCATGTAAAGTATTCCTGGAGTGGGGAATTAGTTTGTGATTCCCTTGAGGTTAGTGGAGAAAGGTTTTGATGATATCTTTTAAGTTCAAAGTTATTACTGGTATGGGGTCATTCTGGAGTTCCTTACACCATGTTTTCTCACATACCACATAACCCAAGCACCATGTATTAGGGAAGGCAGAAGGAAGAAAAAAAGATTTTTCCAGAGTTATAACTGCATAGAACAAGGACAGAGCCTAGCCTTCAGCTCTCTCACGTTCCCTTTCCTGCTTAACCAAATACTGAAGCCCTAGCTGCTGCTGAAAACTAGTCTTCATAGAGTAGATCTGTGACTTTGAAAGGAGCAAAAAAGTCTGCAAAGCTGAGAAATAGGAGGAGAGAGACCAGAAATAGCAAACAGCAAAATTGTCAGAAGAAAGCTTGTCTTGATTAGTGGAACTTCAGTACTATTAAAAAGGAGAGATGATTGTTAACACCTGTGGAGTAAACAACAATGAGCCATTAAGTCAATTGATTGCCTCAGCTGCCTGAATAGAAATGCCACTCCAGACAGTTGGTTTTGGAGCAGGAATCAAAGCAGGGTACTTCTTTTCTGGGCAGAAAAGTCAGCTTAAGACATGCAGGGCTGATTTTCTGGGAAAAAGGTATGTGAGATACGCAAGAAAATATGGCAGTAGCATAAGAGAGTTGTCTGTTAGCCTTGCTGATGTAGTCCTCACAATTGAAAATGACTGTGGTTCCTCCTGGTTTGATCACTATTTCATTATGATCTTAGGAATTTCTCTGCAGGATTTTGTTGAGGATTTCACTATAAACATTCTTTCTAAAATGTGTGTGTGTGTATGTATGTGTATATGTGTGTATATATGTGTATATACCCATATGCA
The DNA here is from genome assembly GCF_001723915.1 of Gavialis gangeticus. Classification (NCBI taxonomy): domain Eukaryota; kingdom Metazoa; phylum Chordata; order Crocodylia; family Gavialidae; genus Gavialis; species Gavialis gangeticus. Next base: position 2,253,842 of record NW_017729024.1, on the reverse strand, counting down.
TGGGTTGTTTTGATGGAGTGTGTGTGTCTGCATAGAAGCTTGTTCTTCACATAATGAAATCAAGGAACTATGGGAACAGAGAGAACTTTAGCGTAATGTATAACTAAAACAAATAATTTTCACGTGGTAACTTTAAAAAATAGTGAAGTTGCAAAGACTGTAAAAAGAGGTGGATTAGTGAGGCAAACATTTCAATAAATGTTTAAGTATAGGAGGTTTTAGTTAAGCCTGGGTTATGGGTTTAAAATTTCAATTAATGTACCCTATATATATTTTAGTTCATGAAATGGAAGTTGAAGAAAGGAAGAAAGGATGTAAGGCAAGTGAAATAAATATGCTGTATCAGAAAATAATCTCACAATGAAAATAATTTTCCTGATCCTGCAAAGCATCGTGTCTTGGGAGTTTACAGCATAAGCCAATGTTGACAGATGGTAGGAGTGATTTTAAAATAGTAAAAGGAAATGTGTAGGCGAAGGGAAGGAAGAGGGAAAAATTAAAGAGCAGATCTATATAAAGTGCAGTTATGCTCAGAAAAGTGACTGAACAGTGGCATGTTGGGATCCTGCCTTTATTGCTGCTTCAGTGCTTTCCAGATTCACTTTGGTATTTTACAAGTAAAAACATTTATTTTCTGTCAGCCATGCAAAGACAAGTGGGGATCTGAAAAGTCATCTGGATACTCTCTGACTCTGACACTGCCAACTATAAAAATAGCCTGCGTTTGGAACTTAGTTAACAGTGCTGTTAATGGTATGTGAGCTAGGAAAGAGTCCAGTTCACTGTCACAGAGCTAAATTAGTTCTACAGGACAAACAAGATTAAAAAGTACTAAAAACACTGTTTTTTCATTGAAGGAAATAGATAAGACTGGAAACAAAAAGCAGATAAAACGGCACTATTTTTATATGGTATTTTTCTGACACAAGCTCCACTTAAAATAATGTACAAGTACTAATGCTTGAAGGTCTGGGGAGTAAATCAAACTGATTGCATTCCAAGCAAATAAGACCTTTACAATGCCCCACCTTCAGCCTTCTTGTATTTAAAGCTTGTTTGCGCTAGTCTAAATAGTAAGATCCACAAATGGGTTTTTTTAGTTGAGCTGGTACCCTAATTTAGCCTGTGTCCAGTGTTTATCAATAGAAAGAGAAATCAAAGGTTCCATCCCGGGAAATGTACAGCCAGCTTCTGCAGTCATCTTAAGGATATATTATGCCACATAACAATAACCAGGAGGAGCCCGTGGAAATGTTCACATAAGCAGCAAAAATATTCCCACTAGCATAAAGGTGGCAGAGATTCACTGCTTCCTGAGCCATCTGCCTGCTCCCTATTCCCCAACATAAACAGAAAATGAGAAAAGGACATAGCTGAGCAGACTTCTGCTAGGGCTACTCCTAAATTGGCATAAGCTGGGATGCCCTGTGCTATCTTAACCTCAACCAGGGCAGTGTGGCCCTGACTCCAGCAACCACAAATGCTTCCATGCAGTGTTCTTCCCAACACTCTTCTCAGGGTTGGCAAATCAAAGCCTTGTATAATATACCTTTTAATTCCTTTACAACAGGTTATTCAGTGTTCTTGTGGTTCCTTTGAATTGGCATAGTTCAGGCTATGGCCAGGGGCTACATTTGTACTTAGAAATTTGTCCTTTTAGTGCTGCAGAAATCAAGCATACCACTTGATCAAGTGATTTGTTGTGGAGAAAAATGGCAGCTCTACAATGAAATGCACTTTCCAGCAGCAGCTTGTTGGCAGATTGACAATTTCCAGTGCCGTGTGTATTACGTGTACAGCAGTCTGTAGCTCCACAGGGCATGGCTGGATCCTCCAGCCTCCCTGGAGGCTTTGTTCCTCATGCCTACCTCCACTGGCTTCAGGAAATATGTCTGTCACACCAAACTATTGCCCCAGGGAGGCAGAGCCAGGCTGACAGGTTGCCACATGGGCTTCCTGCACAGCCCTTCTTTCTTCGTGAACAGGATAAAATTGTTCTTGCTCAAAGAACATGGTAGGAATCCACCTTCTAGATACCTTCTGCCATGCAAAAAGTGCATGCCCTATCTATTCCCATCACATCAGCATCCCCAGCCTTATTTACAAGCCAAAGAAGGGACAGAGCAGGAACTCATGGGTGGTTGAGCTTGCATCTGGGTACTTCAAAGAAGCCAGCTCTCAGTTTTTGCAAGTGGTAAATAAATAATATGGTTTGGGTGAAAGAGACTTCAGCACTTCTCCTGAAGTGAAGGGAGTGTCAGAGCCCTACAGGAGCTGCAGCCAAGAGATCTGTGTGTGCTTAGTTGACTGACTGACTGACTGCTCTAATATGCAATGGCTATTACTGGGGTGAAGGGGAGACTCTACAGCCCCCTTTCTCCCCTCCCCCAAAGTGGAAGGAGCATCAAGACCCTCCCCACACTGCCAACTTCTTGAGGATTGACGTGGTGGGTGAATCACAGTGCTAGCACTGATAGCCATGGATCATCACAGATAGCCAAGAACATCTCCCACACTGCTTCTCCCATTGTGGATTTGCCTATGCCAAATTGGTTGGTGAATGGGAGACCACATGACCCAGGTCTCAGTCATGTCTATGTGGCCAAATATGGCACTGTACACCATCCCAGACAGGAGCTGAGCAAGCTCTTTGAAGGAGCGGTGGCAGGCCTTGGCTCTGCCAATAGGAGTACAGCATTTACAGGACCTGCTGGTATATGTTCTGCAGCTGTCTGGATGTCCAGGCACTTGAATAGATGTACACACATTTCACACTGTATTTTTGTGGTACTACAATGTTTTTTGGAAATTTTTACTGCTTCAAATATATGCCTGGACCTACCCTCAAACTTGTACACTTCTTAAGGATATGTCATAGGGCTGCAGTAATTTCAAAAGAAAGGGAGAAAATAAGAATACCAACTCCAGCTTCTTAACTTGTACGCTTTAGCCCATGGTCTTTGGTTCATATGATGTCTGCAGGGACTGTAAGCCTCTTCATGCAGTGCTTTATCTGGATCTAAGCAAAAGCTGCTTGAATCAAACTTATGTGTGGGGCTGTACTTATATTCTTAGGTCTCTTAAGAAGTTACTAGTAAAGACTTTGGTTGGTCAGACTTCTTCACAATTCTATTTTAGAGAACTTGTTCTCTAAATGAAGTAGAAAAATGTTTCCAGAGGCATATGACTAAATCAGGGGTGGGCAGTCATTTTAGCTGGAGGGCTGCTTAATGAGTTTTGGGGACTTGTTGAAGGCCACATTCCTCTTTCGTCTCTCTTGCTCTTTTTCTTTGTCGCTCGCTCGTTCTTTGCTCGCTCTTGCTCGCTCCTCTTTGCTCATGCTCTCACTCTCTCTTTCTCCTTCCACAGCATGGCCAAAACTGTAGTTTGCCAGGATCCCCAGTGGTTAGCTGTGAACCCAGGCAGGAGCTGCTGACATGGATACTGATGCTCACCAGACATAGCAGTAGCTTGTGCCTGGGTCCTCAGCTGAGTGTCTGGGCTCTTGGTGATCTGTAGCTTCAGCTGAGTTCTGGAGGGAAATGGAGGGAGTGAGAAGGCAGAGAAGAAAAACAAAGAGAGACACTGCTGCCTGTCCCACAAGGAAGCAGCTCTTGCCTGGGTCCACAGCTGATGCTATTGACAGGTTCCAGGTCAGGGCTCTGGGCAGGAACTTCTACTCTGTCAGGAGGGCAGTAGGTCAACTGTGGATGCAACTGGCAGGTTCTGCTTCTGAGCTCCTGAACCTGCTTGCAGCATCCACATCTGATGCTGCCACCTGCCCACTGCAGTGGAACCCCTGCCCCTATTAGGCTGCAGAAAACTAATTAATCTTGCAGCAGGGTAGTACTTTTAAATATAACTTCTACCCTGCAGCACTACACGTGTAGATGCTGATACAGCTGGCTAGGGCATGAGGGTGCTTCACTGTGGGGGCTGCCTGCCAGCTAGCCCCACACTGGAGCACCCTTGTACCCCAGCCAGCCCCTCCTACAGTATGTTGAGCTGGGCAGATGCAGCCCCAGGCTGGCAGGCTGCCCCTTGGGGTCCCCTATCAGCCGGGGCTGCTCTAACCCAGCTCAACATGCTGAGGTCTTGCGTGCACATTCAAACAGCGTGCCCAGGAGCAATAAACTTTGGCTCAATAAGTGCTGGAGTTTATTGCTTTGCAGTAATTGCATGAGTAGGCATGCCCAGTAAGAGCTAAGCAATGGTAGTTATGGCACTGCCCTATGCAGGGATGATGCAAAGATACAGTAGGAGTAGTGTGGTGATAGTGTCTCAGGCAGACACCGTCCCTCTCTCTCTTTCTCACTGCTATAGGTGCACAGGAAGAACATGCTATACTATCCTTTGGGTTAATGGAGATTGCTGCCCTTGTTGCACTGGCCCAGCCCTGCTTTGTTGGTAATGGCCCCATCTACTGTATCTTACAATATATAGGTTGACATAGTGTATAAGTCAACCCCATATTTCTGTACAAAAAAGGTAGGATTTTTGTAGATCCATTATATAAGTCAGTCCTGCCTCAGTGTGCAAGCTGCTGGAAACCCATGCAGGCTTGTGGGAGAGGCAGCATACTGGTGGGCTCCCAGGAAGTTACGGAGGCTTCACAGCAGGAAGGATTGGATGCCTCACCACTTATGCCTTCAGCAGGCTTCTGCAGCCCACAGAGCATCTGGGGCTGTCTGGGAAGATGCTAGCATACCCCATGGGCAGCGCAGGGAGTCGGGCAAAGCCGACCCCTTCCCAGGTGATGGCAGACATCCTGCTAGCCGCAGGAGCCTGCTTTAAAGCAGAAGCGGTGAGGGGCCTGATCGTTCCTGTTGCAGACCCTCCCCACATACCCTGGGACCAGAGGGGCAAGCTGCCAGTGGGCCAAGCATCCCCTGAGCTGCAGGGGGGCCCAGTCCTTCCCGCTGCAGTAGTGCCACCCAGGGCTAGCCAGCCTGACTGCCAGCAGACCATGTGCTGCCTGAGCTCCCAGGGGGGTCCAAGGCAGCACTGCTCACAGGGGATGGTGTAGAAGTTGAGACTGAATTTTAAGAGTTACATATTTGGCTTCAAAACTTGACTTTGTGCACCGTGAAATACGGTACTTCTCTTCACACTTCTGTGATATGTTTTATAGAAGGAATAGGAGTAAATATTTCCTGTTCTCTCCAGAAAAACTGAGCCAGGGGCCTTCTGCTATGAAAGAGAACAGACTACTTGCATCCATTCCCTTACTGTGCATTAGGCTTAACTTTGCTTTGGCTTATGCTTTACAGTTGGCTCCATAAGAATTAATCTTTGTGAATCAAACAGCTCCAGAAAGTTCATAGATTCATAGATGTTAGAGCTGGAAGGGACCTCACAAGATCAAAGTTGCTGCTTAGGATTCTTCATTTGCAACTTATACCAAACTGGCCAGTATTAAATAATTTATATAAATGAGGCAGCTCTTAGAAGTGCTCTTATATAGTGATCGCAGGTTTCCCAGTAACAGAGAGGAATTTACAAGACAACAGACCCTCCTTGTATGACCCAAGAGACGCTTGGGTCCAACAGATGCTCCTAATGTATGTATAGTCTATATTTGAAAATGAAATTATAGGTGAACCGAGTGTTATGTTGCATAAGTTGTATCATTTATCTCAGAGTAAAGTAGAGCTGTCAGCTTTTTAAAAACAAATTAAACTGTTTAATATTTCCTTACAGGCAAACAGTAGAACGTGTGACATTACAGAACCAACTCCAGCAGCTTCTAGAGGCCCAGAGAACAGAGAGCATATCACTACCAACATCCCCAAGGTAATAGGAGTGGAATTTTGCAATAGTTTAAGCTGGAATCTTTACATGGTATAACTGTTATCAGGACAGGCCATGGACTATGTAATGATCTAATCATTCACACATTGGAAATGGTGTAAAGCATCATCTGTCAGAAATGAATACATTTCTTTTTACTATTTATTTGAAGTTTGCATCTTTTAAACGGACGGATTAAAATGATATGTAAATATTGGACATTCTGGGTGCATTTACATGTGCACTTAATGAGAAGCAATAAACTGCGGTGCTTATTGCTCTAGAGTTTATTGCTTCTAGGTGTGCCATTTTAATGCGCTCCCAGGATCGCAGCACGTTGAGCCGAGTTGGAGAATTCCTGGCTGACAGGGGGTCCAGGGGTTAATTTACCAGCTCAGGGCTGCTCCCTTCGCCCTGCTCAGTGTTCTGTGGGGGGGCCAGCTGGGACATGAGGGTGCTTCAGTATTATTACTCTGTAATATACATATTCCCGGATCAACATTTATCAAGGTATAGTGTTTAGCTCATTAATAGTAATTAATGGTTAGTGATTAATAGTACATACATTTAGTACCTTATTAGAGCTATAAAGTAATTGGGATAACCGTTGGTAGATAAATGTGAATTTCATTTCTCTTTACACTGGTTCAAACTGAACTTAATTTTGTCCCATTACCCTCATCCATGGGTAAAGGCAGGGTCTCTCAGTTTGTACTGAAAAAAAAGCAAAATATTCTGGCCGATGTCCTGGGCAATGAAAGGTTCTCTGTAACATAAGTCCTTGACAAAAAAATACTTTATATTGGTATTTCTTCACTTCCTAGCACTTGGGTGGGGGGCTGATTAATTTGTTATCCTAATGGTAGTAAAATAAATTAGCATATAATTATTTGCACCCTTTCAGTATTCTAAATCTAAAAGGATTTTTTGTATGAACAGCTCTCGGTTTTTAATATTAAATATTACTCTGTTTGCTTTTAATACTGGGTTAGGTCTAACATTTGTAAGATTCACCTCTGTGTAGAAACCCAGTACAAAGCTGTATTTTTCTAACGTGGATCAAAATAGTTAGCAAAAGCGCAGGTTTTTTATCTTTTTCAAAAAATGGATAAGTCCCATAACTTCAAGAAAGCTTTTTTTCTTCAAATTTTTATCCAAAACTCTTGTTTTTAAATAGCTATTCAGAATTTTATCTTAAAGAATTTTGAGGGGTTTTCCCCTAAAAGCTAGAAACTTAAGGCATCAAATCCTAGTTTAGAATGGAAATAGTGTTACATCTGTAGTTATGTAGTTGTTCCATTAGCTCTATAATAATGGCTTCCACATGAGCAAAGATCAAAATAAATAGGAATATGCTGAGACAGACTTACACAGTAGAAATGGTAGTGTTGGATTTGATATCTGCATAAACTTGACTGTGGTATTGAAAATCTCTCTCTCTCTTTTTTTTTTTTTTTTGTGTTCAAGTTCACCATCATCTCCTGCTTCTGGCAAACCCCAGTGGAAACCATCTGATTCAGATGACTTGTCTGTATCGAAAAGTAAATTGAACACCCAAGACGGGATTCAGATTCTTGGCAGCGTGGGAACTGCCAACCGCACTCGGTCCAAGATGAAAGATGAGGATTCAGATAAAATCCTGCGCCAGTTGTTGGGGAAGGAAATCTCTGAGAATGTCTGTATGCAGGAAAAGCTGTCATTGGAATTTCAGGATGCTCACGCTTCCTCCAAGAACATAAAGAAAATTCTGCCAGAGAAAAGGGAGCTGAAGTTAGCCAGACTGAGGCAGCTTATGCAGAGATCCCTGAGTGAGTCTGATACAGACTCAAATAATTCTGAGGACCAGAAGAACATTCCTGTGAAAAGAACTGACAAACCAAGGCCGCAACCCATTGTGGAAAGTGTTGAAAGCGCAGAGAGCTTGCACCTGATGATTAAGAAACACACTACAGCAGCAGGGCGCCGGTTTCCCTTTGGCATTAGAGCTTCCAAGTCCGTGGATGGCCATAGTCCATCTCCTACTTCAGAAAGCAGTGATCCAGATAATGAGTCTCAGTATCAGTCTGGTACCATATCTCAGAGCCAGGTTTCTGGAGATACCTGTCAGTCCAACTCTGACAGTGCCACTGTTCAGAAGGTTGCTACAAGTCCTAAGAGCGCCCTCAAGTCCCCTTCTTCAAAGCGCAGAACCTCCCAAAATTTAAAACTGAGAGTAACCTTTGAGGAGCCTGTGGCACAGGTGGAGCAAACAGAGATTGAACTGAATGAGGAAAAGGATAAAGACCGAGGCAAATCAGTCCAAAGGGCTCCACTCAACACCGAAGCTGGGGAGCAGTTGAAAAGGCCATTTGGAACATTTAGATCCATAATGGAGACTCTGAGTGGCAACCAAAACAACAACAACAACAACTGTCAAACAGCAAATCTGGTCAAAACCTCATCAACATTGCCATTTACCTCATTAGGAAGAAAGGCTGCAGAAAGCAAAGGGAATCCGACCACTCCTATTAAAGGAAAAAATAAGACAGTGAGTGCTTTGAGGGGTGTGGGAGTGGTGGGGAGAAACCAGGGAATCTTCCCTCCCCCCCTGCCCCTTTCTGTATAATGAACAATATTGTTTCTAGTTAAGATGACAACCTCTTCTTCCCTCCCCTATACAGCGCTCACACAAGCACACACACGTACTCAATCACTCATGCCCTCATGCACAATACTCTGTGCTGGTCTGGTAAAAAACTGCAGAATGCAGATCATATTTCACTTTCGCTATTAAGGGCATTTTAGGTGGAGAAGGAATTGAGGAGGGTAAAATGTACCCCATGCATAAAGTTGCATCCTGTAAGTCCTCCACTGCCTTTAGTGATGCACTGGCTCTGTGCCAAGCCTTCTGCACAGGGGTAAATTTTGCCCAAGAGGATCTTTTATCAATATTATGAATGCCAGCTCATAGAATGAGAACATAAATTTAAAATCCTTTGGATTTCTAAGGAGTAAATAAATTCAGGCCAGCCCTGGACTAAAGACATGACTGCCAGGATTGAGTGAGTGGCAGAAAATAAATCAGGAAAAAATAAGATCAGCATCACCTGCTGGCTGCATTGCTCTTCCGTGCATTGCTTTGGGCTCTAGTACTGTCCCATGCATTGCATAAGGCCTTTCTTAAACCCTTCTCAGCTTCAGGTTTCTTCCTCTTATATATCCTGCTCTCCAAGAAGAGCACCTGACTGATACCTATCATCTGAGAGTATTCATGGCAGAGTGGGCTGTACTCTGATCATTGCGCACATCCTTGAGACGCAACTAAATGTATTTTCTGTAAGACATAGGGAAAAGATGGCTGCTTCTGCTCAAGTGAACTCCCATGTTTGAAAAAGGGATAAGAACCCCACCCCCCAAAAGAAATGTCTTCCTTGAAGTAGAGAGAACATGAAAGGGATGCACCAAGGCAAAGAATGTGAGTGCAGTGTGTGTGTATGGGAAGGATTGTGTCTAAAGGGGTGGAGAACTGAAAATATGAGGGGTGTCATGGCTAATAATCTGAGTGTGAGGGATAAGTGACGTGTGAGAAGGAAGGATTAATAGGATGACCAGAAAAAGATGAAGTTGAAAGTAAGAAAAAAAACTAATATAAAACATAAAGGGGGGCTAGGATGAAGGGAGAAAAGAGGGAGGAATTATCTACCATATAAAAATATCATTCAGAACAAACAAGACAAGGTGGGAGGAAAAAGTACATTCAGATATTAAAAAAGGGGAAGAGTGGAAAGAGCATCTTGTGGGTGACATTACATTTGACTTCAGTATCTATAGAGCATGTCATGCCAAAATATTAAATGAAAGTATACAAAAAGGACCAAAGAGGGGACCACACAATAAAGTTTGCTTAGAACTGTTCAGCAGGAGTAAGGGATGCAAATCTGAGCCTTAGGCTGCCTTACATTTTGTTTAGTTGAGCTGCCATTTAAACACAGAATTAATTTTAACACCATAAAACCCAACCCTTTCAAAAAGGATGGATTCTAATATTTCACTGAGATAAGAGGATCAAAAATGTTCTGACAGAGCATGAGCTCATAAATGATTTGCCTTGCTCACTAAGTAAGATTAAGCCATTTGAAAAGAAATTTTGACCCTATTAGTCATTGAATGCAGCACGACACTTAGGACCACATTCTTTTCCATCCATTAAGCATTTGCACAGACTTAGGTGCAAGTCATTTAGAACTGATCTGCTTCTGTAACACATCATGCTCATACCCTTAAGACTGAGTCATAAAAAAGCAGCGAGGAAGAGAAGGACCAAGACACCTTCTGCACTGACTAGGCCCTCAAGCAGGGTGAAATAGACGTGCACTTAGGCCCCTAAAGTCACTTATTTGCCTACCAGGTGGAATAGGATCTGGCCTCTGGTCTACAAAATGCTTGCCGAATGTGAAGGTGCTTTGTTTACATGTTGTCTTTGTTAAATATGAAATTCACTTGGAAATATTGGATTTCACAACTATTCAAGAGATGCACAACACAGGCAGTGAACTTTCTTTACCTTGACTAAGTAGTAGGCTACATATGGTTTCAAAAATAACTTTTTTTTAAAGTTTTCCTTGTTAAAAATACCCTACTGAAGTCTTTTGATTGCATGTTTCCTTTTAATAGGCCAGTATATATTATGCATGTGATAAGCTCTTTGCATGTTTTCAACTGATTTATGCATTGTACTTCCCTAGGGGCATTACTCCAGTTACACCAATCTTTCTTCTAGCACATTGATTGAAGAACACCTCTATAACTATGCTTGGTATGTGCTGATGCAAAATGAAATGTTTGGCTTTGCTGTTGTTTGTTTTTTCCTAATTGCACGTGCTTGTTAAATCATTCACACCTGAGATTAAATGATGAATGTGGCATGGGGTTTTGGGGGAGGAGGGAATGCACGGGGCTGATGCTTCATTTCCTAGAAATACAAAAACTTGTGCTCAATTTTTTTGCTAATGTCACAGGCGAACTAGCTGAGAGATTTCAGTGCTGAGCATGCATTAAAAGTAGTCATGCTCATAAATCCACCATGCAGTTTAGCTCAGCTTGGCATAGACCTTAGTCTCCATTGAATGAAAATCAAGTACCAGATGAGAATGGAAATTAAATTTCCTCTCATGAGAAGGGCAGATCAACCCTCAGTCATATTTTGAACATAAAGTACAGTGTTCTCCTCACCCTGCCTCAGACTTAAGAAGAAATTAAATTTGTTAAAACAAAGTCTTATGATTTTGACCATGAGTCTAAGCATTCTTATTTAAGTATACTCTGTTAGGATTGTCAGGCAGACAGAGACCAGTCCCTCAGGATCCATAAACATACCTAAGAAAAAGCAGCGTTGGATAAGATATATGCTTGTTTTAAAAGAAAATATTCTATAAATGGCCCCGTCATTTTTGATCAACTGCAAGCAACTTTGTGAGTAGTTTTTCGGTTTCATCAGGATTTAAAGTCCTTTATTGAACATGAACATAACCAGCATGATTCCTTTAAGGTATTGACTGAACATTTGAAAAGTTTAAAATATCTTTTTTTAGTACATCAGGAGTGTACATTATTTTAAAACATCACTTTCTAAAAAGTATTGAGCTTGTATCGAGATTTGCTTATAACCTGGGTACTTCTGACTTATGAGAAACTTCATTTAAATAGCTCAAACTAGGATCTGCTTCTGATCTCATATCACTGTCAATGAAATCAGAATCCAGGCATTCACAACACTTTGTATACAGTTTTCCCCTCTTTACTTTCAACCTGTTCTAATGTAAGAAATGTATTAAGTATGAAACTATGTCTCATAGAATCGGTTGACATTTTCCAGCCAAACATCCAAGATTCCTGGACTTTTGAGAGTTATGAGGCCCTTAATGTTGTTCCTGAGCTAGAACCATCTTTTAAGATTGCCAGCTCACAACCTCGCTGCATTAAAATTGGCCTCCCGTGAGAAGTTCCTGGCAGCACAGGCTTTCTGCTGGAGCAGTAACTGATGCTCCAGTCCTGGCTGCCATCAGTAGAGGCCTCTACTGGGAGACTGAGCTGCAGACTTTGGACTGCAGCGTTTAGCCATCCCAGTAAAGACTTTTCTCTGCTTACTGTGCTGCACAGATAAAATTTTCTCCCTTATTTGTGCTGCTTTGTCCCCAGAGGAGATGGAGAATGAAGAAGCCAGTGTTGGAGCAGTTTGTTCCCATGCCCAGCTCTGTATAGAGGGAAGAGAATCAAAGGAGGAATGGCATGGGAGAGGAGGGAAAAATTATCCCAAGGCCATGTGTGTCTCACCCAATCTCCTGCCTACAGGGAACCAAGCCTGACCTGACTGCGCTGCTGTAGAACTGGCTATAGGAACATCCAGGGAGAGGAAAGGAGTTGAGCAGGGGTCCATGCCACCTAGTGTGAATTGAAGGGAAAAGTTCTCAGCAGCCATGGAAAAAGGGAGGCAAGAGGTAGTGCCTGCTGTCAGGGTGAAGCTGCAGAGATCAGAGTACAGAGGAGGGATGTGTGGCTCATGCTTTGGGAAGCATTCCTCTACTATCCAGGAGTAAAAACAGTGGACCCCTTTATTGATGTGAACATGTCTTATTCCTTACAGGATGAAGGAATTTCCTGAACCAAATTCTAAAACAGGGGAGATTCTTCCAAAAGTCAGAAATCAAAAAAGTAGGCCAGAAAGTAGTATGTTTTTAAGGGTTTTTCAGTTTTTTACGATAACCTTGTGATACATTTTAGTTTAATGATTTTTTAACGTTCAAAGTGAGTAAGTATGTGCCTGTTGTTTCTCTACCACATCAAAGCACATGGCCTGTGAGGATCAGTGGGCCAGCAGAAGAATCATCATTTTTCATCTTCCCAGTCATTAGGAAGAGTATGACTTTTTACCCTGGAAGGGTTTGGAAGACTGTAATTCTGGTTGAGGCATTACACAGCTGCTCCCGAAGAGAGAAACCTTTCTGAAAAAGGGAGTAGTAATCTCTGCAGTTATAACCCTATGCAGGTCTTTAGATCCATTGCTTATTTTTCTTGACAGAGTACTAGACTTTGTACCCTTGCTTTGTATGTGGGAATTTATTAGCATGTGGTAAATAATTATTTGAGATCAGTCTCATTCCCATTCAGCCCTGGCTACAGTGTGTCTTCATTTTCGTTTTCTTTTTTCACTTATATTTTATGTTTTGGGGGGTATAGTTTTGTTTGCTTGATTTATTGATGTGTTTAAAAAACTCAGTTATGTCAGGGGCTCTGTTGGCTATTTACTTTTCCAAATTGGCCATAATTTGATAGCCAAGACATTTATTAAAATTTCCAGTGGCTTTTTAAAATGAGATTCACTATAGTTCTCTGAATAGCCTAAATTAAATTCCAGTTGTAGAGAATGACTTTTTCTTTTTTAAAAGGACTGGTTAGTTTTTGATTATTACAAATCCAAACAAATGTTAGCAATTATTTGTACCCTAGATGCCAATGAGTTGCTTAGTTTTCACAGTTTAAGTCATTTGAGATCCGTAGTAGATTAAATTGAGAACTGATGCATCTTATCAGTAAAAGGCTCTTTAGGGTTACCATATTTCCAGTATCAAAAAAGAGGACATCTGTGGGGGGGAGGAGAGCAGTATTATGCCCGTTGCCTGCCTCTGCCCCTCCCTCCTAAGCCCCTGCTCCCCTAGCCCTGCCAGTGCCCCTCACTCCTGATCCTCAGCCCCCAGCCCTGCTGGTGCTCCTTGCTCCTGACCCACAGTACCCTGCCCGCCCACCCACCCCTCCTGCCCTGCTGCCCATGCAGCTCTTGCACATGCTTGTGTGCATGCATGCACACATACATATATACACACGCTCTGTCTCTTACCTGGGAGCAGCTTGCCAGGGGCCACATGCAGAGCACAGGACCCCTGACAGCTAATCACCTTGCCCGTCGCTCCCAGCCCCAAGCAGCCAAGTTGCTAGTGTCCAGGAAAGCAGAAACAGCAAAAAACCTAGACATTTGCTCACATTTTAAGAACCTGCTTGGACACAAGGACAGGGGGCCAAAAAAGAGGACATGTCCAGGAAAACCCAGACATATGATAACGCCACTCGTATTAGCCTGTGGCAGTTAGCATCTTAATGTACTAGTGCAGCAAGGAAATCCACCACTGTGGGGTCCCTGGTAGTTAATGGTATGTGCTTCTAAATTGCCAAGTGCCTATTAAACAGTAACTTTCAGCAATGTAAGTTCTTGGGTTCAGTAGATGACAAGTCTGGAAGTAAGAATACAAAACTGGTCTGAAGATCACTTATGCCAAGTCAGCAAAGGGAATGGTGCCTTCTGTGCAAAGGGAATGGTATGTACTGATCTCACGGTACAAACAGTAGCCAGTCTCAGCTTGCAACCAAGAGACGCAAACTAGAAACCCGAGTGAATTTTTTATCCCTCAGGCTGGCAGGAACTGGGAACTGTAAAAGCATAAATAAATAAATAAAAAACACTAAAGTTCCCTCTAATACCAGCACGGTGAGTTGCAAATTACAATGGCCAAGTCTACACTGTATCATGCAGTGCCATGCAGAGATACCTGAAGTAACTCTATATAAACTGGCTTAGGTAGCTGAAGCAGGTTTGCATATCACTCCAAAGAGCAAATAAGCCCTTCTCAGAGGTATCTAGCCCCCTTGTACTGTTTTCAGAACCCAAACTAACTCATTCAGAGCTGTGATATGTTTGACATTGTTGATAGGTATGTTTAAGCCCAAAAAAGAGAGGTAGCTAAATACAATTCCTTGGTCCGGGCTTTCATAGTTGTACATTATGAACCAGCCATTCTGGGACCTACAGAAACTGAATCCCTTGTACAGATCACGGAGCAGTTGCAGAGCTGCAACATGGAAGCTGTTTGAGCCCCATGTCTGAAGGAAATAGATTTCAGTTCTGTGTGGCCCACACATCGGGAAGGGTGATAGGGTCCACCCAGCATAATTCAGTGATGTAAAAAAATAGTGGTGAGTTACACCAAAATCTCTATTTAAAACCATTAAAAAATATTACAAATCAAACACTGCAGACAGCTGAAGTCAGCAATGCCTGGTAAATACAAGAGCAGCAGAATAATTGGCAGGAGAGAACTTTTCACTGGTTTTCCTTTTTAAACCCCCTTTTTCTCTTTGTTCATCCTTCACTGTAAGTGTGGGCATGAGGAATAACTGGTCATCAGTACCAAGCAGGGTTTTAGAACAAGAAGACTTAGTCCAGACATTCAAAAAGCCTGAGGTGGAATTGATCTAAGTTGCTTGGTTTTCTGTAAGCGGTGTAGTTCAGATCGGTAGCAAACAGAATGCACATTTGCCCTTCAGTGGCAGGGTCAGGTTCCACCATTTTTAAACCAGTCTGTGCGTGCCAAACTTCTGTTATGGGTATAGACTGGTTTCTGATTGCATATATCGTTAAAAGTATAACGTCTGTACTTAGCTAAAGATTTCTGACTGCATTGTTCCCACATTGTTCTCCTGTAAACTACCTGTGGCAATGAAACCAGCCATGAGGAGTGTGTGGCTAATGCAGCCCTGTGCTCAGTGCACATTCAGCCCTCTGTGCCCATTGAAGCATGGGATAAATTAAAGGACCCAGCAAACCTGCACTGTCTTGGAGAAAGATCAGGGCTGTGAAAATATGAGCTTGAAGCCACCTTTTCAGAGGCACACCCTTGACCTGTGCTTTGTGAAGTTTAACCTCATCCCAGGATCTGGCCTATGTGCTGATTGTATCGCAGGAGTCTTCCTGCTAGGAAAGAAACAAAAGGAGGAGCTTTAGGAGTGCATGCAAGTCATTTGGAAAATGGGAGTTGGATTTCTAACCCCTTTCAGAATTTTTGAAAATCCAACCCAAGACTTTTTCACTGAAGGGCTTCATTGATGAGAATCAGAACAGGTTTGGGTTCACATTTTACAGCAAAGTCAAATAAAAGGCACTGGAATATTCTGAGCTGAATTGTTTTTGTTATGTAATAATTTGCATGGGTTTTTTTTATAAGGGTTTTTGTTGGGGGTGGGCTTCTGTTTAGTTTTGCTGCTTTAATTGAAAGGGTAACATTTTGGGAAAATAAATAGTATGCACCTTTCAAAACCAGTTACATGGGATATTAAGGATATTAAGACACACATTATACAGAAGGGGTCCTTACTAGTGTTTCAGATAAAAACCTTTATACAATAAAACTAAAAAAATTGTTAACAGTTGCAGTCTACAAATAAGATCCAGTGCTTGCCTAAATAAGCTCACGGTATAATTATTGTTTTGTCATGGTGTAATATTTTCTGAAACACTTTGTGATTTAAGTAGGAGTCCAATTCCCATTGTCTTTCGCTGGGACTTGGGAATTGTTTAACATTATATGAATTTTCATTAAAGATTTTATTCGTGCCCCAATCTACACAGAGGTTTACGAAGGCCCCATTTGTGCAATGAGGGTTATGTGTCTGCGCACACAAATCTGTTTGCAAGAGAAGCAAAAGGAAGTCAGTTGGACTACAAATAGCATTAAGCTGAGAGTCAGTAAAACATGTTTAGAGACTCCAAAAGAACGATTCATTACAATTCAAAACTTTAAATCTGTATATAACAAGATAAATGAGCACTAATCAATATATTTCAAGTTAATGGTATGACCCTGAATAATTTTCTTCTTTTCTTCTCAGGCATAACAACATCAACAGGAAAAGGCAGAAATCTTACAACCAAAAAAGAATTGAAGAGCCAGAGTTACAGGAGCTCTTTCTTTAAATTATATCTCATGGTGTCTCACTGTCTCCCTTCAAGCGTGATTTGAAATGCCTGAACTATATCCTTTTAAAACACTAATACGAGACACAACTCTCACCAGCAAAACAACAGACTGTTAGGATGCCTTAATTTGTAGCAGCAAGACCATATACAAACCCTTTTTTATGATATTGTGTTATGATATTGAACTTGTTTGCAATGTCCAGTGTTTAAAGGCATGAGTGAGTAAAGTAATGGTTTGGAAATTATAATAACACAGGCAACCTCTAGAACATTCATCTGGCCCCTGAGCACATTTTGTACTTCATCTATTGCATGGATAAACTGTAATATGACTATATTTCCCTTTCTTCATGACATACTGTAAAAATTTCAGTCAGGACTCTGCCTGATTGGCTCCTGGATGAGACCAAGGCAGTAGCATTGTTTTTGGGTTTTTTTGGTCAAGTATGTTTTGTCTGTTGTTTCTGTTTTTTGTATAAAGGAAATAAAAACAGTGTTCATAGCAATATACCATGTGTATGTGCCCAGGCACTTCTGAGATGCGCTCTTGTCACCTTCCAACTTCCCACTTTTATAGTGTTCAAACACCTAGACTTAATGCAATTAGGAAAAGTCAAATAATGTCCAAAATCGGTATAACATTTTTAATGGATTTTTCTTGTTTTCAAAGAAAATTCAGAGATTAGAAATGTGGAAATAAATGTGAGAATTAACATGTATCATTCTTTATTATTTGGCAAGTACTAGCAATGGGCTGTATGCTGTACAAGCATTAGACATAGTCTCTGGCCTGAAGCCCCTGCACTCTGTTAGGCCCGGTTTCAAATATTTTCAAAATCAAGTATCTTCCTTTAAATTCAACATGAGCTAGCTCAGACTTTGAAAGCCAGCACAAGTAACATAAGACACTCTGAGCAATTCAGAGAAGCACAGGTCAGGGCTATATTGTTAATGTCATCTCAATTTTTGCTTTTTAAACAGTGTTGCGTTAAAGAAGGCTATTAGTGGCTTTTTACGGGTTAGTGTTTTAGAGCTTCATGGAAGAAGTCAGTCATTAAGTCTTCATTAAGTTCACTTTTAGGTTTCTTATACATCATCCAAACATTACATTAGGCAGTCCTTAAACTTTGCAGTCCTAAAGGAGACTGGCCAACAATGGTTAAATTAATCATTTTTCTCTCCTTTTCATCATTTCTTATCAGCTGTGCCACCTTGGCTTGGTGGAAAGATTTTAATACCTAACATTGGGTTTCCACAGGGTTAAAAAAAATACAAGAAGCATTACTTGATAGCAGACTTTCCAGTGACATTCTTTCCCCAAAACAGATTAGCTGCAACACTGGAATTATACAAGTTAATTTTGTAGTTATTATATGATGGGTGATATAAAGTGAGAGGCCAGGATGTAGTTTGATGGAATAAAATGCAGTCACTTTGGGTCACTTTTCATCATGTTGTGTTTTAATATTGCAACTGTCATTGACTTCCAAGGAGATGTGTTGTTCAATGCCCTGTGCTTGCTTGCAGGCTTTATACAACAATGCCTTCAAGTAACATACCAATGATGAGAGATTAGAAAAATAACAAATGGAAATAGAGAAGCAAGTACTGTTAGAAATGAAATTCTGAATTTCTGTCAACGTCCTCAGTCCTTATCTTTCCTTTGGCAATGCTTTAATTTTCAAATACAAGTAATAAGCTTTGCACTCCAGCTGACCTGAGCTGTGGCTTTTAGAAAAACAGCAAAACTTACAAAATATCTGACAGCTAGGAATAGTGATACCTCAAATGGGGCCTCCAGTCTTCCATGTGTGCATGAGAAATGGAAATCAAAGTGTGAAGAAGTACATGTGCTCCAGTCACCAGAGTGTTGAAAGATGACTTCAGAATAAGAGGTGAGGATCCTATGTCTAATATATGAATTTCTGGAGGCAAATTGAAGATTTGTGTTTTTAAGAATATGAGCTGTATGGACAACAGTCTTATGGACATGACAGAGTATACAAACATAACTTGGTTTATGAAGGGCAGACAGACAGTTAATTCAGATAAAATCAAACTTGCAGCATGTTAAAAATGTTCTCCCCTCAACAATGGCTCCTCCGTAACTGCACGCTTAAAGATGACAGGTCTGACATTCTAGAGGAAGAAAGACTCGCCTAAGAATGTGACGGACCGAGATTTGAAAGACAGCTTGATTCCTTTGGGGCGCTGAATCAGCAAGGAGATTAACATGTGTGCAGCTCTCTTCACTGATTTGATGTGTGTGAAGCACTCTGTAGCTGTCTATAATATCTTTGCCACAGCAGGGGACAAGGTAAACCTTGATGAAAAGATTTGCAACAACCTAAGGTGTAAATATTGTCAAGGACTGGAAGAAAGGAATTGCCTCTTCTGGACATGAGGGCTTATGAGGACACCTGCTGTTGGTTAGCTTCCAATGTCAAATGAGTGTAATTGTGTTCCATATCTAAGAGGGAAGAATTGAAGCACATGGTAAATCAAATTACCCAAGCACTGACAGAATAGGATACCAAAAGATACTTAAAATGTATTGTAAAAGATCCCATGTATAGTTCTGGCTAGGAATAATGCCAAAAGTTCCTAGATAACAGGAGAATAAAAGAGTATGAAAGTGCTGGATGTGACTGACATCCATATGCACATTTGGTACGCATTACCCAGGTTACTGAATGCATCCGTTTTTCGGCATCAGCCCAATTTTCACCTGCAGAAAGTTATGGGTGGCAAATTAATCCAACAGAGAAGTTTGACTGCCATCAACATAAAAAAAGAGCTCCTGGCCTTCTACATCACACACGAGCTCTACAATTCTCAAGTCATCTTTGTCTTCCTGCCTGGCAGCCAGGTTGAAAAAGGAGGGAACAGTCACCTTACCTTATTATTATCTTGTATCAACTATAGGACCAAAGGAGAAGGTAAATGACTATTTGGATATCATTCTCTCCTCACTGGCTGCTTCATCCCTTGCAAATCATAAAGATGGATTTTGTGGGTGCAGAATGCATAAATGGCTTTCTTTGCTGCTGAGACATGAGGTGAAGATTGCCCTCATGAGCCAGGAACTTCAGTGACTGTTATTTGCTTCAGTGGAGCTATTCTGACTCATGACCTATGTAAGTCTGGGAGTGATTGCTAATGAACTATTGTGTTCCTGTCCTGATGAGGCTATCACAAAGCATTCATTGAACTTAAAGCATATTTCAATTTCAGACGCACTGAAGAATTTCAAAAATAAGTAACATCTATCTAGGCATCTTAAAGGTTTTATATTGCAGTCCATTATCAAAGTATCTGTACTTCATTCACTTAATCCAGTAGAAAAAGTGAAGTCTGTAGCAGCTATAATGTAGTGTTTGGCTCTTCTCTCTTTTTTAGATTTAAAAAAAATCCTGTCGGGTTGTATCAGCATAAATTGAGTTTTGTTTGTTCATTACAGAAGTTTTGGGGTTTTGTTTGTTTCGATCCTGGTGTTTGACTATATTGAGTGTCATTGATGTGAGTATGGCTCTTTATTCTATCAGGAAAGTACTGGGTGATGAGTTATCTTATGTTAGTACAGCTGTGTCGTCATTACATAGTTCATTCATTTTTAAATTTTACATTAGAGGAAAAAATGTTGGTGCAGTAGGTTATTAATAAATGAAATACACTAGGTCCAGCACAATCAGTTTGTGAGGATCTTGAAGAAAGATGACAAGATGGAGAGGCAAGGGAAACAGTAGTTTATGTTTAACATTTGTTCTACTCGAGCTGTCACTCAGGATCTTCCCTGTAATGTTAATCTGACATAAGATCAATGGCAAACAAAATATGAGTGGCAGCATAACAATAAAAATATTCCATCATCCGTACATTTGTAACACTGATAACTGGCGTGGAAATGTGTTCGTTGAAAGGTGCTTTGCAGTCTGTTTTGTACTTTGCTGCACTGCTATAGTCTGAAATTACTTTGACAGTAGAGTCTAAAGTAAACCGAAAATGTCAGCACATTATGTGCTAAGTGTGAATTAATGTCTTCATGAATGGATTTATTGCTGTGCAGTTTTGTCTGAAGAATAAGCCAGCTGCTGCTAACCTTGCAAATATTTCTTAGCCTTTTACAAACCTATTGGATTGAAATCTGACAAACAGTTACATGCTGCAGCCAGGATTCAGATTGGATTGTGCTTTGCCTTAATCATTGCCCTTTGTAACAGTTTTAAGCCTGGCCCAGGAGGGCAATTCAGAATGACCTGGTCAGGTGTTTAAGATCCTTGGAGAGTCAACGAAGACACCCAGGTAGCTTAAATTTGCCATTCACATTTATGTGGCAAGCCTCTCTGTGCAGACAAAGGGGACAGTGTGTGCATCTTCACAGAGCAGTACACAGAGATCAGACTGTGATTGGGGCAGTCCAGTTCAGGCAGGCAGCAGATGAGTAGAATACCAAGAATGGCACCTTTTGAGCCACAAAATTTTCCCTTCCCCCCAAATGTTGGTGGCACATAAAACTGTCTTTTCCCTGAAGCTCCTTCTTATTAGAGCCCTCATAGAAACCACAAAGATATGTAGGCAGATTCTTCTCCTTCCAGAGAGTTCTGCATTAGTCACCATATATCACCACAACAGACTGCATGCCACAACTACCATGCATATGTGAACAAGCCAAGAGGCAGAAGACTGCAGCAGGCAATCTCTACTCACCTTGGATACCCTCAAGCCTCCCAGAACTAGCACAAAGGTCTGTATTGCTCATCCTCACAGATCAACTCTAAAACATTAAACAGAATGGAGTTAGTGGCAGCCGCACCATACGCCACAGGTTGGTGGACATGAGTATGCAAATGATGCAGCTGTATTCTGATCTCGGGAGCTGGGCACTCTCCCTACAAGCTATAGGCTCAGAGTTGGATCTGGGCACAAAGTCAGTCACAGGTTCCCAAATCAATGATTCTCAACCAGGATGCCATGAAAAGCTGCCAGGGTACTACAGCACCATCATTGCTGCCACCACCTCGCCAGGTGAAATTGCCCTGTTTTCAGGAGGCCCATCAGAGCTGAACTGAGAAGTGGCTGCAGCAGAAGGGTGCACGTACCTGCATTACATTATGCAGGCAGGAATGACTTCTGCTGCAGCTTTTCCCAGTTTGGCTCCAACATACCTCTTGAAAACAGTCATGCAGGACAATCCCATTTTCCCAGCAGAGCTCTGTTTCTGGGAGACAGTGTGCATGGTAAGACTGGCAAGGGCTCTGGCAAGAGTATGTTCTCCTGCAATAGCCACTTCCTGATTTAGTTTTGCAGGAGGTATATGGCACAATTCTACCATGGCCATGGCAGTGGCACAAATATAATGACCTAATCCTTTACTAATGTATGAATAATATATTTATAAACCTATTGTATGCATAATATGTTTTAATTCATTTTTTTAAAGGGTTGCTGCTAAATTTTGCAAAGGTTTGGAGGGGTGTCTTGAATCTAAAAGTGGTTGAGAATCACTATGCTAGATAATGGAGAGGTACATAGAAGCATGCACAGGCCTGAATCCACTGCATGCCAGCCTCTCAGTGTAGTCTGAGCTCTGCCTTGGTGTTAAACCTGTAATAAGAATACCAGTGAGACATACTGGGTGCATCTACAGGAGATACAGTAATGCGCATTAACGTAGTTTACTGCACAGTAAGTGCACACATCTATATGTGTGCGTGCTTACTGCACAGTAAAAACCCTTAATCCTGCTTCAACTTGCTACTTGCAAATGCACATGTGTAGATGCAACCTGGGAGCAAGTTTGCTTCTGGGTCTGCCCAGCCACTAGGGGGCTGTAGGCTGGGAGCCTCTCCTGGCCCAGGTTTGAGATGCCTCTATGGCTATAAAGGCCTATAGACATTTTGAGCCCTGGGGCACATGGACAGGGACCCTGAGGGCACTACAGGCCCTTGTGTCCCCCTTGGCAAGCCACAGCCTAGCTGTGCCTGCCTGCTTGCCTGCCTGCCATCACCCTAGCACTGCTGCCTAGCACCCCACTGCCATGCAGCTGCCAGGACAATGCTTCCCAGGCTAGAAGGGTGCTGCATGCTGCTGCAGCCTCTGGCCAGGTCTGCCAGCTCCCAGGGCCACATGCAGGCAGCCTCTGGCCAGCACCACTTGCCTGCAGCACACCCCCAGCAGCCTGCCCTGCACCTACAGCTGCTGAGGGGCATTTCCTGCATTGTGCAACTGACTATCCCATGCCGTGGCCCTCCGCTGGGCACTGCTAGCAGCTATTCAGACCCGGCAGCTCAGGGACAGCCATGGCCTCCTCCCTGTCTCCAGATGTACCCATGAGGCATGGTTGGCCATGACATGACTGGCTCCCAGCAGTGCCAGTTCCTCTCGGGGGGAGGGGGGGGACAACAACTGGGCACATGCACACCACACTCCATATGCCAAGGACACCAACCACACACCATCAGCAGCAGGGAGGTCCACGCCAAGCCACCAGCTGTGACAGCACTGGCTACATGGTAAGGCCTGCACTGAGGGGAGAGCCCTGCCCCCTATCCCAGCTCGGCCCACCAGCACTGCCCTAGCCCTGAGTTCCCCACCACAGCACTCAGGCGGGAGGTGATGCTAAACTTTATCGAGCAGCCCATGCCCCTGCAGCTAGGTAGCCGTGGGCCTCATGCAAAGGAACACATCAATGCAGGTGCTGATGTCCTCCTTGACTGGGGGGGAGGGGGCAGGGATACATAGCACAGTTGCAGGTAGCTCTCCAGGCAGCAGCAGGGGTTGTGGGGCAGCCCAGGCTTGCCCTCCACACCATCATAGATTATGGTCCCTGTGACAGGAGTATTGTTATCGGAGCCTTTTCAAGAGTGACTCCACCCTCCTGTAATGGGCCAACCACCTGCTTACTCGCCTGCCATGCCTTGTTCTTAATTAATTAATTGATTGGTGTAATCAGCGGGAGGCTGCCCATTTTATGCGCCCCGGTGCCAGGGGGCGCTACCTGTGGCTCCTTTCCTCCCCTATACTGCAGCCCAAGCCTCTCAGATGGAACTGACGTGGTTTGACCTAGGCCCTGTTATGCTTTGGCCTTCTCCTTTCCTTCTGGGGCCCCTCACTACCGCCCCACACTCAGGGGTTACTCACCGCCCCCTTCTCATTCTGGAGGTTCCTCACTGCCCCTCTCTTGCTCTGGGGCTTCTCGCCACCCCCTTCTCGCTCTGGGGCTTCTCACCGCCCCTTCTCACCCTGGGGGTTCCTCACCACCCCCTTCTCACTCTGCGGGTTCACGCTGCCCCCTCTCTTGCTCTGGGGGTTCCTCACTACCCCCTCTCTGGCTCTGGGGCTTCCTCGCCACCTCCTTCTTGCTCTGAGCTGGGGTCAATGCACCCCACCCCAAACCACTGCACCCTTTCTGAGGCCAGGGCCCCCACGCTACTGTGGAGCTCCTATGAGGCCTCCTCCGACCCCTTATAGCCTCACCCGGTCCTCCGGTCAAAATGGTAAACACAAAAAAAACACAAAGCCCGTAGGCTATAACATAAAAATAAACCATCCGGTCAAACCCGACGTTCTAGCCCTACTGGGAAAAATACTCCCCCTTATGGCAGCAGCCCAGGGATGTTCATGCAGTCGCTCCTCTCCTTTCTCACTGCCCTGGCAGAGCTCCCCCACTCCTTGGCTGCTAGAGGGGAACTGCCCTTCTGGCCCCATACCTGGGTTTAACAAGGGCCAAGCCCTGCCCCTTCCTGTCAGCTGGTTCCCTTGGTTGGCCTAGCAACCAGCACCTGGGCTACCCTGGTGACTGACAGTTGGGCCTCCCCCTTCTCACCACTAGGGGTCTCTCTGAGCCAATTCTGCTTTTAGGTGCAGAGCACCCGCGTGCTCTGAGACAGTCCCATACCAGGAATGCAGGTGTGCCTGGTGCACCATGAGCATTAACAGTACCAATGTCTAGTAGGTTGGGCACCTCACAGTGTCTGCCTAAACAGCTCACCGTGTACTGCTTGGGGCCCGTGCTGCAGGGGCCACAGTGGCAGTGCTGTGGCGGCCTGGCCCTGGGGCTTCTCCCCAGAAAGGCCCCCTGCAGGGAGGACAGAAGCATGGGCAGCTCCTCTTTCTAGTTGACTGCAAGCCCCGAGCCCAGGCACCATGGGCTTGGCAGCAGCACAGCAAAGCAGTTGGCCTGCAGAGGGTGCGGGGGCAGTGGGGTATGGAGCTGCAGCACCATGTACTGCCAGAAGCCTGGCCTGGCCTGGCCTGCTCTGGAAACAGGGTGGGGGAAGTAGGCTACCTGCAGCCCCAACGGGGGTGCATGGGCATGGGGGGCTCAGCTGGTGCCCAACTGACTTACCATGGTCCTTGGGCACCCATGCAAGCTTAACTCCTGACCTACGGCTGGGTAGTGCACAGAGCATTTTACCTAGGGTTTGGAACAGGCTCCCCCCAGAGGTTGTATAGTCACCCACCCTGGTGATCTTCAAAAAGCGTCTTGATGCCCACTTTGCTGGGATCATCTGACCTCAGCAGTTTTTCCTGCCCAAGTGCAGGGGGGCTGGACCTGATGATCTGTAAGGTCCCTCCCAGCTCCTAACATCTATGAAACTTATCTCTAAAATGGTGCTCTGGTACAGAGCATCTTATCTCTGAAATGTTGCAAACTCTCACAAAATGCTTCTGTCTCATGAATCTGCAAGTCCTGCAGTTGGACAAAGGGGAGAGGCTACACTTGACAGCCAGGATGCAGCATCAGGGTTGCTGGCACCCACAGCCAGGGCACTGAGGATGTGCTGGTTCCACCAGAGGTACACAATGGACTGCACCATTCTCCTCCAGCAGCTGGTGGCAGTCTTAGAAGAGCATGTAGAGGATGGATGGACCTGGCAGGTAGGGGATGTCACCTGTGAGGGCACATGGAACTGGTGTGAAGAGGCATGGGACCAGAACCAGGAGGAGCGGGACTGGTCATGGGCGACTGGTGCCTCCTGGGTCTCGGGGGGCACCAGCTGCCTATCGTCAATGGCGGGGGGAGGGTCCCCCAGTGGCCAATCACTGCTGCTGGAAGTGCCACTTCTCGGGGGGGCATTTCTCGGGGGGGGCACCGACCAGCACTCCCTACTCTGTGGCTGGCAAGGGCCAATTTTAGGGGGGGCATGTGCCCCCCAATGCATCACCTATGGGACCGGGAGTTCCGGGTTAAGCAGCTTCAGGTGCTGTGGGAGCAGAATACTATCCTGAGCCAGGCAATGCAAGCCATGGATAATGACTGCCAAGTGCTGGACACTGTTCTAGCCCTGGCTGTCACCTTTATACCACCTGCTGCTCAGCTGCCAACCCTAGTCTCACATTTCCCCCTGGAAGCTTCCCAGTGCCCAGCAGCAGGCCCCCTCTTGGGCCTAAGAGGAGGTCCTGCAGTGCCTCCAGCCACCAGGAGCCCTGGCCCAGCCCCCACCCCAGGTGACCACAGGTCTACTGCTGCCCAGGCCTGCCACTTGCTCTGGTTCCATGGGGGCAGAGAGCCAGAGCTGCCAGCAGCAGGGCCAGGACCACATGCTGGCCCTGCAGGCCATAGACAGCACCTGGTGGAGGGGGAGCCGCCCACGCTAGAAGA
>NW_017729024.1:2221163-2222665 GCF_001723915.1 Gavialis gangeticus | reverse complement strand
CTCTTGGGCCTAAGAGGAGGTCCTGCAGTGCCTCCAGCCACCAGGAGCCCTGGCCCAGCCCCCACCCCAGGTGACCACAGGTCTACTGCTGCCCAGGCCTGCCACTTGCTCTGGTTCCATGGGGGCAGAGAGCCAGAGCTGCCAGCAGCAGGGCCAGGACCACATGCTGGCCCTGCAGGCCATAGACAGCACCTGGTGGAGGGGGAGCCGCCCACGCTGGAAGATCAGCAGCCTCTGTTGCCCCTGGGAGAGCCCACTGCACTCACCACTGCATCCACAACCTCAGGAGAAGGCCCAGAGGTTGGGGTGCTGGGTGATGTCCCTGGACTCTGCCCCCTAGGCATCCCCACCCCATGCCCGCCCCCTATAGGACACTACAAACAACACTTGTACATAGTTTGCACAAGGAAAAGCATTTCTTATTGGTGGGTAGGGAGGGTGGTGGAGGGGCTCTGTTTGTTGGGGGAAATGGGGGAGGGGGATTCTGTTTGTTGGGGAGGGAGGAGGATGAAGGGTGGCCCTGTTTGATGTGAAGGAAATAAAAACTAGTTCTTCTGACGTGTCTGTAGTGAGCATGGTGTAGGGGGTGGTCAGGTGAGGTTAGGGGTCTTTGGGCAGTGGTGTAGGCAAGCTAAAATCAAAATTGCTGGAGGAGGTGGTCAGCCAGGGCCTCTCATATCTGGTGCCTGGCCCCCACTGGCACATGCATGGCTCTCCTGGGGCCTGGGCAGGGGGGCATGCTGGGGCCACAGGACCAGCACCATGACCAGTAGGAGCGCGGGGCATTGGTTGTCACTCTCAGGGGCAGGGGCTGGAGCAGCCATGGTGTGGGGAGACAGAGTGGGCAAGGAGCGAGCTGCTGCATGCTCCCTCTGGACTGGGCATGCTGCTCCTGGGCAGGGAAGGGGCAGCAGAGAGTGGGGCTGGCTTTTAAAATGGCTCCCAGGTGCTGGTAGCTGCAGCCAGAGCCTGGACCTCCCCCTGGTGGCAGCAGGGGCCCATTGCAAGGCTACAGGAAAAATGGTGCAAAGAGCAGCAAATCTGCCCCCTAATCCCTGTGGGCACGGTCACACATGCAAGCACATGCACTTGCAGCAGCTCAAATAGAAGCAATCCAAATTTAAGCCGCAGCTTTTGCCTCAGCGCACATGCTCAGACATGCATTTTGTTGTGGAGAAAATTGTGCCAGCACCTACGCTGTCCCCAGCAGTATAAAAAGCTGCCCCATCCTGGCCCTAGCAGTACAAAAACCTGCCCTGGCCAGCATCTCAGGTTACTTGACCTCAGGAACTTTTGGGGCCCAGGCAATTGGTATCTGGGGACACTAGCCCCTTGTGTCAGCTAGACTGCTGAGGCAGCATCCCAAATTCACTTTTTAAAATACCCCAAAATCCACATTCTTCCACAATTAGAACAAAAGAGAGGGAGAAAATGGGATTGGTCAGATGGGCAATTTTTTTTGTTATATTTACAATGTTAAAGAAATTTGGAAGCCTAGCAGA
>NW_017729024.1:2214483-2216163 GCF_001723915.1 Gavialis gangeticus | reverse complement strand
ATGAGAGTCACTGTGTGGGTAGGTGTGGGGGGACTGTGGGTGTGGGGGCTGCTTAGGAGGGGCGGGTCTCTTGCATGAACACCGCGTGCCCTGAGCAGCTGGCGGGACATGACGGCACTGGTGGTGGTGGGAGCGTGGTGGCAGTGGTAAGCGGGGAGCTCCCGCAGACACTGCTGGCACTGTCAGCAGTGGGGGGAGGGGTTGTGAGACACCACTGGCAGCAACAGCAGTGGCCAGCGGTGATGACTGACTGCCCGCAGACACCACTGGCGGTGGGAGGTGGCAAGCAGCAACTGCCTACAGGCACCACCGACAGTGTCAGCGGCACCTTTTTCGAGGGAGTGCACCGCCATGCTCAGGGAGTGCATGTGCACCCCCTACGCATTGCCAATGGTCCCCTGCCTGCCACAGGGCAGAGCCCATCCCCCAGCACATGGACTACCCTGCCTGCAGGGTCCAAGGCCCACCCAGGGGTGACAGCTCCCTCTAACCCCACCCCCCACAATGGTCTTCAGCCCCTGATCATTTCCCTGCTCTTCTTCAGCCTCTGAAGGCTAGAGATGATTAGGAGAACAAGCAGGAGGCTGGAGAGAATAGGAGAATGAACAGGAGGCTCATTCCCCCCCACCCCTGTTGGTTCCCCTGGCTCCCCATTCAATTCCCCCCATCCACCATTTGTTCCCCCTGCCCCCTGTTTGTTCCCCCTGCTCCCCATTTATTTCCCCTGCTCATTTTCCCTTCACCCTGTTCATTCCCCCCACCCTCTTGTTCATTCCCCCAGCTCCCCATTTACTCTCCCAGCCCCACACCCCACACTCACCGGCAGTAGCAGAGAATTAGCAGGAGGCTGGAGAGAGCAGGGGAAGTCTTCAGCTTATCTCCAGAGGCTTGTTTTCAGCCTTCTGCTTGTCTCCAGCCCCCTACTCCTTCCCCTGCTGTCTCCAGCCTTGGGAGGGAGCAGGAAGCTGGAGATTGGCCCTGGAGACATTCCCCTGCTGTCTGCAGCCCCCTGCTTCTTCCCCTGCTGTCTCCAGCCTCCCGAGGTCCGTCCCCCTCCTCCAGTCCCACCAACCCCCTGCTTACCTGGCAAAAGCTGGGTCCAGGTCCCTGCAACTTGCACCACTGCCTGCACAGGCAGACAGCGTGCGTCAGGAGTGGGGAAAGGGCCAATCATAGAGATGCTCTGGCACTCTGCCAGAGCATCTCTGAAGGACTGAGCTTCCGGCTGCCTCAGGGCATGGTCTGGGACCATGCCTTGACTCAGTTTTTTCCCCCGGGTTTTTGTTTGACCCCTGGATATCCAGGGGTCTAATTTTCTCCCCGCACTGCAAGTTTGCAGCGCAGGGAACATCTTTTCATTCCTGCATGTGCCTCTTGCCCCACCTCAGTGGGGTTTGAGACAGGGCAAGAGGCATGTGCGTGCTCATCTGGACATGCCCTGTATGTGTAAATGCCTGCCTGAATCATTTACACCAAAGTAAATTTAGGCTGTACCAAATACATGTGTAAACACAATCACTGATTAGCTGCTGGCAGACTCTTTAGCTCATGCCTCCCTGCCCCCTTTCCTGTGCATGGGAAAGATTTATTTAATATATTTCATAGATTTCATAGACACTAGGGCTAGAAGGGACCCTGGAGGATCATCAAATCCAGCCCCCTGCCCCAGGGGCAGGAAGT
>NW_017729024.1:2196175-2213793 GCF_001723915.1 Gavialis gangeticus | reverse complement strand
AGTGTTAAATACCATCAGGTTCTCGTCCACCCATTTCATGAGACTGTCAGGATCTGCCTGGATCACCCTCCTGTCCTCAGGCACGGATGCTTTACTCCAGAGTTTGGTGTCATTGGTGAACTTGTCCAGTCCACTTCTGACACCAATGTCTACATCATTAATGAAGATGTTAAAAAGTATAGGCCCTAAGACAGAGCCTTGAGGGACCCCACTGGTCACAGCACACCACGACGATTGACTTCCGTCAACCACCACCCTCTGGGTCCTACTACAGAGCCAATTCCCCAGCCAGCAGATCGTGGTGAGGATCCTCACTACAGACAAAAGGGACTTGGGGGTCATGGCTAACCACAAAATGAACATGAGCCTTCAATGTGATGCTGTGGCTAGTAAAGCAAGCAAAATCCTTTAGAAGTGGAGTTTGTTATTCAGTTTACCCTACTTCATGTGGCATAATCCTTTGTACATCAGGGCAAGGCCACAGTGAGAGCCCTTGCACTTACTGACTGAAGCTAAATGATGGTGTTATGGGTCAGGGACATAGGAGGGTGAGAAGACTTCAGGAAGTAAACAGAAGACCGCAGTGCTGTTGCCATTGAGAAGGCTTCAGCTTCTACAACCACAACCCATGCTTCAGAGAGAAAGCCAGTGAGTTATTGGGAAGGAATGGCCTTCACCTCACTTGTGTGAGGAAGACGCTCTTCTCAGCCAGAATGGCTTACCTGCTTCATCAGGCTTTAAACTAAGTTTGCCGGGGGGGGCAGATAATCTCTGGTGCAAGCCCACCAAGCATCAGCCACAAAACCATCAAGTCAGGCTGTACAAGGAAACAAACTGCTACCCCACGCCAGGGATGGGGCTCGTCCAGGAGTACAGGGATACCTAGGGCCACCGCTGGCAAGCTCACTTACCTTTACACAAATGCCAGGAGCCTGGAAAGCAAACAGGAGGAGCTGGCCCTACTCCTAAACAGTAATGATTACAATCTCATAGGGATAACAGAGAACTGGTGGGATTCCACCTATGACTGAACCACAGGTATAGATGGCTATACAGGAGAGATCCCGTTGCAAGAAAGGGTGGGGGTGTAGCTCTCTATGTGAAAGAACAATACACTTCCATACAGGTGGAGATTGGCAACCAAGGAGGGTGACTTGAGACCCTCTGGGTAAGAATAAGTGGGGAACGTGATGAAAAGGATATAACACTAGGAGTCTCCTACAGACCTCCTAATCAAGAGCAAGAACTTGACCATGAGTTCTCCAGGGAACTGGCTGAGGCTGCATGTTCTCGGTCCATGGTTGTCATGGGTGACTTTAACTACCTGGACATCTCATGGGAAAAGCACTCAACCAAATCCAATCAGTTGCCATGCTCCCTCACAAGCATTGACAAACTTTTTTTGTCTCAAGAAGTCCATTGACTGACAAGGGGCAAGGCGCTGCTGGACTTGGTACTGGCCACAGGGGATGATCTAGTCAGTAACCTGAGAATCAAAGCGAAGCTAGGAGATGATGACCATGAGTTGATCACTTTCTCTATTCACCACAAAGCTGGCAAATCAGTCAGCAATATGGAAGCACAAGGGAAGTCCATTCCAACCCACAGAAAAAGTAGAAAAAGGGCTGGATGACCCCCTTGGCTCAATAGGGAAGTCAAGGGCCTCCTGCACCTAAAAAACAAAGCTTATAAAGGATGGAAAACAGGAAACATCACTAAGGAGGAATACTCAGTGCTAGACCACACCTTTAGGGAGGAAACTAGGGAAGCCAAGGCTAAAACCGAGCTCAAACTGGCCTCTTAAATTTAAGACAACAAAAAGTCCTTCAAATATGTGGGAAGTCGGAAAAAGAACAAGAGTAACATTGGACCCTTACTAAACCAAGTGGGGCAGCTGATAACCGACACTCAGGAACAAGCCAATCTCCTTAATGACTACTTCGTGCCAGTCTTCCATCAGCCCAGTGGGATCACCCTGCCTGACAAGACGCAGGATCACCAGGGGCAGGGTGAACCTGCGCCCACCATTACCACTGAGCTTGTGAGGGAACATCTTGTTGGGCATCCACAAATCAGCTAAGGCACCCAAGAGTGGTAAAGGAACTAGCTGACATTATAGCACAGCCTATGGCAAGGATATTCGAAAACTCATGGGGCTTGGGCAAGGTGCCTAACAATTGGAAGAGAGCCAATGTGGTGCCTATCTTCAAGAAAGGGAGAAGGTCCCTTCCATCCCTAATGTCTATGAAATCTGTGGCTGTGCTAGAGAGGTGAGTTAATTTCTGAATTGAGGAAATATATAGTTTCATACAGGACAACGCTGAGGCCTTGAGTGTTCAAGCACACACAAGCCAAGGGCAACAAGATAGGGGATAAGTTGCTTGAACATATCACTGTGGTAGGGGGTGGCACACCTGGGGTTTGGGAGATATACAAATAGAAACAAGGGCAGCTTCTCTGACATCGAGTCCATGCAGCAGACATGGAGCCAGAAGACATAAAGCCCTGCCACCAAGAGGCATTGGTAGCCCATCTCCCCTCATGTGTCAGAGGCTGAACTCCCTGAAGCTACAGTCAAAAACAAAATACTTGAGCACAAGGGAATGTCCAAGGAGTGCAAAAGCTCTCTGATAGCACATGAGCAGGGTGTACATGTGTGTAAGGTATGACCCTCACTTAGTAGAGGCTCTGTGGCTCTCAGAATGGCATGTGGAAAAATTCACATTTTGTACTTTCTCCTCACCATCACTGGGTGCTCAGTCCTTTGCCCTTCTCCCTGTCCTCCCTGATCCAGGAGAGCAAGTTCCAAAAATTCTCAGTTTTCTGAAGGCTAATTTGGGTATGAATCTGGGATTTGGGTATGAATCTGCCGGTTGAAAAAGGGCTGGTGTCATGGGCCTCCACATTCCTGAGGTGAAGGAAATAACCAAGGAACTTTCCTGTCTCTTCTGAAGCTTTGCACTCTTGCCTGGCTTCCCCCAGACCTGACTCTTCCTCTCTGCTGACAAAGGAGAAGCTGTTTCAAAGCATGCCGTCTTCTCTCTGGGAGCCCTGTTCACTGTCCCACTTGCCAGACAGATATGTATCAAGTAGCAGTCCCACCTCGGGTCCAGCCATAATACAGTCTCAGATTCTCCTGTGTCTCTAGAGCAGGGGCAAGCAATTATTTTGGGCAGAGGGCAACTTACCGAGTCTTGGCAAGCCATCGAGGGCCTCATGACAGGCAGCCAGAGGCACATAAATATTAATTTTCTAAATTTTTTAGGGGCCCCACAGGCTGGATAGAATGGCCTGGTGGGCTGCATCCAGCCCGTGGGCCACATTTTGCCCACCCCTGCTCTAGTGGGATAAAACATGGCCCCAGGGAAGACACAGGTCCAGAGGCTACCAGCTTGCAAATCCCAAGGAACACCACTTGCACTACAGATGTCTGTTATGTCAGTCAAACCCAGACCCCTTATGAGAAATCAAAAACAGAGGCATGTGGTATGTTTAGACACTAGTGAGTTTTCTGGCTGCTCTTTGTTCCAGGGGTGTTGGTTGTCGCCGTGTTGGTCTAAGGACATAGGCAGACAAGTTGGTCTAATAAAAGATGGCACTTGCCTTCTACATGTCTATAGAACTAGTTTGAATCCTGTCCTGAAGCAAGTGTTGTAGACATTTTACTGAAAGTCTTACCTGCCTAGCATGAAACTGCCCAGTAAAAAGCAATATAATATGCATAAAAATTATGAGGCAGTTCCTATCTTAAATCTTAATTAGATACAGAGTTTTTGGGTTGCTGAGTGTATTGTCCAAGCAGAACTGAGTCCAAGTACAATAGTTATATCTGGATTGGATTAAGATTTTAGAAAATGTATGCGGTAAAGTGCAATTAAGTATACAAGTGTGCATGAAATGTGCGATGTATTCTTACTTGTATCTGTACATGTAGAATGGTATCTTTCTAAACTCTCTTCCTCATGTAAAATGCTGCATTGTATAAGAGTTAAAGCTGTTCATGTGGAACAACCATCAACTCAAGCACTGGGAAATTTCCAGTTAAGTTCATCCTCCCACCCAGCATGATAGTCTTTTCATATAACCTTCTGGAATACATCAAGACCACCATGACCACTCGTTACACATATATTTTCTCCAGTACATTTGCCAACAAATGCACAACTGTAATTCCAACCAAAAACCACATCCTTAAACCAATTACAATCAGGAAAAAAAAGATAATTTTTCAATATGCCACAACACCTTTCCAAAATAATTCTATCATTACAGGATAACATCTACTGCTTCCTCACTGCACACAGTTAATAATAGTACAAGGCCAACAGTAAATGCATTTCCACTCCTATAACACAGACTACTCAAACACAGGTACTTTTTCAACCCATATTTTTCTAAAAAGAATCATATCTTGTCTTTTTATATCTATACAAACATTTCCCTTTCCTTGTCTATTTAGTTGAAGTTAAGGTGGGTACTCTTTTTAGCATCAAACAGGAAATAGGAGTTTTGTTGAAAATTGATAGCCATGGGCATATTTAAAGTGCTAAGAAAGCACGGCAGTTCACATTTTAAAAAAGGCTAACTTTTAAATGTTTCCTTTGTCAAAGTTAGTAAATATCTGCCCAAGAGATGACTACATAAAATTACTAAAGGCTGCCACTGGAGAAGTTTAGGCCTGCTGTAAGTATAAATCTTAAGAATTACCCTAACTGTAGAGCCTCTGAAGAAGCAAAACAAGGACAACTTGCGCTGTTCTTACACCCATGCACACTGTATCAGCACTGTGGCTCAGTCCTGACTTGTCAGGACCAAGTCAAAGAAATGAGAAGATTACTCAGATTCTTAAAGCTGTTTTTTACTGTAGCATTTCCTCTCTGAGATTACTGACCTAATAATATGCACAGCTCTTTTTGCATCTGAGGCCAGAATTTTCACAGGAGCCTAATAGAGGGAAGCACCAAACTACCTCAAGCTCCTTCGAAAAAGCTTCTGTAAGAACCTCTGTAAAGGACATGTGGGCCTTTTCTGCATTAGGAAGCTGCATAGAAATTACCATATTTTCTTGCATACCAATGCTCCAAATAAAACACACACATTTTGGAAGGCAGAATGTAGAGAAAAGAGATTTTTCCTAAGTCATGGCTATCTGCATGATGCAGAGTAATTCCTCCTGGAAACATAAGGTATCCAGGAGAAGTGGCATTCCAGGAGACAATCTGGGTGAGGAAACAGGAATTTCCTGCAGTGGTAGGGCAAGAAGAGTTAGGCCCAGACCTTTGCAAGGACAGTAGTGAAGTTGTTACTTCTTTATTGTATATAGAGTTCTTTATATAAACTCCTGTCAAAGTGTTTTTCCACACCATAAGCATCATCAAAACTGCACGCTGCAGTTCACTTAGCTTCAGCCAGTTTAGTGGCTCTTCAGCCAAAAGCAACTACTTCACCAGCGAATGAGAGTGTTAACACTGGACTCTATCCCTGTTCTGTGCAATTCCAGGGACAAGCAGCAGCCGTCTTGACAGCTATGAATCACAGTGTTTGCTTTCTGTAGTCTACCCAGCTTGTATTCCAGCAAAAAAAAAAAAAATCAGATTCCCTGCTTAAAATATATACCCCAATTTTAGAGGACTTAAATATGGTTTAAAAAATCACATGCCATATGCAAGTAAATATGGTACTTCTGTAATGTTAGCCTGCCTGCCAAGTTTTGACTCAGTAAGACGTATCTCAGCCTCATTTCCAAGAAGCCAAGACTGCAGTGCATATACAGTGATAGGGTCTCCAAAGAGAAACAGCTCATCCTGAGCACCCAGTGAAGCAACAGCTATATTCATCTACCTCACTGGAGAAGCAACTATTGTCTAAGTTGGCTGCTAGTGCAAATCAAAGGAGAGAAAAGGAAGAGTTTAAGAATGTTTTAATTGCACTCCGCCTCCTATTCCTGAATTCTCTGTTCCTTTGCTAAAAGGCAGATCATGCCCAGCAGCATATCTAGAGGTAGGTGAGCACGCAAGGCACCAGCCCTGTGTGCCAATTTAGCAGACATACAGAATGGTAGCCTCTAGGAAGTCTGTGCTACAAGCAGCAGCCAGGGTCTTTGAGTCTCTGGGGTCAGGTGAGATGTGCTTGGTACCCCACTGCTCTATGGCATTTGGCAATCCACCCCTGCTGTGTCCAGCATGCCAAAATCACTAGTTACACCTCTGATCCTCCTTATTTCCTTATGGAACATAAGCATTTGCTTTGTTCGTAGACCTGTGTAATGAAGATTTTAAAGCCAGTGGACTGTGGATATAAATAAGCATTTCCATCCTAAAAGCATCTGTGTAGAACAGACTTGACACACATGCCCAGGGTAGGGGCTGCTCACATCACTTACCTGTTTTCTCAGAACAAATGTTTTATAAGGTCCAGCTAGTTAACACCACCAGAGCAATTGCTAATGCTAACATGTCCCAATTATGTGGTGTGCATGCCCCATTCCTTATCATTGTTGGTGCTCTTATGCCCATCTGTTATTCCAGGAGGTGTTACCTGCCAGTACAAAATGTATTACAAGTTACATGTGTATATCACTAATTTAGGTGGTCAACCTCAAGCTGATTGGCCAGGCTCTTTTGTTTCCTTTTCCTAGAGCATGTAGCCTGGCAAATGTTAGGCTAAGCAGTCCATCTGCAGCACTACAATAAGGTAACTAAATTAATTCTAGTTCAGGAAGTAGCATGTGAAGCAGGATAGCATATTTCAGCACAGCATCTCCTGACATGGTGGGTGAGTAATAAGGATATATCTAGTGGGAAGGTGACCCCAAAGTGAGAACAAGAGACAAAATCAGCTGAATTTATTGTAAGTACTTTCTGGAATGCCTGAAAATAAGGTTATGTTTTATTTTGTTTGATGTAGTTGATATAGTTTATGGTATATGATTATAGCCTAGCAGCTGGACATACTTAAAAAATGCCGGCACACTGAACATTGTAAAGCCCTTATCTTTCATGGGAATATATATGTAGGAAAGTAGTACAAGCAGACCACTTTTAAATACATCATTGTTGCTTAAAGGTATATATTAATGCCTAGATTTAGGGTGCCCACAATCTGCACTTGTACAATTCAGCAGCCATCCCCCATTATTCTGAATGAAATTCTGGCCTCGTTACAATCAATGGCAAAACTATTGTTGACTTCAATAACGGCCAAATTTTATCCTGCCTCTATAAAGCATTAGCTTTCAAAAGCCTTCAGGATATTGTTTGTCATAATAAGAAAGTTAAGTATATTTCAAAACATGAGAATGGCGGAAACCCATCTAAAAACAAATTCAGTGAGATCCAGCCAAGAGTTTGATCCCAAAAGCACACACTACACTTACATGAGTAAAATAAAGCATGTTTGTAATATCAGGATCCAAAGTAGAAGAACAAAGAAAAGCCTCATTATGCTTCACTGATAATGCCTTACGGGGTTTTTTTTCTTTTTTCACATTTTATTCTTAAATTAGAATATCTAACTTCTTTGGATAAAGAAATTTCCCACACTTTGAAGGGAAAAAAATAATGGAGGGGGCATTTTCAAGGTACATGTACTTTTTCCAGTTCCAGCTTCTTTCAATAATAAGGGAGGAGAGATCTCTCCTTTGGCAGAAAACTCTGGCCAGAAACTGGGTGTGGTTAATATATGTGTTGTTTGCTCTAAACAGACTTTAAAATGCAGGCCATGTCTGCCATAGACAAAGAAGAAGGGAATGCACTGTTTATTAAAACCATATACATTTAAGTCACTGGGGATTTCCATTGCTGTTTCTCCCAGAGGTGCATGACAGTTATGAGGTTATTTCCTATTTCTCCTGTAAAAGTATCTTTTTAAGTTTTGAAATGGTGTGTACATCTTTCAGGTTGAAAAGTAGGATGGGATGGCTTAGATACTCCCCCTCTATGTGGCACTGGTCAGGCTGCAGTTGGAGTACTGCATCCAGTTCTGGGTGCCGCACTTCAAGAGGGATGTGGACAACATGGAGAGGGTCCAGAGGAGGGCCACTCACATGAACAGGGGGCAGCAGAGCAGGCCCTTTGAGGAGAGGCTACGGGACCTGAACCTGTTCAGCCTCCACGAGAAAAGGCTGAGGGGGGATCTAGTGGCCTGTTACAAACTAGTCAGAGGGAACCAGCAGGCACTGGGGGAGTCCCTGTTCCCCCAAGCACTACCAGGAGTGACCAGGAATAACGGTCACAAGCTGGCAGAGGGTAGATTTAGGCTAGATATCAGGAGGCACGACTTCACGGTCAGGGCGGCTAGGATCTGGAACCAACTTCCACGTGAAGTGGTGCTGGCTCCTACCCTGGGGGTCTTTAAGAGGCAGCTAGATGTACACCTTGCTGGAGTCATTTGACCCCAGTACTCTTTCCTGCCATGGCAGGGGGTCGGACTTGATGATCTGCTCAGGTCCTTCCAACCCTACAAACTATGAAACTATTATGAGTTTGAAACAAATTTTAACTAAAAAGGGAAGAAGCGTATATTCATTTTGCTTAAATGTGAGGACTCTGCTTGGGCTCGTAACATTCTTTAGTTGATGTTAGCATGGGCTTTCTAAGTCATAAAACTTGGAAATGTTTGCCCCTTGTATATGTCCTGGATCACCACAGTTCTAACAACACTTCAGACCTACTGCAATAAACTTTTAGGAAGTTTTTTCAATTATTGGATGGAAACTAACTACAGGTATGAAAGATAGTTGACATTGTTCCTAAATGCAAATTAAAGTTCCAATTCTAATCAAAGCTTTTCAAAATATCTTGCCATATAAAATTAGACATTTGGCTCTGGGGAAGTTTTTATCATTTTGGATCTTTAGCTTTCTACCTTTCTGCAAACTTTTTGCTTTGTACCAACTGGCTCCTACCATGACAATCAATGTGGGTCCTGTCTTCATAACAGGATTAACCTTGTTACTGGCCTGCTACAATGGTAAATTCATTTCAGGATCACCAGCTCTTCATGTCTGATCACACAGCACAGGACACCACAATTCAAATGAGTAGCAACTAGCAGAAATGTTGCAGGTCTCAAGGTAACTAGGGTAAATTGCCTCTTTTGTGTCTTGTGCAAATAAATATCTTCTTCTCTAAATTATGAGCACCAGAATTTTCTTAATCATCTATTTAGGGCTTCAGTGAACATGACTTTGGAAAGGTTTTAAATTCAAACAATATGAAAAAATAAGTTCAAAACATATAGATTAAGTTTAAAATTCAGTACTTGTAAAACCATAAGTGAATGGTATGGCCATCAATTTAGTCTCTGTCCTTGAAGTATAAATTTTCTGCATTCCATATGCATTTAGTATTCTGCAAGAAACGCCCAAAATATCATAGTAGAGTGATCCCCATGACCCCCATAACGTTTAACATGATCCCCAATCCCCAACATTAAAGGAGCGTATTTCAACAACTTGTCAACGGAGTGAGCACTGCAGGAACTGAGTTGCTACAAAATGTGGTTTGTAGAGAAAACTAAGCATTGTTTGCATTTACTCATTAAGAGAAAAGATAATAGCTCTCTACATGTAGAACAGAACTATAGACAATCTGATGTACTTCCTGCAGTATGGCATAATTGATCACCAGAGGGAGACAGAGTTTGTAACGTTTCAGAACTGAAAGTAGAGCTGTAAGAATAGCAGTGAGTCTCTCTCTCTCTCTGAAAACAAAGATGGCACATAACTATACCCATTTCAAGGAGGTGCATATATTGGGCACTTTTAGGAATGTGTAATTGGATCTTTTAACTTTCCTCAGTGCAAATTTACAACAGAAGGTATGAATGATAGTGGGCTTCTTCCTGAAAGCATACAAAAGTCTTGTCTACAGTAAAATGTTTAATTGTTTTAATATATGTTCATTAGTGAAATTGCATATTACATTGGATCTAGGGCAGTAGGGACATAAAATTATGTAATGTCCTCTAAGGTTACTAAATGTGTTAAAATGTTAAAGCCCTATGTAGACAAACCCTTGACTGAATCACAGGCAACAGGCATTGAGAGAAAAGAGAAACCAGAATACATAGATGCATTTTCCTTTATTTTGCCAGAGCAGTAGCCAGTGGTCTATGTTGACCCTCATACTGGGAAATCATGAGGAAGTGGTACAAGTGATGCAGGGAGTTTATATACTAGTATGTTCTACCTGAAAAGAGAGGTCATATCCAGCACAAACTTGAAAGTGGAAATAAGTTATATGAGTCCCCTAATTGTGCATAACTGAAACCACATATTTTGAAACTACTGATGTTCCTGACCGAGTAAGACTTGCGCTTCATTAGACAGCTGTT
The DNA here is from genome assembly GCF_001723915.1 of Gavialis gangeticus. Lineage (NCBI taxonomy): Eukaryota > Metazoa > Chordata > Crocodylia > Gavialidae > Gavialis > Gavialis gangeticus. The sequence goes on along the minus strand of NW_017729024.1, from coordinate 2,203,458 downwards.
CAGGATTATGATATTCTGGCAACATGGGTATAGCAAATAGTTTGACTATCTGTGTACGTGTGCCCATGATGGTAGTGGTAAATACACTCATAAATACCCATGTGGTTACATACTGCCTCTTACACATGGATAGACCCATAGAATAAGCATCTAAGTGAATTATCTGCTTATTAACTCAATTGATATAAAAGACTGTTAATATAAGCATTGCTTATATTTTTGAAGGACAAAAAAGCCCATACCTCTGTCAAGCACCAAAAACATGTTGCTACTTGGAAGTTACACTTACGCTGTGCATAGCACGTGGCTATCTGCATTCACACTAGAATAGTCTGAGGAGGCCAATGCTTATCCCAAGTACTAAACTCACCCGTGGAATTAGAAAGTAAAGAAGTAAAAAATAGATGAACTACTGGCTGATGTTTGACATTTAATGATTACATATGTATTTTATTGACAAAGATGGGTAGACAAAGAAAAATAAAAGAATAATAATTTACTCTGTTACATTGATTCACGGGGGACGGGGAGAGGAATGTACTTTACCAGAAGCAGTAGTGCATTACTTGGAGCTGGCTCCGCAGTATCTGTATAGATCGTGCACTTCAGTAGGGCTTTTTGGCGCTTTTAGCTAAAGCTGACTCGATCAGCTATTAGATAACAGGACCAAAAAAGCCCCACTAAAGCTCCCAATCTATACCAATGTCATAGAATCATAGAATCATAGATGTAGGGTTGGAAGGGACCTTGTAGATCTTCAAGTCCAACCCCCTGCCTGGGCAGGAGAAGAAACTGGGCTCAAATGATCCCAGCTAGGTAGGCATCAAGCCTCCTCTTAAAGACCCCCAGGGTAGGAGCCAGCACCACTTCCCTTGGAAGTTGGTTCCAGATCCTAGCCACCTTACGGATGTCTAATCTAAACCTACTCTCCAACAATTTATGGCCATTATTCCTTGTTATGCCAGGGGGCGCTAGGGGAAACAAGGTCTCTCTCCCAAACCCTTCTGGTCCCCCCTAGTGAGTTTATAGATGGCCACCAGGTCCCCCCTCAGCCTTCTCTTGTGCAGGCTGAACAGGTTCAGGTCCCGCAGTCTCTCATTGTAGGATCTGCCCTGTTGTCCCTGGATCATTCGGGTGGCTCTCCTCTGGACCCTCTCAATGTTGTCCACATGTTAAGAAAGCTGCATGCAACTAATGTGATGCCTCTCCTGGGCATGTGCTGGGCTCGACACAGGAGCGCACCAAGTTTAAATGAAAGTGCTGGTTTTGGGTTTTTTTCCATATCTGCAAGCAGCTAAAGTTACTATTACGTTTAGTCCTTTGTGGCATTGTCTCTTAAGAGAATGTAAAACTAACTAGGTTTCCTGAGTGGGAGAACCAGGACAGGACAAAATGAGTCTCAGGAAAACACCAGCTCAGTTTCTCCCAAGATTACTGCGACTTGCAGAAGTGTCATGCTCAACTCCAATATGGGGGCAATTTCTTATAACTGCCACAACTTTGCCCTTCCCCAAAATAAATAGATCCTTTGCTCCATGCTAATCTGACTGGACACCTTACAGTTCCTTCTTCCACACACTGATGGCTTCCTTGATCTTTTCTGATGGCATCTATTGTAGCCTTGGTTTTGGACCGACTCACTGCTGGGTCAGACCCTTCAGATGGCTGGATTTAATTCTTAACTTTTTTCACTCATCTCTTAGAGCAGAATCACACTTTCAATGATGGAGTCAGTATGGAATCTTAAACTATTGAACTGCATTCTGTAAGCACAAATAATGTTTCTTATAGTTGTCTAGGGAGGAGGAAATGGATTACTTATAAAATAGCTCTGTGCTGCTTTTATGAATTAAATGAAATGATACAATGTTATACAAAATGAATGTTGATGCTAGAAAAGAAGAGCACAGAACCCCTTTTGGCTCAAGGTCTTTGCCAAGTGTGAAGGAAAGAGCATTTAATGTGACTAGCTAACTCTACACTGTTAACAAAAGATAGCATAATCGTGGCCTTAGTTTTGGTCCAGCAGATTGACTATGGTATCCCATTTTGGTATTAGGTTAGTAAAACTGTTCATGAATCACAGCTCCATGCAGTGCATATTTACCAACTGCTTGCTTTACTTGACTATAAATTCTTTCCCTTTATAGTAATGCTTTTCTTCCTGCCAACAATATTGTCTGGATGTGTTTGATTTTTAACAATGGGACCATATTGAAAGGCTTTAGTGTTAAAGAATTAGGTTAAATAAGAAAACAAGTAAAGTGTGCTTTCATTTCTTGTCATTTCTTCTCCTTATTTCTTAAAACACTTTTACAGTAAGTGAGTAAAGAAAGGAAGGCTAATAAATATTTAACTTGTTAGTAGCAAGCACATTCCAAATCCCTTGTTGATGGTAATACTTTGTTTTAGGAAATCCTAAAGTGTCAAGACAAAATGCGTACTTCTAAAAAAGAATACTCAGTGATTATATAACACATTCATTACTGTTGTATTAACTTTGTGGCTAACTCTCTTCTTCTGTTTTTGTATCAATCTTCAGAATATGTAGGCATTTGTATTATGCCACCAGAGCCAAATCTTGTCTCTAGTGAAATCCATGGGAAATTTGCCATAGTCTGCAGTTATATTGGGATTTTTTTCCAAGTGTTTTACATTTTATGTAATGTCTTTCATCCCAAAAGATTGTTAAAGTCTATTTACAAGTAATGAACCCCCCTTCAACTTTCTTTGAGGGGTTTTGTCCTAGCATGGACTTCAGGGTTTCATTAGACATGTACAAAATATGTGTGTGCTTGTGTACACCAGAAGTTTTTTATAACAGATTTTACCCACTAGTTAAATTCAACACAGCAGATTTCAACAGGGCAAAGCCCTACCACGTAGCATTATAGAACAGTAAATGAAGAAAGTTGTATCCAACTGTAAGGAGAGAAGAGATTCAAAGAAGTAAACAAAAAATGCCTTTTTGCCGTCTATAGCCAGATTTCCTTGACTGATTAATGAAGAGCTTTACAGACCTTGAAAGAAAGAATACTCGTATCTGTCCAGCAAGCATAATGTATAACCTGCCAAATTGGTTTACAAAATACATGGTGCCTTTAATTATATATTTTCTGGGGGAAAATAATATTATAATAGCCCTTGTTAGAATTATTCACACATCAGAGCCAGAAATTCAGTGGTACAAATTATAACTCAAATACTGATTCATCTGCCTATATGCTTTAAAAGTGCTTAAAATTGTTAATTTTTAAGATAGGATAAGAGTAATGGCTAATCCACAGATGAGCCACAGATAGAAGTAATGGCTCTTCCTGAAAGGCGAATCGAAAGCAAAATATTTAACTGTAAACATCTCACTAAAGAACTGGTGTGCGAATGAGACATGACTTCATCCTCTAATCCACATGCTTTACTGGTCTAAGGAGCCCTGGTGGGTTTGGTCCATTTTAGTCATAGTTGTCATGGGATATCCTTAACGATGTAGGAAGGTAACTTTAAAAAAATCTCCATACAGAATCCAGCATATGGTATATTTATTGGCAAATGCTAATCCCCCCAGGAACAAGTTCCGCAGTAACAAATGATGAATTATGTGGCTTCATAAGCGCACATGTCATCAAATGCACCATTGACCTTTTTACATTTTCAGGGGGATTTTCTGCTTTGTGCAGTTTCTCTGGTTTAGAAGTGAAGCAGTTTAACAATGTGTCTTGGAGGAAACAGGTAATCAATAATTTCAGTTTTTGTTTCTGTAAAAGGTAAATGAGGCCCATATATTTGTTGAGCAAGTAAGCAAGCCAGGGCTTAGTGAAGCTTAATCGTGTACTAATAAAGAACAGGGATAATACCTTGTCACTGGAAAAGGAGTCAGAATTTGGTTGAATAGATCTTGCAATGCCAAAAAACAAATTGTGTATTCCTTAAAAATCCTGTTGCTGTCTGAGAGAATAAGGAAAATGTCAAACTCCAGTGGGCAAATCTGTTGTGAACTGTAACAGAAGATACACTATTACAGTTTACAGCAGATTTGCCCACTGGAGTTTACATACACTGCCCTTAGCCCTGAGAGAGAAAGTGCCTAGATTACAAAGAAATGGATTAGGCTGAAAAACAGTTGAAAACAGTGGACCAGATTATGATCTCTGGCTCATCAAGACATGGAAACTGATATGCACGTATAATGAGACTGCTAGTAACAGGAGAAAAAGTAGTACTGACTTTGAGACACTTGCACACCCCACTACAGCCCAGAGTACATCTTTTTTTTAAAAAAAACCTCACAAAAACAGAAGCTGAGCAGCTAATTCAATTGGGGGGGGGGGGAAGATTGTTATCAGGAGCTGAATTTCCAGTGATGTGGCTTTTTAAAGCTAACAATATTTCCTTAAGGTATAGTATGAAGGGTAATTTATTAATGTGTCCATATAACACATTATATGCAATCTAAATATCTGATGCAAATCTGTACACTATACCTACAGTGTATACATGTGTATGTATTTATTGACCAGCTTCAGCTAAAGAGAAAAGTATTTTTCTCTGACCTAATGTAACATTTAAGAAGTTCAGAACAACTGAGGTGCTCTTCGTGCTAAAACTCCAGATGAATACACATATCCATTTGACAACATATTCAAGCTTTTCACCCTCCAGGAGTTTCCCACCTATTTCATAGCAAAAAATTGATCAGATCCAAAACAAACTGAATGTTTAAATGACATCAGAACACAGAGAGACCCATTTGGCTGGTACAGTTTCACTTGGCTTTGTATACAAAGGCTATGATTTTAGTAAATAAAAACAAAGAGGCCTGAGCTTATTTTTGGCACAATATGAAGCTGATGATACTGGGAGAAGCAACTAGAACTGAGAGGGGCTGAGACCATTCTGTGTCTTGGTGAATTTTCAATCTCAGAGCTCTCTTGAATCTTGATTATTCTTGATTTCCTCAGCTGATATGGTAGTTTATACCGCTTATTTTCTACTTGCAGTTAACTAAGAGCATAAACTTTCCATGTTGATCCAAATACCAGTGCGGGCACCCTTGCCTTTGTTGTTCCTGCATTTTACTCTACTTACAACTATCATGGAAGACCACTTGGGTGCTTCAGGGAGTACTGAATAAGGCAGCCCACCAGATAGATAGTGTGTGCTAGTATGAACAGATAACACCTATGCCTAACAAATTGCATTGATTTCCTATTGCTTTTCAAGCTCCCTGTCAGCTTCCGTGTTAGCTGAAACGTGGCTACTTTTGGTACCAGTCTCTCCCTAGGTACTATTGCAGTGGCCAAGGTTGGGTACTATAATGTGATGTTGAATAAATCGATGGACTCCCACAGCAATGAACAGTTGAAGGATGCATAGAAATGTTTTCCACACCTGGTTTAAGTTTAGGTGGCTTCCTTTAACCCTTTAGGTGGCTTCCTTTAAGCATGTGCACAAGTGGCATGCATAAGCATCCACTGTTGCCAGGAGTGGTGCAGGCAGCCCAAGGTAAGTAACTCTGAGCAGGAGGAGCAGATGTTGGGTCCTCAGGAGGGACTGGCAGGTCCAAGGTGGGAATTGGTGGGTCTGGGTGGGTGTTCACAGCTCTGCAGGTCGGGGTGCTGGTGGGTCTGTGGGGAGAGGGTGACTTTGTCAGGGGGTTGAGGGGCTGCAGTTAGGGTTGGGAGGTAGAAACAACACAACTCTGGGACTGGAGCAAGGGGCTAGGCTTTCCCAGCCCTGGAGCTTTGCTGTGAATGAATGCAGATGTTTGCTAAATTGTACAGCTGATTAACCCTTTCTTGAGTTAATTTAGTTCACCTCCTGAAGTGAACTAACTTAGACTGGGCATGCCATTTTTTGGCCAATTTAAACCCTGAAAATGCCTGCACAAACAGGCATTTAGATTGACATGACCCCTCATTAGGTCAATCTGAATGCAACGCTTGTTACATACTCAAAGATAGTTTAATGATAATAAGGTGAAGCTGCAAAGTGACCAGATTATACTTGCACTGATTACAATTTGGTCATTATCTTAACAATGCTCAGTTCAGCAAAAGGGCCAAAGTTTCTGTAGCACCATGTTTCTGTAGCCTTAGCACTGAGCTAAATGCAAAACCAGAGGGAAAGATTGTAGTCTATGGTGCCACCAGTAACTCTTTTCAGGACTCTATTTTCCTATGAAGTCTCCCCTGCATAAACTGACCAGGACAGGTTCAATGGGATCACAGACTAGAGGGTTCGCATTAAATGAAATTCTCCTTCTCTGTTACCTTTCTCAATATCTGACCCTTTTAAATCCAGAAGTAACTAGAAATCCTGTTTGCATCACAAAAATAATTCAAGCAATTCCCTCTCACCCTAGAAACATGAGGCAAACCACATTTGACTCACATACACACGCACACTTGAAAACTAATAATTTAGACAGACATGCTTGAAGCTCAAGCTGCCAAGAGAATTTTTGGGCCCTGAGAACATTTGTAAGCCCTCGGCCCAGGTTACCTACCCCATCCAATCATGACTAATAACCCTAATTGATTGGAACTGCCAGGAACTGGTTGCCAAATAGAATATTGTTACAATCCTGGTCATATTTATATCCTGATACATACAGAAAAACTCAGAACAAGAGAGAAAAGTGAAAAGCAGAAGCAAAAATAAATCTATAAAATTGAATCTGCAGGAAAGGCCATGAAACTACGGACTAAAATAACACTGCCTGGTGACACCACAAACAAGTTCCTGTAAAGGAACACTTTTAAAAACCATCTTCTTTGCAGCCTTGTGAAAATCTCTTACCATGCATGTTGTGGGGGAGGGGAGTTCCTATCTGAAATGCCACATGTCCTCCACCTGGAAACAAAAATGCTTTTCTGTTGAGCTTCTGTCACCTGGTCAGAGACAATTAAGCTTCATGGAGCCACCAACTTTTGCAAAATGCTGAATGCTATAGTATCCAAGTACTTGGAAATACAAAAACAATCCAGCTTACAAAAGAAGTGTAAAGGACTCTTATCTGAGGCAAGATCCTTTTACAGGTTGTGAAAAAAAAAGTCTGCCTATTGCTCAGAAGCAGGAAACAGCTTGATAAGGAGCACATTTTGATCTGGGCCAGGCACAGACATTACGTTTTTACTGGTATAAGTGATCGGAAACCAGTCTATACCCATAACAGAAGAGAAGTTTGGTGCACATAGGCTGGTTTAAAAATGGCAGAAATCAGCCTAAGATTATCACCCCTTTTTCCCCACCAAAAGGCGAATGTGTGTTTTGTTTGCTACCGA
>NW_017729024.1:2183311-2191175 GCF_001723915.1 Gavialis gangeticus | reverse complement strand
CATTACGTTTTTACTGGTATAAGTGATCGGAAACCAGTCTATACCCATAACAGAAGAGAAGTTTGGTGCACATAGGCTGGTTTAAAAATGGCAGAAATCAGCCTAAGATTATCACCCCTTTTTCCCCACCAAAAGGCGAATGTGTGTTTTGTTTGCTACCAATCTAAACTACACCAGATACAGAAAACTGCACATCTTAGATTGATTCTGTCTCTGGCTTTTTGAATGTACCTAGCCATAGCCTCATCTTCTTTTTTGCCTAACCAGGACACTCAGCTCAAGTTGTTACCTTCTTTCATAGTCTAACTACCAGAAGATTCAATGCAGGGAATAAGGCTATCCGGTATTCATAAATCTAACGGGCAATGAGAAGCATAGGGAGATTTTAACAAGAAGATGCACTGCAACTGCACTTTTGATCTGAAATTTAATCCTTTTTAAATGTCTTCTTGCTGACATCTGTCTCTTATTTTATATCATTAATGGAGGGGGGATGGGGGAGGGAAGCAAGGAAACAATGAAATCTTCCTCCCTAAGGGAAGCTTCTGAACCCCATGGTTGCACAAGATTTCACCCCAAATCCTCTCGCCCATATGACATGCACTTACAGGCAGCTGCAATTTCAATTACATTTATCACAGCTTTAATAAGGCAATTATCTTGCATGCGTCACTGAGCTATAGACTGAAGGGAAGAAGAAAACACGCCAAAAGGAACTTGGAAAGGAGGAAGGACAAAACTATTTTTGAAGGTGAAGACCATAGCACATTATTTGAGTGTCTATGCTGTGACTCTCTTTACTGCTGTTCTTTATTCATGTAATTGTTTAATCTGCTGCCCCTGCCAATTGCCTGCCTTCTTTTTTTTTTGCTTCTGTCAGTCTCTGATGGTGTTTCAGAAACTAGTGGCATCTTCAAAATAAAGCTGGAAAAGGGCAAATGTTGTGCCCATCTTTAAGGGGAAGAAGGAGGATCTGGGGGACTACAGACGAGTCAGCCTGACCTGTATACCCAGAAAGATTATGAAGCAGGTCCTCAAAGTATCCATTGTGATGCACTAGAGGAGAACAAGGTGATCCGAAACAGACCGCATGGATTTACCAAGAACAAGTCATGCCCAGCCAACCTGATTTCCTTCTATGACAAAGTGACAAGTTCTGTGGATGAGAGGAGAGTAGTGGATATGGTATACCTTGACTTTAGCAAGGCTGTTGACACTGTCTCCCACAACGTTCTCCTTAACAAACTAAGGAAATACAAACTAGATGAAAGTACTATAGTGTCTAGTTGGGAGGGGGTATCAAGTGGGGTTCCCCCGGTATCTGTTCTGGGGGTAGTGTTGTTAAAAATCTTCATTAATGATTTTGATGATCAAATCAATTGCTTGCTTAGAAAATGTATGGATGTTACCAAGTTCGGAGGAATTGTGGACGCTCTGGAGGGCAGATCTAAGATACAGAATGACCTGGATAGACTGGAGAAATGGTTCACAAGATTCAACCTTGGACAAAAGCAAAGTTCTGCACTTGGGACAGAATAACCACACGCACAAATACAGCCTAGGGAACAATTGTCTTGGTTGCGGTACTGCAGAAAAGGACCTCGGGATTAGGGTGTACCATAACATGAATATAAGTCAATAATGTGCTCTGTTGCAAAAAACCCAAAAAACCTGCATATTGGGCTGCATTAACATGAGTGTCACTTGCAAGTCAAGGGAAGTAATTTTTCCACTCTATTCAGCACTGGTGAAGCCTAACCTGGAATACTGTATCCAGTTTGGGGCTGTACACTTCAAGAAAAATGTGGACAGTTTGGAAAGAGTCCAGTGAAGGGCAACAAAAATGATTAGGGGCCCAGGACATAAGATTTATGAAGGGAAGCCAATGGACTAGGATTATTTAGTCTGAGGAAGAGAAGATGGAGGGGGGGTTGGATAAATACCTGAAGTATTGTTATAAAGAGGATGAAGATGGGCTTTTCTCTGTGGCTATAGTGGTTAGGACTAGGGACAACAGCCTCAAGGTTCAGGGGCAATTAAGGTTGGCAATTAGGAGGAAATTTCTGACTGGTCAGCCATTGGAACAGGCTACCTCTAGAAGCTGTGAATTTTCCATGCTTGGAAACTTTCAAAATCAGGTTAGACAGACACTTGGCTAGGATGGTTTTGTCAGGGATGATCCTGCCTTGAACAGGGTTCTGGAGCAAATGACCTTGTGAGGTCCCTTCCAGCCCTACTTCCCTATGATTCCTATGATCATTTACTGGACCATGCTACTTCTCTACATAACCACTCTGCTTTGCAACACAGGTATTCCAGCAAATCAAAAGTTTCTTGATACCATCCTTTAAAAAGCCTTTTGGTGCTATGACTGCCACTCCTGCCTCACAAGTTGCATCTCTGTATCACTGGTGAATCTGTGCCCAAAAATATCCTCCTTCAACAATCCAAACAAGTGATAATCACTTGGCATCTGCTAATCTGGCCGTGCTGTCTCCCACACTTGTGGCTGGAGTCATTTATTTATGAAAGCCATTGAACACCTGTAATATAAACTACCTTGCAATCATTTGTATTAAATCATAAGGTTGGAAACTCTGTTGGTAAGTTCTGATCTTCGGCCTCTATCTGTGAAAATGGAAGCACTTCTGCTTTGGCACCTTGCCTAGAACAAGCAAAGGCTATAGCATCTGACTTACCATCAATATAGTAACGTGTAACTGTAGGGGGAATCTTCTGCATGGCAGGAATCCCTAAATGTTTTCTCTTCTTGGCAATGTTGGTACTAACAAGTTTTAGAATACTGGACATTGGTGTACAGCTGTTGTGACCTGGCCAAATGGTCTATTTGAATTAAAAAGGCCATGGGCCCAGCCCACTAAAAATCAGGGGACCTGGCCAAATGGCATTGTTCACAAGTGCTTGTGAAGTGGATTAATCAGCTCTCCTCTATAATAAAGCCTGTCCAAATAGAGGTCTCTAGAAAGAAAATAGGTTGTAGCCATGTTAGTCTAAGGACATAGGCAGATTCTTCGGGTAAATCCGATATCTTTTATTAGACTAACTAAACTAGTTAGAAGAATTCTTTGCAAGCTTTCAGGTACAAACACCCTTCGTCAGGCCGAAGAAGTATCTGCAGCTGGTCTGTGCTCTTCCTGGATGGAATAGAAAAAATAAAAAATAATAAGAAATAAAACATAGATTTTTTCTATTCCATCCAGGTAGAGCACAGACCAACTGCAGATGCTTCCTCAGCCTGAAGAAGGGTGTTTGTGCTTGAAAGCTTTCCAACTATTTTAGTTGGTCTAATAAAAAATATCAGATTTACCCAAAGAAACTTGTCTACCTCTAGAGAGAAAATGATGCTACAGACGAGCAGGTAAGCAATATCTATGTGTGTTATTCTGTAAGCATCATCACTTCAGTGTCTTAACCACTGGTATGTGGTGTACTTTGCCACTGGGGAAATATAGCAGATCTTCAATTGTTCAGAGTGAATTGTACAGAGTTAGAGTTGGTTTGAAGGGTTCCCTAGGCTCCATTCTTCTTCCCAACTAGAGAGCTATATTGCAGCTCTCCTGCTTCCAATAGAAGAACATTGGATATGGTTCCTTCCATACAAGAGCCTACCAGCACCATTAGGAGGAGGTTAATGGAGCACACCTACAGTGAGCAGAGGAAGACACAGAACCTAACATTTCCAGCCCAGGGAATGAATTGGGCAGCATGGGTACCTAATCTTAATTCCCTCAGTGACAACCAGTCCTTGCATGCACTAGGGTAACCTTATTGCAGTTATAAGGAGGGTATTTTCTAAAACAATATTTGTAATGTAAATTGGTCCCATTATTATTGAATAAACTCCAAACAACCTTGGAGAGGATACCTGCCTTATTAAAATTGTTTAGCTTGTGCATCTCCAGCAAAGGTAGTCAAAGCAGCATTGTTCTATAAATGAAGATATTGTGTTTAATGACTGTCAGAAACAAAACACAGCCACTCCCAAGAGAGACTCAAATACTAGGGATTATTGGATACTTATTTCAGTCTGTGTAATTTCTGGTTACTTCTTTTTTCCTGGCTTGCTCAGAAGAAAAATAGGTATATCCAAAGAAATGTGATGCTTAGTTCTAGCCACAAAATCATCTGAATGTACATTTGACCAAAGCTGTGTTGATACCCTGAGCTTTATGAGAGAAGTCACGTTGTTTCCCTTTCCATCAAGCAGCCATCATCGTACCCCAGTGCTAAACCTTCAATTTTATACCTGTTCTAGCGAGTGGCAGGGTAGATTTCAGGGTTTTAAATATTCCCTTTAAAGCAACTATTATTACAATAAATCCAAGAATAGAAACTCTAGCAATAATGAAGTTTTGTGAATATCCCTTCCAATAACAGTAGAGGGAGCTGTTGTTATGTAAAGAGAAAACATTCCTACTGCTCTCACTTGCTCCTGACCTATATCAGAATAAGGTGTATATATGTAAGTGCAAAAGTATTTCATTGTAGATATATTTCATTCCACTTACAAATGGAACCATCTTCATAAAACTATGCTCATCACCCCAGGATAAAATTTGGCTGTTTGGGCCCTTTATCATGAAGCATCTTCATAAAACTATGCTCATCACCCCAGTATTCAAAGTGTTGAAAAGGGATGACATAGTACAAAAGTACAAGAGCTGGAGTGAACTGCTTGCTTTGCCACTGAGCAACTAGTGTTGCTCTGGGTCACAGGGAAGGTAGTTCACACCATAAGAGTCAACTTAACCTAGAGAACTAAAGGGGCTAAGAACATGAGTTTTATTCTCATCCTCATACTGAAAATTATTCTCCTTTACCACCATGGTCTTGGTCAAGTCAGATAATCATTTTAGCAGTAAAAAAGGCAATAATATTATTTCAGGTATTTTGCCAAATATAAGTTGGAGAAGACAGTTAATAGTAAGGATCTATTTATTATAACCATGATGACAATAGATAAAGTATTTAAAGCTTGTCAGATGCTATATACTAAAATTACCAAAAATGTGCACAAAGCTCTACGGTATTTTAAGATTGACTGGTTCCCTGACTCCTCCCTTAATTCAATAATTGTCCCTTCAAAAACTCTTAACAAAATGTTACCAGTGCTCCATCAATATTAGCATGACCAGCTCTGCTCCCTCCCTGCAGCAGGAGAATTGTAAACAAGAAGTTTCTAAGCACGTTTGAAATCCCAGTCAATAGTGTGCACAGTTTGTTTGACCCCTCTGTTCCCTTTCATCCTGCCACGCCACAGTTTGCTGCTGCATATTTTTAGAAGGGCTAGGTCTCCGAAAGAAAAGAAATTGAGGAAAGTTGCTTGAGATTGAGTTTCATTCTTGTCCACCTAGAATCTGCTGAAAAGGTCAGTGTAAAAGGAAAAAAGCACCAGGAATTGTGTGGAACGATTTTTTCTGAAGGCCTTCCTTGGGAGTAAGGGCTTTGTTGTACTAGATCCTGTAAAGATACTAAGCCAAAAACTAGACAGCAACTGCTGTAAAGGGCTTCCAGTGTCATGATCAAACTGAATGCACGAACAAGGCAAATAAAGTTAAGATGAGAAAGAGAGGATGACCAGGAATAACAGTGATACAATCATAGGTTGAGCAGTTGACATTGCTCAGCAGCAACTTAGCAGGCAGGACTTTATAGGGATCACAACAGAAGCAGTTTTGAGAAAAGAACTGAAGAGATGAATAGTGACTTAGTTTTTTATCAGACAGTCTGTCCCAGAACTCATTCTGTTGGAGGCTATAATAACAGACATTAGGGGTGTGCAAACCAGGCAGTATTCAATTTGGATTCAGCCTGATTCAGGGGACAGTGATTCAATTTGCTGATTCGGATCACTGTCCTGATTCAATTTGGCCAAATCTGAATCTGAAGATTCAATTCTGATTTGGAGAACCAGCGATTCAGCCATAGACACAACTTGATATGTTTTTTCTACATACGTCGAGGTACCAGGTGCGACTCATGAATGCTGAGATGGTGGGGCAGATGGAGCACCCCATGGGAGTGCACCATCCCATGGGATGGAGTACTTCCAGTCCACTTCCAGGTCCACCACCAGCGATCTGCAGCGAGGGGACCCCAGGTGTCCCCCCAGACCCAGGAGGCACCAGTTGCTGAGCTGGGAAGTGCGGAGGAGGGGGAGGCGTATCCTGCATGCTCCGTGGCGGACCTGGAAGTGGTCCGGAAGTCCTTCTGGTCCACTTCTGGGTCCACTGCCGAGCACGCTGGGGACTCCCCCGCACTCCTGTGGGACGCTTCATCCATCCCAGCATCGCAGCATTCACAAGCCATGCCTGGTACCTTGAGCTACGTAGAAAAAATATATAAAGCTTTGTCTATGTCTGAATCATTGAATCTTTCCAAATCTCTCTGAATTGAATCAGAGGTTTCCAATTCAATTTGAGAGATTAATGAGTCTCCTGATTCAGTTCAGATCTGGAGATTCGGCCACCGAATCGGGCTGAATCTCCTCCAAATTGAATCAACAGCCAAAGCTTCTCACAGCCCTAATAGACATTCCCGACCCTTTCCAAGCACTGGCTGCAGGTGAATTTGCACTACTGAAAGCATCTAATACTCTGACCCTGTTTAGACTTGCAAGGCTACAATTATCCTAATCTGGACTGCTGGATAAATGCAATGCAATCTATTTATAAAAAGAGCTTACAGAACTATGAGGAACAGATTCAGCAGCCATTTTATCATAGCACAATCATTTGCAAAGTAAAGTGTATAACATGAAAAGTAGATAGAATCCTGTAGATACGTAGATATAAGAATCATCCCACAAGAGAATCAAAACAAGTAAAATAATAAGTATTGCATTAATTAATACTATCTCTATATTTAGGGTTAATCCTGTGAGGCTCTAAGTAGCTCCTACAAAGTATGGTGTGTCCTCAACACCTAGTGATGTCCTTGGGAATTGAAGCTTTCACCTTGCAGGCTTGGGCCCTTTGAAAGTCAGGAACTCACATTCCTTGAGAGTTGATTTTCCTCGGTATATCACAATCATATTTCACTGCTATGGGATGAAAGCAAATTTTCTTTCTAAACTGAGATGAAACAGCTCATTTGTGGCCAAAAATAGTAATAAGTAAAAAGTCTTTTCCAACCATGCAGTTGGTCCAATAAAAAATATTATCCACAAAAATCCTTGCCCCTCACTTAAGAAGTAGAATATATATACAAAATTATATTTAAAAAGACAAAATAAGAGAAAGAAAAAGAAACTTATTTAGTTATTAGTGAAAAAGATCTTAGCTTTGGGCCTGACCAAAGACTTGATTTGGGAATTGTGGCATTAAATTCATGGAAGTTACTCCTGATAGTATGCCCATGAGTAAGCAATTGTCAGACCCCTTGTAAAAGTATGCAATGTGAGCCTGTAACACTATATAAAAGTTTTATTTTAATAATAATTCTTACTATGTTCTGGAGCTTTGTGTTTTGTACAGGAATAGGAGAAAGAATGTTCATCATCTGTTATTATTCAGTTTTATTATGGTAGTGCTTACATGGCAATGAAGAATGGGGTCCCATTCGACTAAGAGCTATACAAACAAAAGTCTAAGAGACTATGGAGTCTGAACCCCAAAGATCTTACAGTGCAAGCAGGTAACACCAACAAAAGGTGGAGAGAAGGATACAACAGATAATGAATAATATGATGGTAAAAAAAACCATCCTGTTAGTTTCACCATTTTTTTTTTACATCATTGTATAAAATTAATTTTTTGGCCATTGCAAGGTATCTGGGAGTAGGGGTTAGTGGGGGTTTTTTTTGGGGGGGGGGGTAAATGGAGTAATGCAGGGAGAATGGGTT
>NW_017729024.1:2152430-2183256 GCF_001723915.1 Gavialis gangeticus | reverse complement strand
GGGGGGGGGGGTAATCAGATAATACAGGGGTAATGGGATTATGGAATTATGAGCAGGGAATTGAAGTATCTAGCTAGATAATCCTTTTAAGACATTTATATTTTAAGTTTATAATACAAAGCATCACCTCCTGATGCATAATTTTATTTATCACCATAATTAATAGTTTTATATGGGAAATTTGATGTGATTACCCAGAATAGCAGCATTCTTTTTCTAATTTATTTTTTCTCCTGCAATAGAAATTAGTGGAATTGTTTAAATTAATTTTCTATTGGTCAGTATGGCAAACAAAGGAAGTTTCAGTTTTATTTTTATGAAAAAATATGGAAGACTCAGTTTCCCTCATTCACTTGTATATTGCTACCTACCAAGATTGAATTAGGTCATTTGTTTTCCCAGGACCAAGGGGTGAGAGATATGGGTATGACATGAATGGGCTGTCAAATATTGTCAACACATGAACAGAGCTACTCCACTGAAGCAACGGAAGACCAATAAAAGGACTTTTCACATGAGGAAATAGGATAACTAGTGCTTGAAACAAAAAAAACCCTGTGGCTGAGCAAACTACCCTTCCAGCAGTGGATGAGGAGCATAAATCTTAGATGTTTGGGGCAAGATTATCAGACACATGCAAACTAACTTTGCTTTTCTATTCTAACCTATCCCTGTCTACTGTATTCCAGTTTGCTAATAAATGCTGTCTTATTTTGAAAGGCTGTCCTCTTGCTGCAAACATGTACTGTTTGAATACTGCAGATGAGGATGAGTCTCCAATAAGCATTGGATCCTGTTGGAATTATGTGGGACAATCATTGTGAGAAACAGGTGTGTAAGCCAGAGACCTAATTTTGAGGTAGTATCTGCAGGGCTCACCCTTGTAAAATATTGAAGTCATGGGCATGTACAAAGGAGGCACTCATCAAGAGACTGCACAAAGATCAAACGCCTAGCACACCTTGTGGATCTGTGACAGTCATTATAAATGTCATCCACGTACTTCTGTTAATATAAAAAGTTGCACTGTAATATTCGTATCAATCACTCTGAGTTTCAAAGTGCTAGGGAGGGATGTTACATATAAACTAGTTTACGTGATCACAAACCATTTTAAACCTGTAACAGAAGAACAGAAGTTCAGTGCACATTTACTAGTTTCAAAATGGCCAAACCCGGTTTAAGAAAAACCTAGATGGAAGTAGTATTAGATTGAACTGATTTAGGTTAAACTGCTTTATGGAACTTCTATCCCATGAATCACTTTTATTCCCAGATTGAGATGGGGAATTTCAAGCAAAGAGGGCACAGATGTTTTCCAGAAGTATACTACACACCTATTTAGAAGTCTACATGTGTAATTAATGCTTCTGAATAAACTCTAGTGCAGTTTGCACTAGACATTATTGTTCCCGGGCACAGGATTTACACATCCACTCAGGACCACAGCACATTGAGCCAGGGCAGTGTGGTCCCAGCTGGCAAGGGGCCCAGGAGGGTCAGCCTGCCAGCCCAGAGCTGATCTGCCCCAACTCAACATGCTGCGGAGACGCTGGCTGGGGCACGAGGAAGGACTACAGTGAAGAGCCAGCCATGGTCACTGTCTACACATGCATTGTGGTGGAGTAAGTAACTCCACCATAGAATAGTACTTTTGTCAGGAAATACTATCCTACGGCAAAGTTAATTAGTTTACTGCAGCCTCACAGCACCGTTTCTGTAGACAGTACTAATTAGTCAACTCCGCAGTAAAGTGCATATGTAGATACCCTCCCTGGCTCTCAGTTCTCTACCCAGACTAAACCATGTATCTCTGTATCCCAAGGAAAAGAAGTTTTTCATGGAAGCTTATAATTACCACCTTACATATAGTCCTTTGTCTGTGTTCTGACAGCTCCTTTACAAATCCCCAAGTTTTGGCCCTGTTTCTTGTCCCAAACTATTGACTTCGTTTGTTAATCTGAGCTCTCTTTTATGTTTTTTGTTTTGTTTTGTTGTGTTTTGTTTTTTTAAAGTACATTGCCTGTCTCATCTTTATTTAATTTGTAGAGTCACTGACAAGTGGATGTCCACCATCATGGGGTGTTCAGTAGTAGGGAAATAATGAAGCGTGGGAGCCAAAAAAAAGACTAGCAGGTAAGGTAGAAGTTGAAAGTAGTCTGTTAGGAAATGAAACGAGGCAAGGAGATGGGGGGGTTTCAGTGGTTCACATAAAGGGGTTCAGACTTGGAAAAAAACATTGGTAGATTGAGGTTCCTAAGGGCATGGAAGGAAAGGAAACTAGAAGTTTTTGAAGGAGAAAGTCAGAAACATTTTACATACATTTTGCATTCCTAACAGAGATTTTTCACATTTATCAGAACAGAACTTCAGAATTACTATCATAGTGTGTTTGGTACTCAAATAACTCTGCCATGGAGGTCTAAGGGAGCAGAAGGCAATTCCCCAGCCTTCAATCTGATCTGAGTAGTGTAATATCACTAATGCTTATCTAGTTCCTTGGAAGTTCTTTTGCTTTACACAAGTTATTCTTCCTCTCATTGTTTAGATGTGGATGAAAGAAAATGCTTATTCCTGTTTTACAAAATAAGGGAACTATGTAGTTAGGTGATCTGTCTGTCAAAAAGAAAGTTAGTAGCAGCAACTTCCTACAATTGTGCTTACTATTAAACCATGATGCTGCTTCAATCAATGTAAACAATATCATACGTTAGACAGTTAGGTGTTGTTTTTGGTAAGCTACCACTTCAAATACTTAGAAAGAGCTAAGTCCTTTTTGGTATTTTTCATGCCATACACGTTATGAACTATTAGAGTGTACTGCATATTTCCACCAGTTCTTGGCTTTACAAAAGATCCCAGGAAAAATGAGTACTGGTAATAAATGAGTGTAAATAATACCCAGTAGTAATTGCTCCCAAGGATCTGTTCTTTCATAAAATCTAATAAAACTGACCCTTATTGGTTTGTAGCCACACTGTAGATATGGTGTTCCTAACCTGATATTATTTTTGTCTATCTTGAATAAAAAGGTAGCATTTGATTTGGAAACAGTACATTTTTTATTTTAAATGGAATAGAAAAAAAATTGATTTTAAGCCCTAATTGCATACATGTCAAATAACATGTCACATTTAAAGGCTGTCATGGGAGCCAACCAGTGTAATTGTATATGGACAGTGTTATCTAATTTACCCTGGTTTGTATGATTTACTGGTATATTTTGCTGTAGGTTGCATTATTTAGTTCTTTGATAATCTCTTCCTTTTCCCTGGTGATTTTCCTAGTGAAATTCCACCTTGTTTTATAGTAGTATGTCATTTTGTCAATCAAAATGTCTTTATGCAACAGGAACATAGTAAAAAAGATAGTGGGGAACAGCTAATAGAGCATACCCATATGTTTGCTTCAAACATATTATTTACAGGGGAATGTATTGGAGGATTGAGATCAGAAAGCAGCAGTTGGTTATATGTAAAGAGCAAGTGCTGCAGTCAGCACTCTGCAGGTTTGCTTGCATATGTTTGGTGGAACTGTATAATTGTCTGGAAGATTAATGAGTACAAAGTGGATATTTTTTTCTTTTTCCATTGCTTTCCTGATGGTGGAGTCATATCCCAATTCCTTGCTGTCTAAGATTTCTTCCTCAACCTCTGCTTATTTATGGGGCCAAGAAAGCAGGAACAAGCTACACCTGCTGTGTGCCAGCAGGCTGTTCTTGCAAGCTGACGGAGCTCTTATTTTGCCAAACCTGCTTACTCTCGTGGCCCCTTTGGCACCATCTAAGCCTTGAAAAGGGGATATGGTGTTCCAGAGCATCTCGCCTGGTGTGTCTGAGACGATATTTATTTACAAACCTACATTTATGATGCATAATATTTGTTCTAGTGGCATATGAAGGCAGCTTCTTCTACTTGTTTTACATGAGATTGCAAACTGTGTGCTTGATAGTATAAATTTAAAATGTCAGTAAATAAAATTGACAAAGGTGACCAGCTATTCCTATTCTAGCATTCAGTAAAATGGAATAAAATGGGAGAGCTGTGCTCTAGATCTAAAATATCAGCTACTTCTCTACATATTTTTGCTTCTAAGTAAGGCAAATATATTAAAAGTAAGACTGTTATCATCAAGTAGAAAAAGATAGAAAGAGAGAGAAAATAACTTTTCATGGACACCTAATGCCTAATAGAAATCCTCATTTTTTTCTGTAAAGTTTTTCCCCTTCTGTTAGAAGCTATATGTTGAAGCAGGGCTCAATCCAGTGATCACATTGAAACAAAAACCCTCATATTATGATTACCTCTGATTTATTACTCAGGACATACAGATAACTGAAAACATTATCTTTCTCAAGAGTTTTGCTCCTCATATTTATTCCTCATCCAAAGTCTAGAGTCTCTGACTGTGATATCAATGAGGTGCTTAGAGATGATTATTATGTCACAATCAATTAATTACAATTTTAGAAAAGAAATGAACTGCAGAGGGGCAAATAATTTTATTTTCTTACAAATTTCCCACATCTGCAATGTAATTAATCAGAAACAAAGAGGGAAGTTAATAGAGAGTCAATATGATGCACGGGTATGATCCAAAGTTCATTTTAGTCAATTGGAGTCTTTCCATTGAATTTCAATGGGCTCTGGATCGGGTACTATTAGAAGAAATATCCTTAAACAGAATATTTGTTGAAGTAGTCCATGAGGCATATCGATACCTTTAATACATCTAACATCTTTTTTTCAGGAAAAAAAAGAGCTACTATTTTTAGAAGAGTACTATACTAGAAAAAAGGAGCAGTAGAAAGCACGGTTACAAGCTACATTGTAGATTCATATTTCCTGGTTAAGAGATTAGAAGGTCTGAGGGCTCTACGCTGCACCCTTCTCACAATTACAAAGTCCTGTATTTGCATACCTATTCAGTAATATAAATATAAGTTCAAGGTAAAGATGTCTATTTTTTCCTTGGAGGAACAAAACTGGAAAAGTGTTTTTCCTCATTTCAGATGATTTCATTATTTCTGTCTAGTAATATTAAAAGGAAATACAATGGAGAAAATAGATATATACACTTCTCTCATGCAAAAGCAATTCCTGATAGCAATTCAAGACCAAAGAGCTTAATATTGTCATTTTTATGAAAGTATTTTTTGCTTTTAGATGCTTAAGGAATCTTTTCCCAAGAAGAGCAAAAGAAAACTGGGCTGCTGGCTTAGACAAAGGAAAAACAGGTATGGTATTCTGTTATCTTTCTAAGGAAAATTGAAAATTCAAGAAATTAACTAGAAAGGCCAACTTCATAGTATGTATAAACCAGGGGATTTCCAGTAATTATTTACTAACCATTACTTATCTGGTTTACTGTACATGCATGGCTAACAAACATATGGATGGAGAAGAAAACAACAGATGTTCTAATAAAGGAATAGAATTTATTCTAAGTATAAAATGCACAACACACTCACTAGAAATATTAGAATTGGCCAGAGAGTATTTTGATTTTGAGTTTCATAATATGCTTTCTGAATTGTTAACAGATCTAGTAAGCTCATTTCTCTTTAATGATTCATCACCATTATTATTGTTTTAATCGAATTATTTTAGATTTACCAAGTTCCTATTATATTGTACATATACATATTAACATTTAATTAACCTTCCATTTTTCCCTGTATCATTTATGAGTTCCAATATTTAGCCATTTGTTAAAAATATCCAAACAGAAGAAAATACTATATTTCTTGCTAGACTATATTCTTTGCCCAGTCTGTTTCTGACAGTCTGGTTAGAGAATTTTAGTTAATACCATCGATATAAGCCATCCTAACATTCATAATGATGCTGAATTAGGTACATAAATGTTTAGACAACCTGCAAGAGTTTTGTTTAACAACCTAGTAAAACTTAAATTTCCAATCTGCAAATGTGAAATTCAATTCAGACAATTTAAAAAATGATATTGCTACAAAAATGAAGCTGAACTTTGAATTTATCGCACTCTTGTCTCTTATCTGTACTGATATGCTTTTTTGTTATTTCCATTATTTTGATCACAAATTTGTAATGCAATCTTTATTGATATGACTAACTTAATCAAGTGTTGTTGACTTTACATCCCTTTGTACATGTTTTAATTGCTAAATGTGAAGGATTATCAAATCATCAGGTATGGAGGTGTCTGTGATTATATTAATGCTAGAAATATTTTATGAGGTATCAAAGCTACTGTTCATTCTTATATGTAGTGATGATGGTACGACAGAAAGTTACAAACAAAATAAACTAAAAAAAACCTCTCTAAACACTGGATAAATAGTAAGAACCGTGTTTAATACAACTAATTTATAGATGAATGTGGTGCCAAGCTAGAATACATTAACAAGGTAAGGCTGCAGGGTCTCTAGGTAAGATAATATATTGCTTTCATTAAAAAGCAATCTGCATGGACCATATCCACTAACAGTGGAAACTCTGCAGCTGTCACCTTTATCAAGGGAACAAGAGCAAGCCACTACATTTTAATCACTGGAGTTTGTCAGGAACGAAAAACAGCCAGCTTCCCACAAATCAACAGACATGTATCCTGATAAGGAGAGTGAATTGGAAAAGGACAGCTACACCCTGCACTACACCACCGATTCTGAAGTGATCAAAGCACTGTAATTGTAGCAGATAAATCTACTGAAGTAGGCCCTGGGATGAAACTCTCGTCTTTTCAGAAAACAGACACATGCTTACATGAGTCATCCATGACATAATACACATTTTATTTTGAGCACTTCCAGTAGCTCGTGAGGTGGCCAAAGGAGAAAAAGATTGCTGTATCCCAAATCTGACAGTGTTTCTGCCATGTCCCCTTCCCAATTAATGCATTGCCATTAGTAGCAGTGCTATGGTTAGCAAAAAAAAAAAAAAAAAGTAGTTTTCTCAAGTAGGTCTGCCAGCAAAAATAAACATCACTATTTGTAATATCTCCAACCCTTGAATTAGTTGCATCAGATGTGCACAAGGGGAGTTCTTATTTCATATAATAAATAATTATATGTTTAATAGTTGGCAGTATAGATTCTATAGGGGGATATTGTTTGGATGAGACTGTGTATGTGTGTTTCTTCAAGACACATCCCATAAGAGTAAAGTTTTGACACCTAATATAATCAGTTATACAACAGCAATATGGTAAGCAATGATAGTAGGAGCAGCCTGATAATAGATAGTGCATTTAAAATGAGGTTTCCTGTAATTAAGGAAAATATAACTGTAAAATAGCCACAAAAAACGTTATTGGCCCTTGGCAAACAGGTCTGTTGGAGGCGGGGTGGGGAGGTAAGAGGGTTGGTTTTCATAGTTTCATAGTTTCTAGGGTCGGAAGGGACCTGAGCAGATCATCTAGTCCGACCCCCTGCCATGGCAGGAAGAGCACTGGGGTCAAATGACCCCAGTAACGTGGTCATCCAACATTTCTGGATGGCAGGGCTTGACAGACAAGTAAAATATTTTTTTTTAGTTATCTTCATCACAGTAAGGGCATGGTAGCAGTTAGTATTTTAGTTTCTCAAGGCTGTTCTAAATTAAATGGGAAAGATTAACTTTCATATGAGCTATGGAGTATTGATTAGAAACAATATATAACTGAAAGGCCTGTAAAGACAATATTCATAAAAAGTATTTGTAGTTCAGTCTTATATGGAGTGAAATATATTGGCTTTATGGGATACACATATTTGACTGCCCTAAAGCATGTACAATTGCATCCACATAATCAGGGACATGCGTTTGCAGCAGCACAAATAGTAGTGGCATTAGTTGGTGCTGCAGTGCATGCCCCTGCCTGTGGGCTTTGCAGCAGGACACATTGTCCTGCTGCTCCATGTGCTGAAGGGGGTCTGGCTGGGCCACAGGGTGCCTCAGGGCAGGACTAGCTGACAGGCAGCCCCCATGCTGAGGTACCCTGTGCCACAGCCAGCCAGGAAGCAGCATGTGGAGACAGGGGAGCAGGCAGCCCAGGGCTACCTGCTCCTCCATCTCTGTGCAGTGCAGAGCCCCCCTGCTGACAAACCCTGTCTGGGGTGGCTGTCTGGGGCACAGTGTGCCTTGAGACAGAACTCCCTGGTTGGTATAATTCAGTGTGCCTTGAGATGGGGGCTCCATGTGCCTCAGCATGGGCCCCCGCGCTAAGGCAGGCAGAGATGGGGGAGCCTAGGGCTACGTGCTCCCCATCTCCAGGCATACTGTGCCCCAGCCAGTTGAGAAGACTGGAGAGGGTACAGGGTGCCTCAGCAGGGAGCTCTGCAGTGTGCAGAAATGGAAGAGCAGGCAGCCCTGCTGTCCCATCTCTGCATTTGTCCTAATACTGCGTATCTGGATCCAGCCTACTTGGCTGAAATAGGCACACAAGCATCAACTGGGACAATACCTAATAGTGGACACATCTACATGAGACGTTACACCACTTTACCAACACACTACAGCAACATAGCATCAGCAAGCACAAACTGGGACACTGGAACTATGTCACTGAAGCAATGTGCTCCCTTGCTATAACACGTCACTATGGTCACATAGTGGCAAAAAATAACCATGCATCACCAGCATGGCGCAGTAACAGCCTTTAGGAAGTACTAAATGATGGTGCAGTAACAATGGCACCATAGGGGCATGTGTAGATGTGCATAGTGTGTCAGATGAGAATATTTAGCTAAGTAGTCTATTACTATTCATATTTGCAATACAGTTGCTTAATACTATGGGAGAAAGCTTACATAACATTGTATCCTAGAGAAATGTTAGCAAAATATAGTAAATACCACAGTGTGGTGAAAACACTCTTATAGTATGTTATTTGCACGTCATGAGACCAAAAATGTAAATGATACAGTTCTGCCTATTTGTGACACTGCAAAAATAGTTAGCAAATGAAAAATCTGTTTCCAACAAATTGAAAAATGCAATTAGAAAGCATTTGAGTTACTTCACAAGTAGCTTGCATTTTCCCCTGCAAGTGCTTTCTCCACACAGTGCTTGAACTCACACATGAATTTGGCATAATAGTGAGAAAAGTTCTCCTGAGCTGTACCTCAGTGAAATTATCCTAGGGCAGTGGTACTTTTTAAGTAGGAGATCACTTTTTTAATTAAAAAGCAACACTAGATCTACTGTGTGCTGCCACCCCCCACCACACACAGACACACAGGTCAGTATGTGGGGAGGGAAGAGAGGCAGATCAAGGTGGAGGGAGAGAAAATTATTTGGGGGCATGCCCACCTCAAGCAGGCAAGTTTGTGGGGGGGAGGGGGGGAGAGAAAGCACCGTGGGGGCGGCAAGGCAGATATAGGCCCCAGCAGTGAGGGAGGGAGAGGGGCACAGGCAGGAGCAGGGGCTGGGGGGAGCGGGGCCCTGGCTGGGTGGGGTGGGACAAGTGGAGGCCCAGGGGGCAGGTGCCTGCCAGGCCTCCACTTGTTCCCGACTCCTCCCAGCCCCTGCTCCAGCCTGTGCCCCACTCCATCCTGCATCACTGGGATCTTGATTGTTCCCAGTCCGTGGCGGTGAGGGACAGAGTGGGACTAGGGCAGGGGCAGGCCCTGCACAGCTGGGACCAGGTGCAGGATGGAGCCATGAGGAGCTCATCTGGGGAGGTACAAGGAGGGGGGGGCACACAACACTGGATGGTATGCGGGGCATGTGCCCCTGTATCTGCATGCAGGTGATGCAGACTGGGGTCGGGGCTATGCTGAGCTCTTCCCGGCAGGGGTGTTGGGTTGGGCTGTGCTTGGGCTGGGCAGTAGTGACAGTAGCACTGGGAGTGGGGCTACAGAGGGCTGCAGGCACCCTAAAATTCACCATAACCCCCCTAAGCCCTCCTCCCAGTGCTGCCACCACCCAGCTCAAGCGTGTCTCAGCCCTCCCACTGGGAAGAGCCCAGCGCTGCCTTCCAGCTCCAGCCCACCCTCCTGCTTGCACAGATCCCAGGCACATGGCCCCCATGCCCTTGTGGGGGTAAGGGGCAGGGGAAGGGGAAGGGGAAGGGGAAGGTAGCACCAGCCAAAGCCCCAACTCCAGACTAGCCTGCCCTGCCCTGCCACATCCTGCTTTCAGATCTGGGGGCACATGTCCCCCATGCCCTCCTGGGGTACGTGACCCCCCATGCCCCCAGACAAGACACTTGTGGATCCATCCTGCTCCCCACCCAGGCTGTGCAGGGCCTGCCCCTGTCCCAGTCCCTCTTCCTCCCTCACAGCTGCTGTAGCCACCCGCACTGCCCCGTGTTTGTCAGGGGGCATGTGCCCCCTCAATCTGTGCATGTTGGAGGCAGCTGCCATTGAGGGATGGGCTTTGTGCCCTGAGCCCCAGCTGGCCTGGGAGCAGCTCAATGCCATGTGAGTCCATTCTCTGGGCTTAGCCTCATCCCCTGCCTGCCTTGGCAGCTCGACACACATGGCATTGGGCTGCTCCCAGGCCAGCTGCAGTGATGCTTGGGGCACAAAGCTCAGTCCACAATGGCATCCACCTCTGCCGTGCACAGACCTGGCCTCTGCCGGGGTGCACACAGCAGCAGGAGCCACCCCCCCCCCCCGCACTGCTGGTCGAGCCACCCAGGCTCAAAGAATTTAGGTGCCTATCCAGCTTTTGCAATTCCACTAGATACCCATCTGTCTCTTTAGATATCTAAACACCTTTGTAAAGCTGGTATTTGGAGCCCAATTGCACAACCTTAGTTACTGTGACATGATTAGGAATAATCATATGCATAAGGTTGACTTGAATGCAATGGGAAAAGGAAGCAGGTACCTACCTACTGCACTTAATTGCACATTTGCTAGTCTCCAGTTTCCCAGTTCACTGACCATGCAACAATGAGACCTGCAGCTATATTTCTATTTCTTCTTCCCCTCTTCACCATGTTTATATGGTTTCTTCAGGGTCATACAACTTCTGTTTGTGTTATCTGGTTGTGTTTTCATGTTGTTCACTGACATGGCAGCCTATACTGGTGCAGGGCTAACGCAAGACTTATATCCTAATAAGGTCATTTAAGGGAAAATGTCCCTGTTTTCCCTTTCCTCACTAACTTTTTATTAAAAGCTGCACATGCACAGACACATATGCATACACACACAGGGCGCATCTACCCATGCAGTTAATGCAATGGAATAAACTTCAGTGCAATCTGAGCTGGAGTAAACGAATCTGGATGTCACCATTTACATGTGTGTTTAAGTGCAGTAATCTCCACCATAGGATAGTCTGACAGGACTATCCAATGGTACTGTAAATTATTTTACACTGGCCAAATTGCCATGCATGTGTTGATGGTAACACTTTACTACTCAGTATATTAGTCTACTGCACAGGAAAGCGCATGTGTAGATATGCCTATATAAATGCACACATAAAGAATCAGAATCAAAACCCTCCAAGCAGGCACAACATCCCTGATTTCTTCTGACCAAGATATATGAGAATTTGTTCTGAGACATGGAAGTCTTTAAGAACTGATTGGACAAATATCTGTCAGGAAAGGTTTAGTTATAGTTGACTCTGCCTTGGGACTGGAGGACAGACTTCTTGAGGTCCCTTCCAGCCCTATTTTCTATTATGTGATTTTGATGTAGCAACCACAGAGTAATACTGCAGAATGGTTGCCTGTCTCTAGTTTCAATCTCTGCTTGTTTAAGTAATTATCCAAATTACCTCACATTATGTAATCGTGATTTTGCCAAACATTTGAGTATAAAAAATTATCTAAAGATTTATGTTCAAAAAATACCAACATGAAATTCATATCACAGGCTTGAAACCTGTTGATTAGATGAAGATCAGAAAACCAAATGTAAGAAACAGCTTATTATTACATTTCACCTTTCAGAATCAATTATTTTTATCTTCTCTGCATTTCAACAGTCCTTTTAAGGGTATTATAATATCCAGATTGGAAAGTGAATCGAACGTTTCCTTTTGGCTATCATTTTCTCTTGGAATAAAAATTCCTGTAATCCATCATCCAGAAAACTACTTAAATAAAATAACCAATATTCTGTCAACCCAGCTAAGGATGCCACATTGTCTTTCTGTTTTCTTGTACTTTACAGAAGATCTGAGTATTTCATGTTGATTGCTTGATTGGCTGCAGTGGGACTCTTTAAAAATACTAAAAAAATCAAGAATCTAGTACAAATCAAATATAAGCTTCTATCAATCATGTGCTTGGGGTATTATCTGAGGTTTTTACCCAGAAAGATGTCATTAAAAGTTGCAGAAATTAATTGGTGCCATTGGATGTAATGGCCTTTCCTGACACGGTTTCTCAAATGTAAAGAAAAATTATGGATAAGGCAAATTCCTCGTGGGATTTTTATAGATGTCTGCTTTGTTCTGTTATTGTTTATTGCAAATGTTATTACTGTGATCTATTGCCCCATCATGCTTTGTCTATACTGGTTATGCCATTCTGCAGCCCGCAACAACTGAGGGTTTCAGTCACTGACCAAAATAGCATTTATTTTTCAGTTCCATGTTTTATATATTCTATAGCAATCTCCAGGTGTTAATTTTGTGTGTTTAAAATTTCATACCCAGACAGATTTTGTTCTGATATTACCTTCCACCTTTTAGTTCAATTGTGATTCTTTTTCTAGTTCGGTATTTGCATCTATCTCCACAATAGATTTAATTGAAGTATAAGATTATGAAGGTGGTTGTTTCAGTTGATGAGTTTTGCTTATGCAGAGTTTGTCTACCATAACATAACATGGTTTTTATTACATGAATTTTTAAACTTTGGAAAACACATATAATACTATCTTCTAAATTGTAGGTTATTTTCTATTTAGGGCTAATGTGTAAGGAAATGAAAGATTCTTTAGGAATAAAAAATGGAAAAGCCATGACTGAGTTGTGGGCATTGAAGTTATAGTAATAAAAGAATTACAAAACTCAGGTTTTGGATGATTCACAAAAGACTTTGTTTTTAATACCAGTAGGTCTTATTAATATAGCTAGAGAAATCAGATTATTGCATTACATTGCACTGCATTTTCCATTCCAGGGCTTGAAAAATCCACTTAAAGGCATTTGGGAGCATAAGTCTTGCTTTGAAAAACTGCAGTGAATTAAACTTTAAAGCATACTTTTCTTCATTAAACCTCTTCTGACTATGCTTTATGTAATTTATTGGAGTTTAAACTATTCAGGATGTTTTCTGGGAAATGCAATAGATTGGGTACAATATTCTCTGACAGTGTAAATAAAAACCAGCAGACATGGGAGAGGAAGAAAACCTATTACCATAATATAATTACATCTAAGCAGATTTCTCTTAAACCTGTTGTTTCATAGTGATCATGTGTATGTCTGAAGAGAATGTGGAACAATCAAAATGCTTAGCCGTCTGTCTTGACATTAAGATCTAAAAACTAGTGTTTAACCCATACTATTTCTGTTTTAATCTGCTTTTATTGTGAATCTATAATGAAAAGCTTCAATAAGTAGTTGTAGTAATCTGTCTCATCTGTATGCATTTTAACTTTGTTCCTGGAGAGGCAACACTGCCACTTCCTTCAGTTCCAGAAACATAAATGTCCTGCATTGAAATATACATATTATCTATTTGTGACCGTCACTTTGTTTTGGTCTGGATAGTTTTAAAGTTGCACTTCAGTATTTGAACTGATTATTCTGGGCTAAAGTCATAAATCCTTTAAGAACCTCAGTAAGAGTTCATTGGAAACAGGAACTATAAGTTGAGTGGCTCAAGGGATTGATAGTGGAAACAAAGCTCTTCTTTTCAGTTGGTTGGTTTTGTATAGTGCCAAGCTCACTGGTGACTTAAAGGCATTACTGTTGAATGGTTATTTGGTGGCCTATTTTAAACAAAAGGGTATTTTCTTTCTGGTTCTAATGGCCAAAATCCACTTAACAGAAAAGACTATCACATATTTCTACCCTTGCCTGCATTCTCAGTGGAAAGGCCAAGTGAGTGAGCATAGCTTTACTCATAGAGATGGTTCTTCCAGGGACAGAGTTCTTAGAGTGGCCTTTGTCTTAGGGTGAATCACAGCAGAGAGAAGAGAAGCTGAAAAAATCTCAGCCAAAGGGTGTTGTATCAGTGAAATGGGATTGTCTGTTTACAGGGCCTCTAGCCGGACCACTTCTTTCCCCCTGGTCTAAGACAACTTGAGCTATTTTTTAATCAGCTGGCTTGAGCAATGTTTCATCCTTGACTTACATTAGGGACCGTGCTGATAGGGCTGCCAAAATTGTCAAACCTTGTGAGGTATGATACAAACACAGCAACTGGCCCCATCACATGAGTTTGAATCCTAGCTGCAATCCTCCAAATATATGGAAGCTGCTGCCAACAGCTGCTATGGCATCTGATTTCAAACAGCCAAGTGGCCTCTTAGCTCTCCTTCCCTCTTCCCCCACTTCCCCTAGCCCACAGTAGAGCATTCAGGAAAGAAGTAGGGATCCACTAACAGAAGGGTGAACAAAGCATTGGTGAAATGGCCTGAGAAGTAGTGGCACAGGAGAAAGGAATGAGAGGCAGCTGTTCCCCAACAACTGCCTTCCTCAACACCCTATCTTCACAACTTGAACAGCTCCCATCCGTAACAGCCTCCTTCCTGCCCCACTCTCAGTGACCCACAACTCCCTCCAATATATTAACCTCCATTTCTTTCTAGAGTGACTGTGATTACTGCTGTTTCCCCTCAACCTTACCTCCATGCTTCTGGGGTAGACAAAGCACTAGCTACTGATGGGGATCCCTGAAAAAAAAATCAGTTACATTTCTCATTGTCAGGAAACATTACACTCAGAGTTTCACAGCATTAGGCAGCTAAATGCAGAGATATACAACCACACCTGGACCTTCAGAGGGCATCATCCCTCTCTAGGCCACAATAATACAATTCTGTTGCCAAGGGTGCAAACTCTACCAGTTACACCTCTGCTGCTTTGCCATCTATTCAGAAAGGACATCACATGCCCTTCTCCACACCTGATAAGAAACCCACTCCTTTTGTTGCAGGGAATTATGAGTGCTGCACTATACTGAATTACCCTTGCATTTCCGAACTACAGTGGGTCCCAGAGCCAACCCTAGGGGTGTGCAGGGCCCTGGGCATATCAGCCTGTGCGGGGCATGTGCGAGGGAGAGGGGGGTGGCAAGCAGTCAGAGTGCAAAGCCAGCGGCACACAGCATCCACGTGGAGTGGTGGCTCCCTTGGCCCTCGCCCTGTCCACAGGGCCCCACAAAGCATGGGACCTGGGGTGGTCACCCCGATTCATCCCCCTCAGCGGACAGCCTTTGCAAATATGACTGTGCATGTATAAACAAAACAGTTAATGTATGTGATTGTGACCAAAGATAGCTAAATGTAAAGTCTGCCAAATAAATCTAGCTTATGTCTATACTTCTCTCAAATTCTGTCTTCCATATTCAGGATGGAACCAAGTTCAGGTGATCTTTTTCTCTCTGTAAAGTGTTTGCTGTTCTCTATCTGAGAGTATCAAAGCCCCGTTTTCTTCTTTGGGCTTTGTGCTTTTAAATGTTAAGTCATCCAATAATAAGACAAAAATAGTCATATTATTCAGATCACCAATCTTGTAGCTTGTCTAGCACATTATACATACCAAGTTCTTGAATGTTGTAACAAAACAGCTTGTAACTAATTGCTAAACATAAATTTGTTCAAACCTAATATGTCACACAATTTTGATTAAAAACAAATTTGTAAAAGTTAAGGACTGTTTACAGACAATATACAGAAAGGAAGAAAGGGCTACATGTGGTGAAGTGTTTTCAATATATAATTCAACCAGCTATAACTGGGGCCTAAAGAGATTAAATAACTTGTCTGAACTCTCATAGCAACTGCGTGACATTGACAATGCTGGAAATGGATTCCCATCTGAATGCCAAGTCTAAACACTTGGCTATATTTCTTAGACTTTGTTTAAAATTGTGTGAAGAGAGATCCTTAAACTCTGTCAGGGTTCCTCAGAAATATGTTTAGGCTGGAACATGCTATTGTGTCAGGGAATATTGTTCTGCTTTGTTCAACCAGCTGCTCATTTGCCAAAACCTGATGTTTCTTTGTTACATCATTGTGTAGTCCAAAGAGAGGTTAAAAGGCTCTGGGTAAAAGACCAATTAGGCTGATAAAGTTTTTTATTCATTTTTGAGTAGTGTAGAGGTCTAGATTCTGATCTGTCACCGGTTTTGCATCAGTGAGAGCTTCATTGCCTACAGTGGAATTATTTTAGTCAGAGACATAGTGTGGAAAAAATGCACTGGGGGCAGTTGTCTCTTATCCGCCCCCCAACGCCTTGCAGATCCAGGAACAGCAGCAAGCAGAGAGGTAGGAATTCTTGTGGAGTGCAAGGCGTTCTGCAATTGCAGTACTTTAGAGTGGCCGTGGAGTTCACTACTGCCATGGGAAACTTTCACTCCATTTTTTTTGTTTTTGCCACCGAAGTCCATGTTGACAGGACAAAAAAAATGCTGATTTCAGCAGCAAGAAACAGCAACAATGACTTCCACTGCTCGCTCCAGCAACAATGACTTCCACTGCTGCTCTACAAAACTAAGATTCCCAGAATGCCTTGCATTCTATGACACGCATTGCTGTGCTGGCTTTTTCCTGGATCTTGAAGGTGCAGGCAGAGTAAGGCAGGCAGTAGCCCCAGGCTGAGGTGCCTTCTACCCCCAGCCCTCCACCCCAATAGTTCTGGTGTCCCTTCCCTTAGGTGTCAACTCTCTTACCACACATTATACTACTTATTCTGTTTTTACAAAGGCGGGCAAAGAAAAGCTGGAATATTAGAAGTAAAAGGGAAGAAGCCCAATCAACTCTGATCTTAGCTTAACCATGGGCTAGCTCCTTGCATAAAATTACAAGAGTTGAAAATTTGGCTCCATATTCTGAATAGGAAAACCAAAAAGAGAAATATACTCTTTTAAAAATATATATTAACTTTATATGAGTTTTCCATATTGTATTGTTGTCAACAATGAAGCCCCCAAGGGACTCCTCATTGGCACCTCTTATGATCAGAATGTCTAAGTGAGATGTGTCCAAAGACCTTAAGTCTGACTTTGCCAGAAATTTTACTCAAAAGCTTATCTGAAAAGGGCATGCAAATAAGAGAAAAGTAACGACTTGTCTTATTTGAAAACCCACAGGCACAATATTAGGCGTTGGTGTACATACACTTCATACAGCTGCTCTGGAACTGATAATCTCAGCTGCTGAAAATTGCACACAACTCTTGATCGAGAGCATGTACCTACATGTACAGCTTAATGCTATGCCAAGAATCTTAGCTGGAATATTAATCAGTATCCGTTCATTCATTTCCAACTGTGTTACACACAGGTCCACCCAAAATCTGTAGAGGCAGAATAAATGGCATCCCAGAATTGCCCAGGATAGTTTAGTCAAAGATGGTTCTGCCTTGAGTAGGGTGCTAGGTTAGATGACCTTGTGAGGTCCCTTCTCCTTCCTGTGATCCTATGATTTTTAAACTTTACAAATTAAAGATTTATCTTTTGCCATCCAGTAGATGGGACACAATATATATTTGATACATTTTGAAAGGTTGTGCTCCAAGTCATGCTCTCTTAGAGATCTTGTTGCTGTTTGTGGTTTTTGATGTTTGTACCATCAATGCACACCTGATAAGTAGATGAATGACTATGATAAATGTGCATAATGAGAAAGTGATAAGAATTCAGGCATCTGGCATAAGTTATGTCTCTGTCATCCAGAACTGGAGATGCCCTACTTTTATCTTCTCTCTCTAATTTCTTAATTACAAAGAAAACATATTTCCCAAGCAGCACATATGTATTTACTAGACATATTGTCTAATAATAGGTTAGCAAAACCAATTACCATAGCATAGATACTATTGTAATTTCTTTTCTTTTTTCTTTCTTCTTTTCATTTCAATTTGTTTGTTTAAAAGTGACCCCTGGTCCTTCAGATAAACAGCTATGGAAACACATTTTATGAAGATGTAGATTTAAAATATAGTGGGTTCTTGCAGTTTTGCAGAAAGATTGAGGTCCCAGCCCTGCAAATACTTAAAAGTGTATACACATTTACTTGTATGAGTAGCCTGATTTAGCTAAATGGGACTATTCACAGAACGTGTTTCCAGAATTTAGTTATCTGGCTCACATTCTAATCTGACATGCCCAGTGGGTCCAGATCATGAAATCCTTACACAGGCAAAATCCTGATTGTTAACATTTTCCAGTGAATGGGAGTTTTATATAAGAAAGGACTGAAAGATCAGGCCCTTGAAATATTACTTGAAAAAGCAGCCACTTCATCTTTGCAGAAGCCTTGTTATGGATTTTTCAAGAAACTCAGAAGGTATAACTCCACTGAAATCAAACGAATAGCAATCACTTATGCCAGGGCGCATACTACCCTATATGGTAGGGTATGCGTTTCACATCTGAGTTTACTTTCTATGCTTCTTTTGCCTTCCATGGGTCTCTAAGGAGCAAAGAAGATGCTTAATTTTATATACTGTGGGTGTGTCTACTCATGATGCTATGTCACTGTAGCAATGCACTACAGCGATGTAGTGTTGGTGGTCACAAACCATGATGCCGCTGCTAGGTCATCATAGCAATGCGCTCCCCCATTATAGTGTGCTGCTATGGTGATGAAGTCTGCTAAAAATTGAGGCTGGCACAGTGTAGTAAGGGCTGTTACTGCGCCGTCATGGAGTACTTCCAAACGAAAGTACTAAATGATGGTGCAGTAACAATGGTGCCGTATGGCCACGTGTAGACATGCCCTGTGAGTGTTTCCAGTAAGTATGGGTATAGATCTGTGAAAGCAGGACCAAATGACCCAATCCTCTTTGTATCAAAGTAAACACAAAACTCCAGTAACATTAATGGGAGGAAGACAAATAGAGACAAAACAGAAATCAAATAGATTAAAAATGAGATGATTCCTTTATCATAAGAAATTTTTTGATCTGTAGACCACAAAACTATTTTTTCTAAATTAAAAAAATAAAATTGAAATGTATTTTAATATTAACCGTTATCAATCATTTTATTTTGGTGAGAAATCATTGGTATTTTTCCTTATAGTGATGCTAACCTCCTTTTGCTTAAAATTAGTAATATGTTGCTAAATACATATATCTTGATACTATCCTAATATATTGCAAGATACCATTTCCTCTGTTACTTCAGAAGGCAAAATTTACAAAATATCTACCAATGGTCCATGTAGGAATATAGGAGGGAAACATTTTGTGGCCGTATTTATTTAGATTTCTTTAGTCTCCTTTCAAGCTAAGATTTGTTTACTAGAGGAATTACAATTTAGTGAGACAAATTAGACTAAACTTTTTATCTCTGGTGGTTTGCACATGCACTGATTGAACTAGTATTTCTTCTAAAGATTGCCTAGGAAGATAAATGAACAAGAGGAGCAATTAGAGTAAGGAAAAACTAAAGATTGGCTGACATGATTTAAGTTTACCGCTAAGGCAGTTTGTCATTTTGTCTCTATAATCTCTATCAGAATTGACTAAAACCGTAAACATAAATCATTATACTAATTTATTTCACCACGCTGTGGTCTGGAGGAAGATTTCATTTTTTCCTACAGACTTTAGGGGATTTGAGCATTCATTTATGAACTTTTTTAATATATTAAAAAAAAACAAACCAAAAGAATCATTGATTAGGGGGTTTTTTGCATGCTCAAAATCTCCTTTTTTTTCTTTTTTCATATTCTTTCTTTTCTTTTTTTCCCCTTTTTTTGTAGAAAGTCAAGAAATGATCCTGCTACCATTGCTAAAATATGTTTTATGTATTCAAAATAAATAAGCATGGATTTGATTTTTAAGTGACTATATAAACCTTGTGGCATGACAAAAAGTAATACATGATAAATTAATATAGCAATAAGTTAATTCCTCATCCTCGATCAGTTAATAAGCAACCTTCTCTCTTGAGAGGCAGCAGAGTGGAGTCTGGAACTGTGAATGTCTCTATGCTGAAGAATTCTGTGGAAAATCTGAGTTCCCCACAATATAAATCTCCACTGGAAGTCACAATACGTGTGAGATCCTCTCCAGAAAAATAACTCTTGTTTTAGAAGTTTTTAGGATGCGGGCTTAATTGAGCCACAACAAAGTGAAATTTCTTCTTTCTTTTTTTTAGGGTCATATTTTCCAAGGCACAAACAGTAATCAGACTCCTACTTCCTACTCACTTTCATATTTGTGGATAGCCTGTTTGTACCTTGAAAAATATGACCCTATAACACTTGTTTGTGTCAGTGTTGGCAGGATCATGGCCTAAATCATTTCTCTAAAGGAGGGCTGTCCAACTTCTAAGCGGCTGGGGGCTGCATGACCTATGGGCCATACCAGTGGGGGCTGCACATTGAAGGTGCTGCACCAGTAGGGGTCACGGGCCTCCCAGGCTTCACATCAGATATGTGCTTGGTTGGCCCCCCGCTACACTGTGCATCAAAACCTTGTCTTACCTTCAGCTCCCTGACCTCAGGCTCTGCTGCTGTACTATGCTGCACTGGCACTCCAGGCTACCAGCTTCCCCAGTACCATGGACTGTGCTGCGCTGCCCTGCTTCCCCTCCTGGGGTAGGATCAGGAGGTGAGAACTAGGGGCAAGAGCCCCAAGACGCTTGCTGCTTCTGTTGCTTCTGGTTGAGGGGACCACATATGAATCCTCTGTAGGCAGCATCTCATCCAGAGGCCATCAGCTGGATGGCCCTGCTTTAAGGGACAGCCCATGGTTGAGGGGGTGATACAGAAGAATACCTGAGGAGCGCTCCATGATTTAGGAAATAACAGCCTGCCCACCCTCGCTCTTCAGTCAGCATATTTCCTGGTCCCACCCCATTCATCCTCTGCACTCCCTAGGAACCCATGGAATGAAAATTCCCTGCACTGCCATGAACACAAAGGCCGCTACATTCTTGTTACTATGCAATGAGCTCAATAAAAGGACAGGAACTGCCTGACATAAGGCTTCTATTTGCATGTTGCCATACCTAAAAATGCATTACCACAGGAGAGCAAGCCAGATCAACAGGATTAGGTGCCCAGGAATACCATACAGACATTAGACACAATCAGTCACCTCCTAAGCACAGTCAAGATTACATTTTACCCAATGGTTTTGTTTTGAGCACTTGCCCAGGATGTGGAAGACCTGAGTTCTGGTTCCTAATGCCCAATTTTTTCTATATTTTTAAACCAAAGATTGTCTAATATAAAATCCATTGGTGGCACTGGAAGCAGAGACCATAACCCAAGGCCCCCCTTTGTCAGGGGAGAGCCCTCATCTCTGGATTCATCTCTCTTGCTTGCTTTCTTTCTGGCCCCATGGATCTTGCACTCTTTGCTGCCCAAGAGTGGGAATTAGGACACTAGTAGAGAAATATGGGTTTCCTCATGCAGAGGCTATTGTGCAAAAGGGAATTTCAGTGTAGGATGCTTCACTTCATACTGAGCTTAATTCTGCTGGTGTCAATCAGTGACTTTGGCCTTCAGCCTCTCCCAGCCCTGGTGTGGTTCACTCTAGAGCACTGAAGTAGATGATTACCAAGAGAAGTTGTGGCATCTCTGTTATTGGAAATTTTTAAGTTCAGATTAGACAAACATTTGCCTGGCTTGGTGAAGAAAGGTATAATCCTGCCTTGAGCAGGGGGTTGGACTGGAAGACCTCTTCCAGGGTCACTTCCAGCTCTATCTTTTTAAAATTTCTATGATTTCTCAATATGTAGGCATGGCAGTGGTGCTTGTAGCACAGAAGCAGTTCAGCCAAGGTTCCTACATTCCCTACATGCCCATTTGCATAGACATAGGAGAGGGTGTAGTAGCTTTGTGATGGTGCCTCTAATCAACACAGAAAAGTTCAGATGCGTCCACTTCATCACTCACTATGTAGAGCCATATAGGATTGGCCATGCTCTTGTCCTAAATAGTGTCTTTATTGTTTCTAACTTCCAAGCCTCTGTGAGCTTCTGGGAAATCCTAGAATCATAGAAACTTACAGTTGGAAGGGACCTCAGGAAGTTATCTACTCCAACTCCCTGCTCAAAGCAGGACTATCCCCATCCAGATCATCCCAGCCAAAGCTTTTTCTAGCTGGGCTTTGAAAACCTCCAAGGATGGAGCTTCCACCACCTCTCTAGATAACCTGTCCCAGGGTTTTATTGACTTTCTAGTGACAAAATTCTTCCTAATATCTAACCTAAGCTTCCCTTGCTGCAACTTGAGAGCATTGCTCCTTGTTCTGTCATCTGCTACCACTAAGAACAGTCTAGCTCCATCCTCTTTCAAACCCGCCTTCAGTTAGTTGAAGGCTGCTATTAAATCCCCTGTCTCCTCTTCTCCAGACCAAATAAGCCCAGTTCCCTTAGTCTTTCCTCGTAAGTCATGTCCCCCAGCCCCCTCACAATTTTTGTCACCCTCTACTGGACTCTCTCCAGTTTGTTCACATCCTTTCTGCAGTAGGGGGCCCAAAACTGAACACAGTACTCCAGATGTGGCCTCACCAGTGCTGAATAGAGGGGAATAATCACTTCCCTTTACCCACTGGCACACACCTACCAAAGCAGCCCAGGATGCCATTACCCTTCTCGGCAACAAGGACACACAGCTGGCTCATATTCAGCTTATTGTCTATTGTAACCTCCAGGTGCTTTTCTGCACAGCTGCTGCCCAGCCACTCAGCCCCCAGTCTGTACTGGTGCATGGGATTGTGCTATCCTAAGTACAGGACTTCACACTTGTCTTTGTTGAACCTCATGAGATTCCTTTTGGCCCAATCCTCCAATTTGTCTAGGTTACTCTGAATCCTAGCCCTACTTTCCAACATATCTACTAATCCCTGCAGTTTAGTGTCATCTGCAAACTTGCTGAGGGTGCACTGTATGCAGTGGCAATGCATAGAGGGTGCATGGGGGTGCACGTGCAGCCCTGAGAACACCAGTGCACCCCTTGACCACTTAGGCGATGGGCAGGGGGGACAGGCAGGAGCACCAGTGCCGCCCCCCACCCCGAGAGCACCAGCCAGGCAGCAGTGCTCCTGGAAGTGGCTGCAGCCACAGCAAGAAGAGAGACTCATTGGGACTTTGATCCTCCAAATGTTACTGAAGAGAGGGTAGGTACAACTTTTTCCCATCCTCCTTAGAGACAGAAGAGCATCCAGTATCCTAGCCTCACCTATTTTGGGCCAGGATTGCTTAGAAAGGGATAGTAGCCCCTGGAATAAATCCAGGAAAACCTCCAAAATATACAGCCCAGTTACATAAGTCAGCGTGGAGGGTGCTGGACACATTGATGTTTACATACAGGCTCCTCAAAGTAAGGTTTGATTAAATTATTTAATTAGTGCCTTTGTAAAGTGTGAATAGATATGTATGCTCCACTGATTAAACTGAAGACCACCCAGATTTAGCTAAAAGCTCAAGTTCATTAGAGATGCTAATGAAACTCAGTATAAGTTGTACCGCCATTCTTGAATCAATAAGAAAACCTCTGAATAAATATAATAAGCCTGAATCTAATCTCATTTACACCAGTGTAGCTTTGGAGTAATCTCTTGAAGTCAGTGGAATCGCCTTGCTGAAAAACACGTTTAAGTCAGAGCAGAATCAATACCAGTACCTTAAACCTAAGATTAGCACCGTAATGCAAATCAGCTGTTCCTGGGGCCACCTAAAAAATCAGAGGGTTAATTTTTTGTTCTAAATTTCAATATTTTTATAGGTTCTATTTATAATGTTTACCTCTGCATAGCTTTTGTTTGGAGTCTTGTATGTTTTGCTTCTCTATTCTTTCTTGGGGAGGGAGGAATATATAACTATATCTAGAAATTCTTCAACTGTTTCTACTAAATATATACTGGTAAATTGATTTTGGAAAAAAGCCCAAGTCTTTAGCTGGAGCAAAACAATTTAAAAGCTTTGCAAATGTTGTAGTGGTAGGTCATTTACTGTCTCTCCTGCAGGATTCAGCTCAGAGGGCAAAGTGGTACATAAAGGAAGGTCACATCATCTGAAGTAAGTTATCTGCCTGGAAGAGATTTTAAATGACAATGAGTGACTTCACACCTGTGCCTGGACACCCTAGGATCCCTTTTAGTGCTCAACACTACATATACACACAGCATTTACGTTCATCTGTCTTGTTCCATGGTCATCTGATGGCTGCTTACCTCAGCCCTGCATAACATCTGCATCAAAGGATTTCCTTATA
Source organism: Gavialis gangeticus (assembly GCF_001723915.1). NCBI lineage: Eukaryota > Metazoa > Chordata > Crocodylia > Gavialidae > Gavialis > Gavialis gangeticus. The sequence goes on along the minus strand of NW_017729024.1, from coordinate 2,158,979 downwards.
GTGAATCCCTTTTGACTTCTAGAAACCACTAAAGTACCATATAGGGTGGGAGCAGGCGTGTTATCTTCATTTTTCTTTCCATTCATTTTCATGTATCTCTGCCCTTCCATCTGCACTAGGAATCATGTTCACACTACACTTTCAGCCCTATTTCTACTCCAAGATGTTCAGAGAAGCTTTGACTATGCAGTGGAACTTGCATCAAATCAGGCCCATGAACCGTTAGACCTCAGCAGTCATTACTAACCATCAGTCAAATTCCACAGAATAAAATTCTGGTTAAAAACAAAAAATTTTGAACACCATAAAGACTGTAGACTTACTATTGTTGCCATTTATTATTTCTATTACAGTAGGGCTTAAAAGTCTTGCTTCTACTTGTAAGTGCTATTTTATTTCCTCTTCAGCTTTTTTTTTAGGCTTCAACATTTTTTTTCATTTCCTTCTATGCTAAACATTTGAACACTGTACTCATTGAAATAAAGTGATTTTTTTTTAAAGGAATACCATTTGAATTAGAAGAGTAGTTAATGGAGATATGTGGGAATGAGAAAGCAGATGCCAGTAACTGCTAATTACTTTGAAGCATATTTGAAATAGTCCTAAACTCAAGATAAGCATTAGTAATGTAATGCACTAAGATTAGCTTCACTGCTGGCTTACCCCCAGTATATAAATGCTTCTTTAAAGAGAAAGTCCTTCAGCGTTCTCTATAACAGTGGTCCAGGGAGCGGCAGTCTAGGTGGAAGCCAGAAAATCCCAGCTCATTTTTAGGATCAAGCTGATGGAAGAAAAGAGGCAAAAAAAAGTAAGCCTTCTGCTCCACTCTAAGCAAAAAAGACATTTTAGACCTTACAGGGGGAAAAAAAGACCCTTTATTAGATGAATGTGCTCATCTCATCTCAGACTCCAGGGGGCAACGGCCCACAACATGACAGATGTGTCAGAAATGTTTAAAGAGAAAATGCTATTTCCAGTGCTTTCCAATGGTACTAGAAGCAGAGGCAATGTGCCTATTTCTATACCCATGTGCATGCAGTAATTGTGGCTTTGGACCACATGCACAGGACCCCAAAACTTCATTTATTTGGAAAGGAACAGCTAATTTTGAGGGCTCCTTTGAAAATGCTCGAACAAATGGCAGTGGACCATGGGAACAGCAAGTCAAGGTGATCTTGAGGGTGGAGTGGATTATGTTACTAGAGGAAGGACCTCAGAAACTTCATCTACATTGGATAAGTCTCAAATAAGAGTCAGAACTCTTGGGTGCTTCTTCATACCAAATCTACCCATATTTGAGGTTCACCCATTGCTTGTTTTTATCCGCTGCAAAAATGCCATGTTTTTCACATATCTCCAGCATAAACAGAATTTCTTACTAGTGTCATTAGAGTTGCAAACTTTCTTACATGGCTCTGCTAAATCATCACAATATGTATCATACTCTCTTGAAAGATAAGTGAAACTATTTTAAAAATAAGAGTAATTTCAAAAATATTATTTTTGAGTATTGTTTACTTAAATACTAGTTTATAATATTCATAATTTCAATGAAAATATTTTGTTTTGCTTTCATTCACAGAGAATGAAAGCTCCAGTGCTGTGTTTGTAGCATGGTAAGGCTCCAATTCTCGTGTAAATAATCATCAACAGAACCAATAATAGACTACAAATAAGTAGATAAATAAGCAAAATAAAGATTATTTTAAATCTAGAGAATAAGCTTTGTTAAGGTACCTGTTAATTATATTTATTGCAGCTGTCTCTGAGAACCAGCCACGAATGGTGCTCAAATGTGCTTGACCAGTGATTCTCAACCAGAGTGATGGGGCAACCTGGGATGCCATTAAATCCTTTGAAGGGTGTTGTGGGGTATGAGGAGATAAATGAGGTGTGAAGAGATAAGCAGAACCCACCTCCATGAGGAGCAGCCGGCTATAACATCACCAGCTGCCAGCAGCACCATCCATCCAGATGTGCTGGCACCAGCAGCAGCGCACCAAGGACTGGACCATCCTGCTCCAGCCACTGATGGCAGTGGCCGAGCAGTGGGAGGCACAGAAGCAGGTGCAGGACCAGGTGCAGGAAGAGTGGGAGCTGGCACGGTGGTGGAGGATGTCATCTGGGAGGAGGTGTTTTAGCAGGCAGTACAGGAGCACTGGGGCTAGATGGAGGCCCCTAAGGAGCGCCGCATCACACTCCTTGAGCAGCACGCTGAGAGCCAGAGCCAGGCAGTGGTAGCTGCAGACACTGGCTGCCAGGCCTCTGACATCCTCCTGGGCCTGGCAGGCATGCCCATGCCCCCTGGTGCCTGGCTCCCAGCCCTGACAGCCCTGGCTCCAAGTCAAGCAAACAGGTCAGGGCTGACTGGCTGAAAGCACCATTGGCTGTCCCTCCTCACAACAGCTCCCTTCCCTCTCAGCTGTCAGCCAAGCTCTTCTCAGGCTGTCAAGCTCCTCAAGCCTCTTAATTTCCCCTTCAGCAGACCACACTGGATCCCAACCTGTCTGCCACTAGCCAATGGATCCAGTTCCAACGCAGGTCAGGTAAGTCTCATCAGGGTTAGGTGCTTGGGGGTTGGAAGCTGAGGGATTGAGGTTGGGTGCTGCTGTGGGGTGGGGGGAGACAGCAGGGGTGTTTGGGGCTCCATTGCCAACAGGGGTCAGGTCAGGTCAGTCCAGGTCAGCTGGAGTGGGGGGAGGTCAGTGGTGGGGTTTTGTCTTCAGTGCAGCTAGAACTTGCGCATCGGGGCTGCAGGTTTAGAGCTCTCAAGTCCTGTAGGGGGAGATGCCCCACTCCTCTCAGCATTTTCATGGTGGTGCTTGCAGCATCTCCCCCCAACAGGGCACAACAAGACTGGCACTTATAACTTGGGCTGATAAGCTGCCCCACACTCCACACTTTATAAAGATGGCACCTGCAGTCCCACATGGGGCTGCAGGCATACGGCTCTGAAGTGCTTCATGCAGGAGGATCATCTATCCTGCCAGAAACACAAAAGCCAGAAACCAGAGCTTCCCCTGGAGCAACAGGAACAAGGGGAAAAGCCTCCAACTTGTTCTCCAAACCAGGCAGTCCTTGGTTTGGGGAGGAGGCAGGGAACATTACTAATGCTTCCTTCCACTCCTAAACCAGACCTAAGGGGGACTGGAGCAGTGGGGCAAGGATCCCTGTCCATTTGTAACTCTGGGAACTCCAGTCTGGGGAGTAAGAGGTGTTTCCCCAGTGTGGTTCCAGGGCCCCGGGCTTTAAATACTACCTCTGTTACTCAGCTGGGGCTTGATCTGTGACTTAGGGCTTGTGACTCAGCTGGAGTAGTGAAGTCCAGCCAAGTCTCTATCACATATTGTCTCTCTGGAGAAGAGCAGGGGCTGGAGCAATGCAAACTGGGAGGCTAGGGGACAGTGCAGAGCTTCTGTTACTAAGGTAAGTGTATACGTGTTCGATGCAATACCAGCAGTAGAAAAGTAATACTTGGTACAAAACAGCTGTGCCCTGAAAATGCACTTTTTGCTGGTACAGATAGCAGCAGCTCCTCTGCTTAGCAATCAGGTCATGGTGGACACCTGATACAACATTTTGTTTCTACATTGCCTACCTATAACTGAATTTGGAATCTAGCTCAAGGTCTCTGCCAAGATAGGACCCTCCAACTTTAGTTGAATGGAGATAAATAGAAAATGAAATAAAACCCAGAAATAAAATGACATAAATAGAAAATGAAATAAAACCCAGAAAGCTAGATTGTGCTCGTCTAACTTGATATGTTTCTATAATAAGATAATTGATTTTCTTGATGAAGGAAATGCAGTAGATTTGTCCAGACTTCATTAATGCATTCACTATGTTGCCACAGGGTGAATTATTCCTTAAACTGCAGAATTGTCAGGTGGGCAAGGAACTGCCTAGAGAAAAGATGAAAACAGGTTCTAATGAAAGTGGATTAACTGAATGGACAATGAACTGGTGGGTGAGTCTTGGGACCAATTCTATGTGATATTTTCATAGATGATCTTAACAAAGTATTCATGTACTAATGAAATCTGCTGATGACAATGTTAGAGGCACTGCCAGCATGGAGAAGGATAGGGATATGCTACAAGGAGAAACAGAAAATAAAGGCGGATGATCTTGAGTAGTGAATACTAGAAACTGGATTAAATTTAACAGCACAAAATACAAGGTCATGTTGTATTTTGTGGCACTAGGGATTAATGACAAAAAATCCTACTGTTAGTTAGAAGCCAGTCAACTGGAACCAACTGAGAAGACAAACCAGGGTCAGTCACAAGATGTCTATGGCCAACCATTGTGATGTAGCAAGGTAGGTTGCATATCTTCCATAGAATTTTCTCAAGAATGTCCTTATTCCCAAGAAATGTTTTCCTAGGGTTTGGAGATTTTTTTGGTTAACCCTGAATTCTGGAATACCACAAGCATGATACTTGTATTTGCCTTGGCATTTGAAAGAGAGAGTGAAATGCTTCTTGTGTGCCTAGTAAGTAAGAGCCCCTAAAACTTAAGTCAGTTGTGCTACTAAGTTGAAGTTGGTCACGGTGCAGACAATAAAAATGTACTCTAAGAATTGAAGGTAAAATAAATACTTTTGCACCCATATTGTATGTATGCTAGAAGGATCCATGCAGCAGATTGTGCATTCCAAACTAAGTAGCAGTCGTTGCAACAGGATGCTTCAAGTTTTCAGCAGCACTTCACCAAAGTCACCTTCAAGTCGTGGAATTACCTGGCGAGCATGGTAGTGAGCTGTAAGATGTTCCAAAGTGTCCTTTGCTAGCAAAAACAGGTTATGCCATACCTACTACTCTGGCATCATTGAATGCAGACAAATGATACATTTCCTCCTTTGCTACTATTGTACATCAGTCTTGATGTACAGGACTCTGCCCTCTAATACTCCAATCATGAGCTTCTTCTAAAGCAAACGGCAAACATATCATATGGTGTCATCTGAGTGGTACTTTTTTTATAAAATGAACCTATATCTACTATTTCTCTCTCATTTTCTCTGCCCGTATCTTCCCATTCAATTCTTCTCCCCATCTCCCTAGATACACAAATTAGGTCAAGTGTCTGTTATAGCTGATTTCTTTCTAAATTAAGGATCTACTATTGATTATATTTCTTGAGGCCCTAATTTTATTCCTTGCCGCTTTTAATCAAGTTCTATCTAGGCTGATGTGCTGCCTTGTGAACTATTTGGGTCTGTCTGTTTGACTTTTAAAATGACAACTGTTCTAATAATAACTTAAACTCATTCTGCACCCCATATTATTTATTTAACAAGCAGAGCCTCTTCCCACATTACCTGCTGTTCCCACCCTGGCCACTGATATCCTGCAGTTCCAATTCCTAAGTAAACAGTGCTGAGTTACTTCCCATTAATGCTTCCAGGTGGAGTCAAAAACAAAAGCACGAAAAGGAGTAAAGGACTCTTCTTACAATGTCATTAGAATTGTCTGCACCAAAGATAGCAGAGCTGGGTTTATTTCCTTTTTATTTATTTTTTTGCATGAAGGCTTCAGGGAGGTACAATGATGCACAGCTCTGTATTGCACAAGGATATTTTATTCAAATGTATCTTTCAGAAGGGGAGGAAAGGTGCGACACAAAAAATGTACAATTGCTAACAAGAGCTAACATAACTTTCAAAACACAACGTGGCAGGCATCTCTTCACACTCTGGGCAAATGGCACACAATACCGTGAGACATTAGGTTTTTAAAAGTGAAGTTAAACTGATAAATTAGACCTCATTTATTGAACAGCAGTTACAGCCAATTGCCCAGGGAGTCGTTTGACACCTTTGAAGACCCTGCTAACTTAATTGGTGATAGTTTGGGGGCTGAAGGAAACATTTAAGTCTGTAGCAGCAGGACACCGTACAGCATGAAAATGGAGAAGACAAGCATTCTCACTGACAAGGGGAGTCATATATAGATTTTTGTGTCCATTGTTTTCGCTTATTTGTGTGTGTGCTTTACTCAGTCAATCAAATATAATTGACACCACTGGGTTCTGTTGTTTTGTGGATGACAGGAGCTAATGCAAGGGAAAAAAGCTGGAAGTAAACTTCCCCTTGAAAGGCTGTGTAAAGGTTTTTCCGCCGGGCTTGTGACATTTTTTGCTCAATTGTATTAATTGATGTAGTGACAAGGCAGTTGGAAAGATGATGGATACTGATCACTACACCCTTTTTTAAGGTTGGGGTGATATCTTGGCATTAACATAAACTCTGTTTTTACGCAAGTAATGGAAATGCAACCAGTAAATACAGAAGGTCAAGGAAGACTTAAAGAGCTGCAGACAGTGTATGTGGGTCATAGAAGCACACTGCTAGACATTAGTATAGGATTGGTGGGGGATAGGATTGGTCTTAGCATAGATTTTTATTCATAACACCCTTGTCTTGAAGTCTGATTCTTCCATTCCTCTGTATTGGTTCATTAAGTCTTGTATTCCTGTGCATAGGTTCATTATTTGAATGTAATTGTAAGGATTTGTAGGACTGGGAATTCGGGCTCACTAATC
>NW_017729024.1:2144385-2147430 GCF_001723915.1 Gavialis gangeticus | reverse complement strand
CACCCTTGTCTTGAAGTCTGATTCTTCCATTCCTCTGTATTGGTTCATTAAGTCTTGTATTCCTGTGCATAGGTTCATTATTTGAATGTAATTGTAAGGATTTGTAGGACTGGGAATTCTGGCTCACTAATCAATGAGAGATGCTGAGTCAACTTTTTGTGGTCCCCATCTTGGGTAATAAAAGTAGCTCTGTAGTATGGAAAGCATCTGATAATCCCCTGGCCTCAGATTCTTTGTGACTGGTTCCATATTCAGGCCAGAATATAAATTTCCCTGGCTTTTGGGCAGGACTCCTGCCTTACTCTGAGACACTGGGACATTGGTAACAGCTATGGCTTAGGGGTGTTGATTACACTATGTTGATGCGCCTTCCAGAACTTAAAAAAACCAGCTGTTTCTGGCAGAAGGGTCTTGCTTTTTCATTCAGGATCATACTGATTGTAAAATTCCAGGTGAAGAAGAAATTATCCCTTACATTATATTGACATGCACTGGGAGAGGGGAATGACTTCCTCAGTTGCATAGGTTATGGTTGTTTTCCTAGGATCTTCCAAGCATATATTAACTAATTGCTTCCCTGTCATGTCAGTTTTAGGACACTAGTGTTGCCTCTGTCTCCCCTTTATCTCTGTTTTTAGCTTTTAGTTATGGAATGATATATGCTATTCTTGGTTTTTTTCAGTATTGTTCATTGTTGCCCCTCTTAGCTGTAGTTGAGGGTTTGAAGTGACACCTTGGCAAATTCCTTGAGTTAAGAATTGCTTGGGAATTCAGAGGACATGACTTCGTGGCCCAAGAGGCCATCCAGTCCTGGGTTCCTTTGGTTACCTTAACTGCACAGTTAAATTGGATTTTTTACCTGGATTTTAGCTCAAGGCCCTCTACCATTCACATTGAAACTTCTGATTCTGGCCTTAAATCACTACTAAACACAAATCAGAAGGGTTTGGGGTTTTACCGCCCCCCCCCCCCCTTCATTATGCTACATAAGGGGAACAAACTCCTAAGTTTAGAGCAAATGTGATTCCTTAACAGTGTTTCTAGGCTATGTCATCAATGCACAGTAAACCAGGTTCTGAGCACACCAAAGTAGAGGTATAGATTAGCACTCAGCTGCTGCTTTCACTCTGTCTGGATCCCACCCACTGGTGTAAGGGTGCTGGAAAAATAGTCCTCCCCAAAACGCACCCCCAAGGGACAGACGAGCTCTCTCACAGTCAATGCAGCGGAATGGAAAAGAATCCTAGAGCATTTTGGCATTTCCCCAGACACAGATGAGCAACTGAAACAAAAGAAGACATGATGCAACAGGCTCAGGAAATCTGCCTGACATCTGATGCCCCCTAATGGTAAGACCCACCTGCTCACCCTCCCCTTACCTCCTATCTGTTTCCTGCCATGACTTGATTTTAAGGTCTTTTAACTGGAAAGGATGCCTCCAGGGGCCAGAGTAGCCTCTTCCTAGGTGCCTTTCCTCTACGTACCGTCCTCAGGGCTCATCTGGCTCAATTCCGTAGGGTGGGTTTCCCCTTTAAGACAGCCGCAGTTCTGTTAGGGGCTATAATTGTGGCCTCTGTCCTTCCCTGTTGCCACATACATGCCTTGCAGGTACCAATCAGTATTTGGGGGCTTCTGCCTTCCTGGCATCAGCCCCTTTCCTTTAGCTGTCCTCCCCCCATTGCATCCCTATGAATCTATAATGGGCATTTATGAAGGCCTCTGACACCCAACCTCCCCCTCTCCCCCAGCTCATGTCCACTGTCCTGGAGCTCAGCTTCTGGGGCCCAGCTCTGTCTTGCCTCTGGCCCTGGTTTCTCACAGTTGCCCCTGGGTTCTCTGGCCTTGGCCAAGCACCTTGCATGCTGCTCCACCCCTGGGGTCCCTGGGTTTGGCAAAGGAGCTCTATGCTGGATGCCTCTCAGGCACCCCTGTGGGCTCCATACTGCCCCCATAGCCACAACACAGTCCTCCAGTCTTAAACTTAAGCATAACAGAAATATAAGCAAACTGCTTCCCACTAAAGTTGTCCCCCACTCTGGGTCAGTACCCCACTACAAGCTATACTGTCTCAGTCTTCCTCTCATGGGTAGCTTGAGTGTCCATTGGCCTGTTTCCTAATACCAGGTCCACTGGGAGCTCCTTTTCCTGCAGCATGCAGGACCATACTTCCCCTTCTGGCTCAGGCCCTGGGCTTATATGCCTCCAAGCTTGTTCCTTCCTGGCATGTGGCTCCCTAGTCACACACAGGAGTTTCCCTTTACTTAAGGGCCAGCCTGTGCTCCCCTGCTGCAGCCCCATGTGGTCAGCTTAGCCTGCTGCACTCTCTTAAAGTAAGAGGGGTCCCTGGCTCCCTGTTAGACATGGTAATATGATTACAGCTTTGATCTGCTCACATGTGAATTAGCCCAACACCGGCACTGAGACCTGGCTATAAATCAAGAAGTGCACTCTATGTAAACTGTAATCATCCCAAAGTTAGTTCCTCTGAAAGGACATAAATGTCAGAACCTTGTCTATAACATTGAGCTTCACCAAGTACACCAGAAAGGAATCCAGCAGTTCTTTCACCAAGAAATCTCAAGGGCTTGACACAAAAATGCAGGGGTGGTCATATGCAAACTGAATGCCCAAATTGGGTCAACACCCAACTAGTCATTTTCACGTTGTTTCACCCAATTTGTATGTGCAGTCAAGGTAACTGTGCTCACTAATGTTACCATAAATTTGTGTGTTCAGGCCCCATTAAAAATGTGGCCCTTAGTATTCCATCCCCCATGGCTCTGCTGTGCTGTCTTTTAACAAGTTAAGGAGCAGGTATAGTATAGTGCTCTGGTTCAAAACAACTTCCTTCCCACCCCAAGGTCTTGTGTAAAATCAGAATTTCCTTCAGCAGGGGCAGAGCCAGTAGGATAACTAAGACAGAGCAAGAGGGGCAGCCTCAGGTGCTTACTCAGGGGGGCTGAGAATTAATGCTTCCACTGCAACTGATCTGCTGTTGCGCTGCTCCTGGACCCCAGGAACTGCCTCTGTCCCATGCACTACTGC
>NW_017729024.1:2130810-2139385 GCF_001723915.1 Gavialis gangeticus | reverse complement strand
CAGGGGCAGAGCCAGTAGGATAACTAAGACAGAGCAAGAGGGGCAGCCTCAGGTGCTTACTCAGGGGGGCTGAGAATTAATGCTTCCACTGCAACTGATCTGCTGTTGCGCTGCTACTGGACCCCAGGAACTGCCTCTGTCCCATGCACTGCTGCTGACCTGGGTGTTGAGCTGCCTGGTTATGTTTCTGGTTGGGTCCAGGGGAGGTTTTTCCTCTCTTCACTGCAATGCACTGAGCCCACTGCACAAAGAGGTATTTCTGTCTCTTTTTAATATGTGCAGTAGCTACTGAGAGAAAACGGACATGTGTGAGCTTTAATTCTGCCTCTACTAGTGACTTCCCTTGTGACCATGGCAAGTAAGACTAGATATTTAAGAGTTGTGATACCTTTGAGGCACTCTGCTACTTAGTGGTAAGTTGCCTGGGCTCTCCTTAGAAAGAGATCCACAAAAAGCCAGCACCCAAGCAAAGAGCTGCTCAAGCCAGCCAGTAGGAAACACGGTGAGAAGGAAGGAGCCTCAACTTTGATCCCTTAATACCCCTGCCACAATGGTTGCACAACAGTTGACGATCCTGCTTTGTGGTCCTGACTTCAGTTGACAAATTATGTCATAAGAGCATGAGATGAACTGTGAACCAGCCCCTTCTCCCCTTGAAATCTGGATAATTCACCTGTAGTATCATTCATAATACCTACTGCTTAAATGGTGTGAGAAATGGCTCTATACCAGTACCTATTACTGGGACTCTAGTGCAAGTAGGTTTATTTAATAGCGTATATCAGGTATAAAGACTACTTTGCAAAATTATTTGCAAAATAATACTCTGTCACGCTTAAAAATTCTAAATACAGGAGAGTCCACTAAATTAACCTTAAATGTCTTAACACTTTTAGTTATTCATAAAAATCAAAGGCATGCACACAGAAGAGTGAATTTTAGTAATGCAGTATAAATAGAGAAGGGCCAAGAGATGTGTAATAAAGATAAGGGTCCTTACCTTGGTTAGCTTGAGCCTTTCTACTTTTTCACTGAATTCAACTACAGGAAACACAGATGTAATGTTAGACTTAATTTTGTTGAATGTAATTGCTTAATTACAGTGTGCGTGTGTGCATGTGTGTGCACGCGTGTGTACATGCATACGTGTGTGTCCTTCTATCACAAGAAGGATCAGAGATCAGCTGATGTAAACCAGCATAAGTCAGTTGTAGTTAATACAGCTATTCTAATTTATATCAGCTGAGAATCTATCCTGAATTCTGTGGCCAGAATTCAAAAGACAATAAATTCTGGATAATTCACCTGTGAGAAAATTCCAGCCTAGGACTAATTCACCATTTTTACAGTTCTCGACCAGTGCCAACCTATCCACATCTACCTTCAGTTATCAACTCCTTATAATTCGCCGTTATTTGCTTTCCCCTTGAAGAATCATAACTTATGGTGTACAGAGTTGTGCACTACTTGAACTTGCTCTGCTGTTTGAAGTGGACAGAGGAAGTGCAGGGCATCTCAGACTCAGCAGGCATGTCTACATGCATGCCCCACTGCTCAGTTGGTACTGCACAGTCATTTAGTACTTGCTAAGCAAGTACTACTGGTACTGTGCAGTCCTGGTGGCACACAGGTCATTTCTGACCCTGCCATGCAGTAGCAACATAATGGCGTCATGATTAGTGCCCACTGATGCTACATCACCAGAGCAATGAGCTACATCACCATAGCATCTCGTGTAGACACGCCCAGCATGTCTGGTGAATAAAAAGTGGACCAACATATATGGAAAATGTGGTGATTGAGAGAGATTTGGAACTAGGAGCAGCTGGCTTCATGTGATAGATACCATATTACATGATTCACTCCAGCTCTTGACATACACTCTTCACAAATCAAGTTTGATTGTGGCTACATGCTAGAATGATGCCAACAGCATACTCACAAGTCTTCTAGGGGCTTTTGTTTTCACTTTTTGCAGTAAAGAGATGAAAAATGAGCAAGGCAAACTGTAAGTTTTGTGTTGTTATCCAAAGTTAGTTTTCTTTTTTATTTCTTGTCATGCAATTGCTTCCTTAACCCACTCTATTGATCTGGCGAGGGGATGGCTCCATGCCAAGCCTCAGTCACCTGGTCCTGAGGGGGAAAAAATAAACAGTCCCAGCAAAGGGAAAAAAAAAAACCCTGAAGATTGACTGGCTTGCTGGGGGCCCTGGGGGATTCCTTCTTACACTAGAGCATCATTTAAGTCTATGTTCTTCCATCTACCTTGTTTGCAGTAAATAGCTGCCCATTATGTCAGGTCAGGCAAGCACTGTGGCGTCACAGCTCAGCAGCCGTGATCAGCTTGCCAAGCGTGGAAGGGAGATCCCTGGAGACTAGATGCATGTGTCAAGTTCTTGGGCTGTCAAGGTTCTAAGCGACAGTTTATCTTGAGGCTTTAAAACATCCTTGCAAAGTTGCCCCTTCCTCCCCTCCCCCTTCCTCTTGTTGACAATCTGCTTGAAACAAGACAGATGCTGAAGCAGTTTTCTTTAAGTTTGCTCTAATTCCACAAGGTGCAATACACCAAATACAATTCTGTCCGTCTTGTAAAAGGCTGAGTTCAGGAACAAGACACATATATATATTTTTTTTCCCCTTTACACTCGCACAAATATTTTCAGATGAGTTTAATGCTGTCACTTTGCTATCGGATGTTTGTTGCCCTCAATAAACAAGCCGCATTAAAGTTCTTAAAGCAAACAAAGAATTGTGTCTAGGGTGACATTTTTCATGCCATTGCCACATTTAATTGAACATTTTATAGCCCTCTCATACAATGTCGGGTTCTTAACATGACAAATATTCTTCTTTAACATCATCGCAGTCTAAGAGTGTAATAGGATTGTCTATGGGTTTGTTTGCATGAAAAATAAGATTTATCCTGTTAGCAGAACTGAATCATTTATGAGAGCTGCAGCTCACTGTGCCAGCATTATGTCACAATAGTCTTCACAGGCTGAAGCTATTTACTCTAAACATCCCAGGTAGCTGACTTTATTGTAGATATTGTGTCCAATAAGTTAAATAGTTTTCACCTCTTTCGAGAAAAATGCAAAATATTTTCATATTTTCTTTTGTCACTTGTCAGCTTTGGACCATCATATTTTTAAACTGTTAGAGCCAAATTTTACTTTTCAATGCATGCACGAACTTGCACCGCAGATGAAATGTATTTTCAGTGTGTGGGCCCTAAGTTATATCTGAACAAAAAGTATAACTTAGTGGAAAACATTCCCCCAAGTTATTTTTCCTTTCTAGAAATGAATCTTTTCCCCTCTCCTCCCCCCACAAGATTCTGACACCTCTGTGGTTAGAGATAATCAGAGGAAGTCTTTGATGTCCCCCTTCAGTTGCTCATCTCCATTGAACAAAACATTGGAAGGGGATGATGAGAGAAGAAAAAGGATGAATCAGGTATTGAATAGTGCAGAAAATTCGTTCTGAAAGGGAAATAAGTTAAAAACAGTAGGAGAAAGGTTAGAGTAAAAGGAAGAAAATAAAGTGACAGGATTATAGAGGAAAAAAAATAGAAAGGTGGGAGAAGAACACTAAGTGAGATAAAAGACCTTTTTTAACCTATACTTAATAGAAACTAAATGGTTCACCTTCTGCCAGGCACTGGAGGGAAATTTTACAGAAATTTTCTATCTTGGTTCAAGTCCTCACCCAGAAATTTGGGGAAATAAATGCTACCTCGGTGTTCCAATGTGAACACGCGTCCCCAGTTACAAACTATTTAGTTTGCCTCTCTGAACCAGTCAGTCCCTAAGATGTTACCCTAGTCTACCTTCTTTCTGACCTGGGACTTCCACAGCTAACTACCTCTCCTTATACTTCATAGAATATGTACAGGTAAGCTGATAAAAATTAGTAGAATTAAACAGTTGTTCTATTCAAGAGACAGCAGGAAGGCCAACTAAAAATTTCCTAGGACCTACCCTGCTCAGCTATCCTGTCTCTTTCCTTGTGAATAATGCCTTATGACACAGTGGTTAACTTAATAATCATCAACTACTTTTTCAATAGGACCCTAACTCATTCAGTGCAGAGTGTTGCAGAGCAAAAATGTCAGAATTGTGTATCAAGAATCAGTTGTCAATATGACTTCTGGGTCATTTGTTGCAGAAGTTGGAACCTATGTAGAGAATGAGGCAACATTTTTCAGTTATTGTGGGTTGGACAATTGAATGCCACCAAGAAGACACTGAGTCCTGTCCCTGATTGTCCTACAGAGTTTGTACATGATGCTGGACAAATATTTGAACAAAAATAATTTCAAGTGGCTACTAAATAATGTGTATAATTTAAATAACTCAGAACTGATTTTTGGAAAAGCTGAGAATTTACAAATGAATTTGAAGCCAATGGTACCTGTGATTCTCTGGCAGTGTAATCTGCAGTAACGAGTTCATGGAGGACGCAAAAAGGTTTGGGATGTGAACCTTAGTGATTTAGTGCATGATGTTGAGCAAGTCACTTCACTTCTCTCTTTTTCCCAGCTGTACATTGGATAACACTTACTTAACTTATAAGAGTCATGTAAAAAATACTTAGTTGCTGTCTGTGTAGTATTTTGAACTTACAAAGTACTTTAAAATGTAATGTACTCTGAAAATGATCCCAGCTTTCATTTCCAGTCCTCATATGAAGCATCCAATATTAGTCTCAAATAAAGAAAGTATATTTGGACCTCAGTGTACTATATAAAACTATAAAAAAACTATATTTCCATAGGTTCACCCAAAGAACCTTGTCTGCCTATATTTCCATAGGCATTCTGTCTAGGAAACATACAATGTCTAAAATCAGTACAGAAAGGACCCTGCCACTGAAACAGACCTTATGCCAAATTAGGACAGCTCCATTGGCACCAAAAGCCAAAGCACTGGTACAAAAAGTTATGCCAGCATCTCATATATTGAAGCTCATAACACACAAAGAGAAGTCACTCTAAATGTAGAGGTAGGGTTGGTATCTTCCAATCAGGAAAGATAAGTGTCAGTGGGGAGAATGCCACTAAGACCCAACGGAAGAAAGGAGTACTGAGAAGTAACAACCTGCTGTTACAGTGCAGAGGAAAAGTCCTCCAACACCAAACCCACTACTAGTGGTACAGCCTGTGACACCACAAGCTGATGCTGTCAAACATATCCCTAGGAGAACTGTGAACAACCTTGGTATCAAGACCATTGCTGGCATCAGTGCAAACTCCAGAGCAGAAAATGCAATATACTTCAGGAGATCTACTCCTCTCCAACATCAGGGCTCATGCTCTCATTTCCTTTAGCCAGAGAGCCCTCTCCACTGAGATCTATGGGCAAGAACTCAGCTACCAATGCATCAGGAATAGCAATGGAGTGACCAATATTGTGCAAGTTAGCAACCACCATGAGTATGCCACCATGGCCCTATTGTGCTTCCTAGGTTCTACTCTCATATGTTTCTAGGACCTGATCTCTGCCCCATTCCCAAAAAAGATCATTGTTTACAAGTTTACATTGGCTATAAATGGAGATTATAGTGACATACTTTTATAAGAAACAAAAATAGCTTTAGAAACTGCTTTTAGTAGTGTTGACACTGTCTTCCACAACATTGTCATAAGTAGACAGTGGTAGCTAGCTGTGTTAGTCTGAAGTCAAGCAGAAGGCAGGGCAGAGTGGCACCTTAGAGTCTGTCAGAGGCATAGGTTTTCATAGGCAACAGTCTACCTTGTCAGATGCTATTACTAGAGTCAATTTCTAGTCCACTTCTAGTCCATTAAATTGAAGGCCATTAGTATCATCTGATGAAGTAGAGTTTAGGGTGGTTGTTTGTAGCCATGTTAATCTAAGGACATAGGCAAACAAGGTTTTTTGGGTAGATATGACATCTTTTATTAGACCAACTAAATAATTGGAAAATTGTTCTTTGCAAGTTTTCAGGCACTAACACCCTTTGTCAGGCATAGGGAGAGAGTTCTGGTGTTTTGTGTGCTCTCCTGGGTAGAATAGAAGCCAATATGCAAAATGCAGGTCTATGAAATTGCAAGTATGTGGTAGTGAGGATCTGAGGGAATAGGTGAGAGACAGGTAGGTGGGGGGAGGAGGAATGTAGAACTGGTGATAGAATGTAGCTGGTAAAATGCAGACAGGTTACCTGCGCTTATCGGATGACAGACAGGTTATAATGTGCCATAAAGCCAATGCCTATATTTAGTCCATGATTTTTTATATCCAGTAGATTTATGAAGTGAAGTTTGTAGGCTTGTGTATGAAAAGTGTTTTGTAAATTCCCTTTGAGTATTAGAACTGAGAGATTGGAGAGAGTGGTTGTCTTGTGAGTAGTGTGTACCTACAGGTAATAGGGTATTTTTTTCTTTTGACAGATTTTTGGTGTACGTTCATTATGGTACACAGTTTCGTTTGATTTCTTCTACATATTTTCCATCAGGGCATTAAGTGCACTGGATTAGTGTCACAATACAGCCTCCCAGGGACAACTGTGATGTCCCTAGGGCACCGAGACCATGCCAGCTCTGCCCTATGGGTGCCTACTAATCTCACCTGCCATGTCTTACTGGTTTAAATAATAAATTGGTAGCTGCCCTTGAGCTGCTGCTCGGTCACAGTTGTGACAGATTCCTCTAAACCCTGTGGATTGTTGGACCCCTAACTGGATCCCACACTCAGGAGGTGCCTTACAATACCCCTAAGCCCAGTGGCTCCAAAACGTCCCCATTACCACACCCCATGCCTCGCAGGTGGCAATTAAATGTCCCTTTTTATGAGGTCTCCATCCAGCTCAGCCTCCTGTCCTCACTAGGCCCTGGGCCCTTGTTGCTGTGCCCTCTTAACTGTTTGGATTTTCTTTTTGTATTGCAGCAGTTCTTCACATGGTATCTGGGTGGATCTTTCAAAAGTACAATCTATCTCTCTGGAGGAGTGTCCTCGTTGGATGAAAGCCCTTTTGAGATTTGCAAGGTGATGATCACAGGTATTCTCAGTGCAAATTCTATGGTATTGGAGGGCTTGGCTGTATATTACAACTTTCTTGGTGTGTTTAGGGTGATTGTTGGTTCTGTGTAAATATGTAAGTTGGTCTGTGAATTTCCTGTATATGGTGGTCTGTATTTTACCATTCTGGATATTGATCATAGTGTCTCCATTACCAAGGAAATGTTGGTAATGGAGTATTCAAGAGAAAGTCTGATGGAGGGGCAGTGATGGTTATTGAATTTGTGATGGAAATCAATCAGAGACTGCAAGTTTTCATTCCAAATGATGAAAATTTCATTTAATATCTTAGGTATAGCATGGGTTTGATGGTGCAGTTCTTGAGGAATTCTTCCAGGTGGGCCATAAAAAGGTTGGCATATTATAGGGCCATTTTGGTGCCCATAGCGGTGCCCATGATCTGAAGGAAGTGTTGGTTATTGAAAGTGAAGTAGTTGTATGTGAGGATGAAGTGTCTAAGTTCAGTAATATCTTTAGGTCTGTACTCTGAGTTGTCATCTTGCTCTTGTAGGTATGTAAGCCAGGCTTAGATGCCATCCTGGTGTGGGATGTTGGTATGTAAGCTGGAAGTAGTCTGTTGCTTATGAAAGCTTATGTCTCTCTGAACTATTAGCCTCTAAGGTACCACCATGCCCTGTCTTTTGTACAACGTAAATCAGCTAAGAAAATGTGGTATAGATGAAAGTTCTATAGGGTGCTCTGCAGTTAAATAACTGTCTTAAAAGACAGTCATCAGCATCTTCAAGACAGATTGGGAGGAGAAAACAAGTAGGGTTCCCCAAGGTCTGTCCTGGCTTAGTCCTGTTCAATATGTTCATTAGTGAGTTGGAGGATGAAATTGAGGGTACCCTGTAAGCTGTATATGACACAAGATAGTTGGGGTAATATGCACTTTAGAAAACAAGATTAGAAGTCAAAATGACCTTAATAAACTGGAAAAATGGCCTGAACTAAATAGGAAGGAATTTAGTAAGGGTAAATGCAAAATACTGTGCTTATGAGGGAACAATAAAATGCATGATTACAAAATGGGAAAGAACTGATTATGTTGCAGTCCTGCAGGAAAGGATTTGGGTTTACAGTAGGTCACAAGATAATTATGAGTACACAATGTAATATTTTTACTGGAAACCTAGTAACATATTGAGGTGTACTAAGAGGAGTGTTGTAAGGAAGTATTTCTTACACTCTATTTAATATTGAAAAGGCCTTACCCAGAATACTGCATTCAGGTTTGGTGCCACACTTCAAGAAAGATGTAGACACAATGGAAAGAAACCAGGAGAACAACAAAAAATATTAGAGGTCTAGACATGAGGAAAGAATTGTGATTATTTTGCCTAGAGAAGAAAAGACTTGAACAAGGTGGAATAGAGTCACAAGAAGTAAAACAGAATCCAGCAAGGTATCTCAGATATTATACTCAGACCAAAAGTCATAATTTCATAGTTTCATAGTTTGCAGGGTCAGAAGGGCCCTGAGCAGATCATCTAGTCTGACCCCATGGCAGGAAAGAGTATTGGGGTCAAATGACCCCA
>NW_017729024.1:2130491-2130799 GCF_001723915.1 Gavialis gangeticus | reverse complement strand
CCTAGAAGAGAACACATGCTTACCTTTGGGGGAAAGGTGGAGCCTGTCCCATCTGAGCATGTCTCTCGTCATGATGTGTGGGTCGTTGTCTAGGAAGCAGAAACCCGCCTCAAGACACCATTCCTGAAGCCACCAGTTGGTATCTGTGATGCAGGTCTCATGTCGTCTTCCACGTCCACTCACTGGTAGGACAGAAGAGAATACCACAGCAAGGTCACAGCACTTTAAGAATTGAGGGAATAGAAGTTGTTTGCATTATGCCCCCTCAGTAAGTTTAATGCTTTCTTTTGGGCATAATATACCAGGGA
>NW_017729024.1:2097051-2125491 GCF_001723915.1 Gavialis gangeticus | reverse complement strand
CGCTCACTGGTAGTCATTGACCTGCCAGCGTGGATGATGGCTGGTTAAGCAATACTGATTAAGCAAGATTTTTTTCCACTGCTATCAACTCAACATGGAAAGTCAGTGAGTTCCAGACCTTCCTGGTTGAATCACTTTTCACATCCTTTCCTCAGTACAAGACCATTGTATAAAACCTTGCCTAGGATGGTCTCAAGTCTCACCAAAATAAATAAGCTAACCTGCCAGTCTTCTTTCCAAAAACACACTAGGTGCTAGAGAAAAACCTGTATATTTTGGACAGTGCAAGAGCCTTTCTTGAGAGCTTGGACAGACATTGCTGTCTGAAGACCTTAACCTTATGTATATGGGGCACATGCACATCTGCATAAGGTTCCACATTGACTACAGCACCTCAAAGAACTACACTTAACTGTTCTTTATGTATCTTGCAAGGGTGTTATAAAGATAATTTATTTAATGTTTCTGAGCCATTCTGCTTCTAAGGAGAGGAGAGGAGTGCTGGGAAAATGTCCCTGTAGAAAATAATATAATGCTGGGCATTCAGCAAATAAAATAGAGCCAGATTTTAAATAAGCATAAAAATATTGAACAGTTATCTCCAGCATGTGACACAATAAGGCATATGGAAATATGGTATGTCGCCAGGTAATTAAGGGCTGTATCAAAATGCATATGCATAAAGGGACTGAAATCAAATTGCATGGTCAATCTCTATTCTGGCATTTCCTAACTTTTAAATGTTTGAATTTGCAACCCTGATGTTGCTGTAACATAAGGTATTTGTGTGTGTGTGTGTGTGTGTGTTAGTATGCAATATACAGATAGGACAGCTTCCTCTGGGATTATTTGTTTTCTTTTTTAAGATATGTCTTCATGAGGGTAACTTCTGTCCATACTCTGTTAGAAAGACAGAGTTAGAGGGCAGTCACTACTGCAGAGATGCATGTTATTGAAATATACCTGTAATAATATATGTATAATAGTGAATACATTTCCTTGGGACTAATACTATTTCAGAATGAAAAGTTGTTAAGTTGTTACTTTTCTATATTGTTTTCTTGAACTAAGAAGGTGATAAAAGAAAAAAGCTGCTATACACCTTTTTACTGTATAGCATTCTCTTTGATGTTGACAATGACCTGGAAATTCAGTCACAATGTGCTATGACCTTGCTTTCTGGGGAGGTTATTTTTATTATGGCACCTTTGAAAGATCTGTTTCCATAACCCTGAAATATAATTGGAAGCATTTCTGAGATATGAGAAATGTTTTAGAAAACATAGTTACTGTGAGTTAAATGATAGAACTATATCCTTTTTTGTAAAACTTAAAAAGTTAAAGGTTTTAGGAAACCAAAGGTATTGCCATTTATATTCTGACACTATTCCAGTAGTTATCTGGTACACTTGAAACGTAAAACTTCCTTTAGGATTCCAGGTCTCTATCCATTTTAGAGACATTCAGAATAATAACGAGGGAGCATTTTAATTACTAAAAAGCCAGGTACTCACAACAGAAAAAAAGGATTTATCAGAATTGAGTCTTAAAGTACTATTTTTTTCAGTTAAAGATTCATCAGACTAAATAACTGAGCTTGTATTATTTCAATTCAAGGAAATTTTCACCCAGTGATTAGGAAATGCCATTAAAAGGAAAATGATTGGCTGTAAAAGTCCTTCCCCAGTAAAATGTGTTGACCTAATGGATATTCCTCAAAGGTAAGTCAAAGTGTTATGTGATGTTCTTTTATTGATTGTTGATTCTGCGTGTACCTCTGGGAGCAGAAACAGCAAAGAAATGTTTTGAAAGGAAAAAGAGTGACCTTTTCTATGGAGGCATTTTAATGCTGTGTGATGCTGGAATAACCAACCAGAAGTATAATAAAGAAGAAAAATGATCTTGTAATATTATAGCCTATGGAAAAAAATAAGAATTCTATTTTTACATTAATTACAAAATCAGAGTTATAATACAGTATTTAAAAACTACAAAGCAATTTTCTTCTCTCAGTTAAACTGTAATGTCAAACTAATTATTTATCTCTATGCACATAGCTGCTTTGGGGTTAAAAATGAGGTATTAAGAGCCTTCCCTTTGCATAAGTAGCATTAACAGATGGGTGATATCCCTATACAAAGGAAAGACTCCATCTGGGGATGGCATTCAACTGTGAAATATCTTCCAGTAGTCTCTGTGACCATAATCAAGAAAAATCAGTTTCTACCTTAAGTCTTACCTGAAAAGAAGATACCAGTATGTGAGAATGATTTTTCCCTTAGATTTCAACTCAAGAGAAGTATTATTATTTCCTGGTGGGAAATTTTGTATTCTTCTATCCTCAAATAAAGAGGTTTTCTGAAAGATGCAATAAGAAAAGAGAAATTAAATTACTTCTATGTAACTGGAATTCTCTAAAGGTCACCATTACTGACATGCTTATATCACAGGTCATTGGAAAGCTTATTTAATAGCTCCAGCTGCCTCTCAAACTAACTTGTCTATTCTGAGCTATACACATGGATTCCAGAGAACACACTGTGCCCCATTCTCCATCAGTTTCTCTTTGCCTAAACAGAACTAAACAATCCTTCCTAAACACAATGTATTCCAAATCCCATGAGGAGAAGAAGGGTCACTGTGGATCTATAGAGGGTTATGGCCTTTAAGAGAACTCCAATTACAGGTACTGTGGATAATTTCTCTTTAAATCACTATTCCTAAAGGCTAAGCATTCACCATATCCCAGTCATACAACCATAATGTTGAAAACAATACACAAATATGAAAATACTATGAAATCCACAGTTTGGAATATTGAAAATGACTCAAAAATAAAAATTAGAAACTAAAAGAATGAAAGAGTTGGGCACTCAGCACTGTCCTTTTAGACAAATATTTATCTGTGTTTTGAGTCTTATTTTTGGTGAATGATAGCCACTGTAAAAGTAGAGAGGCTGAGATTTGGGGATAACATTTTGAAAGTTTGAGTCTAGAGATGGGGTATCTGGCTTGGAAAAAAATGACCTAAATTCTACCTTTTCTTCTCATAAAACTAAGGTTTCATCTTTATTTTTAAGTTGGAAAAAATGGATTGTCATTTTCTGATGTTTGGGTTCCTCTGCACTTCTTGGTTCCCTCTGGAGCCAGAAATATAAGTATTGAAGAATTTGTGTAATTTCCCATGAAATCTGGGAGACAAAAGTAGTGGAGATAGGTATACAATTTTTTTTTTTTTTGTGTTTCCCACATCAGTACTTGAGTCCCCACCCAGCTTTGTCACTGTATGTCTTCCATAGTCTATAACACCTCCTTTCTGTTTTTTGGCAAACTGCTCCAAACATAAAATTGGTGATTTTGTATTAATTTCACTATAATTGAAGATGCACTTAAACTTGGATTTCCACAGACTGGTACAATTGAAATACTGTGCAGCTAAATCTTGTGATGCAGTTTATACATTCCATATAAGAACAAGGGAGGAAACAGTTAATTCCTTGAGGGGGAGACCCATTTTGGGGATGCCCTGCCCAGCAGAATCAGTCTTGCCTGCCAATGGGCCAAAGAAAGCATCTACCTGAACTTGGCAAGCCAAACATGTAAAAGGGAGAGGGCAGGGAGCACACAGTGAATGTATAGTGATTTTTCTGTTCAAGTCAAGAAGAAAAGATGCCAGCATCCACCCAGAAAGCAGCCTAGGACTGCCCTGTAGTTAAGAAACTTAGCAGAGACAACTGTGTGATTTCTTATTTTATTCTTTTATGAGGACTGGAAGATGTCTACCAAGAACTTGACAGTACACTCTTTCCAGTGACCAAAAGCTGAAGGCCCCAAAGATGGGTCCTTACTCTAGCACTTTAAAGAACAGTGTTCAAGAAGCTTGAATCTAGAGCCAGTCTTGCATAAATCTTTTTTGGTAAATGGTTAGAGTTTCACCTTGTAGATCTGCTGTGGTATTTTAGACCTTGGTCTTGATAAGAAGAATAGCAACAGTTATAACTTCTTCCTTAAAAAGCTGACTGCAGGGTAACAACAACAAATAAATGAACAACCTTTGCAATTTCCCCTTTCAAATGTGCAACTCTTTACAGTTAGAAAACATACTTCCCAATAGTTAAGAGAGCATACACAGCAATTTCTATTGCTCTGTTTTACAAGCTGTTCCCTCTCTTCATTACTTTCAAATCAGCCTGCTTCCACTTCTTAATAACTAACTTGAGGCATAGACAACAGATATGCATTAGGCAACTGTCTTCTGCCTATTTCTTAGCAATTCTAATAGGAAAACACCACTTCATATAAATGCCTATCCTGAAAGTGAACATTCTCAAAGCTTTCATTAACTCCACGGTTCATAAATTAAAATTGACTGCTGTCCAGAATATCCACAGAAAGCTACAAGCTTGACTCAAAGCCCATCAAAGTCAGCTGAGGCCTTTCCAGTAGGAGCTTTGATTCAGGTCTTAAATACCCTGCTGAAGTTCCTCACTTGAAATGGGCATTTTAACTGTGAGTTAACAAAAAAAGGCACTTCAGAAATAGCTTGTAGCATTGTATTCTTTAAGGCAGGGGTGGGCAAAGTCCAGCCAATGGGCCAGATCTGACTGGCAGGACTCCATTTCCCAGCAGCCCTTGCCCACATGGCTGGGGCTGGTCTCCATGGTGACCCCAGCTGCAGCTGCACTGTGATTGTGCAAGGCTGGGGACCAGCCCCAGCTGCACTGGCAGGGCGTGCAGCAGGGCAGGGCAGGGGGCTGCTCCACAGCCCTGGGACCTTGTGGCAAGGGCACTTGGTCCAGGGCCAGGGCAAAGCCGTGATCTGCAGTCTGGATGCTCAGGGCAGGGGTGAGCAGGCAGTGGATTGTGGTTCTGTCCCTGCTCCAGACCAGGCTGTCACTGCTGCAAGGAGCCAGGGCAGAGCTGTGATCTGCTACCTGTGCACCCCTGCCCCAAACATGTAGCTGCAGATCACAGCTTTGCCCTGGGCCACAACAAGCTGCCCCAACCACAAGATCCCAGGGCTCTGGAGCAGCCCCCTACTGCACACCCTGCCAGTGCAGCTGGGGCTGGTCACCATGGCAACCCCAGCCTTGTGCTATCACAGTGCAGCTGCAGCTGGGGTCTCTATGGAGATTGGCCCCAGCCATGTGGGCAGCAGCTGCTGGGAAATGGAGTCCAGCTGCCAACCGGATACGCCATTTTATCCACCCCAGCTTTAAGGCATTTATATTCATGAAGTATTTAAAGATAGTGCCAAAAAATATATATATAGCCATTAAATAATCTTCTATGAGCTGGAAGCTGTGACTCAAGAAAGATGGAGACTTAACTTCAGTGAATGAAGCTGCCTTCAAGTACTAGTGTGTATAACTGTTTACCTAAGCAGAACTTTTTATGTAGTATAGATACTCATGTCAGCTGGTTGAGGTCAATCCTAAATGCAAATAAAAAATTAATCTACCTTTACATAATCTACGTCTACATGAGCTAAAAGCTGTACTTAAGTCACCCCTTGGTAATGGATGGATGGATATCTATGAGGCCCCTGGCAGACATTATACTTAAGACATGATTAATCAGCTAATTACATTTTAAGTAGCAACATGGCCACTCATTCATGCAATGAATGGTGTGATGAAAGAAGGAATAAGCCAAAGAATTATTACACAAAATATGTGTTAATAACTTTGTGACCGATTCCCATTGTGCCTTTAATTGAACATGTAGCCAATGCACTTCTAGGACTGAGAGCTCCTCCAGCTGATATGCACTTCTGACCTCAGAAGCACACCAGAGTCTTGTGTTCCCTCCCCGGCTGACAGCACTAGTCCTCTGATCAAAAGTCCCAGCCTGGGGAGCAACCAGGAACCTGGTTTCCTATTTGCCAGTTCCAGGGGAAGCCCAGGATCACGGTCTCTGGTTGCCCCTGCATTGGCAACAGAATGCACTTGTAATCTGATCCCCAGTCCCAGAATCATGCCTTTAAATGACCAATCAGGGGCCCTAGTTTCCAAACCTTGCAGTCCTAGGGCAAATCATTCTTGAGTTGTCCAACAAACTTGGATCAAAAAAATGAGGTAAAAAGTATTAATATGTGTCCATACTAACAAAAGGTACAGCTAATAGACCTGAACTTGATCTCTTTTTCTAATTAAGACAAGCCTGTAGTAAATATGTCAGTAGCGTAAAGTTAATCATGTATATTCATCCATTCAATACTTGCTTTATTATGTTAGAATAGAAAAACTTCTTAAACTGTTGCACAAAACCAGTGCATATTCCTTTTATCCTTTCTGTTTAGGTGGATTAGCTCTCTTTTAGGCTCTTCCTTACATGCACCCAGACTTAGTAGATTTTGTGTGTTTACTTGAAAAGAAATGCTTTCTTTTCCTTTTTCCCAGCATGTTTTTTACTTGAGCCTCTGTCATCATAGATACCATGCAAGCTTCCAGTTTTGTACTCCAGCACATATATAAGAAATTAAGGTAGTTTGCTTCTAATACCACTTAGAGGCCATCTACACATGCAGGTAAAGGTGTAATGGGATTGAATGTGCGATCCATACAATTGTACCTCCTACCATGCCACACATACATGGCAGGTAGTGTGATTGTGGGATCATGAATCAGATCCCATCATGTCTTTTTGCCAGTGCAGGGGGAGCATTATCCTGGGTTCCCCTGCACTGACAAGAAGCAGACTCCTATGGCTGGGAGCCCCCTCAACTGACGGGGCTCCCAAGTGTTGGGGCACCCTGTGCACCTCACAGCTGGACGATTGCAGATGCTGCAGTCTCCCAGCTGTGGAGCTGCATGGGGTCACTGATGGACAGGAACCTTGTCAGCTGGGCACTCCCAGGCTTGGGGGTGCTCATAGGCTTCCCAGCTGTGAGCTCCAATCAACAGACAGGACACCCAGCGACAGCAGCCCTCGGCCACATGTTCAATTACTGGTGTGATAGGAATCAGCTATGAAGGCATTGCACATATTTTGTGGAATAACTTTGTAGCTCATTCCTCTTTTTATCATACCATTAATTGATTGAATGTATGGCCCAGTGACCCTTTAAGGCATGATTAACTAGTTAACCATGCCTTAAGTATACTGTGTAGATAGGGCCTTAGACCAACATAACTGGAGACTCACTGTGCTGAAGTCGGTAGACTTATGGCAGTATGTAAAATCTGGCTGCTGAAAAGTCAACCATATTTTTCTTTTTATTTTGAATATGCACTTGGTAATTTTGACATACCAAGAAGCAGAAGCAGACTAGAATGGGAAATAAGCAAACAATTGTGTGTCGTAAGCTATGGGAAAACTCAGTAGTACGGCAAGTTGTTTAAGTGTTGGCCAAGATTACAGTCTTGTAACCAGCATTGCTTTTTAAGTCTATAAAGCAGATGGGAAAAATCATGGAACATGGACCATACCTTAGTACAGATAAACACAGTTTAGTGTTGCCTTACGGATCTCGTTTTTTCCAGAGATGTAACTAATGTTTGGATGCATCTTTTGCTTGATAACATCTTTGCCACATAAGTCCATGATTGAACAAGATCAGGATATTTTTCAGCGTCACATTTTATTTTGCCTTATAGCACAACATTGATACAATCAACTCTGGTTAGATTACAAATGATCACAATTTTTTAAAGTCGTGGTACATATTAATACAATAAATCTAGCACCTGAGCAGATAAAATTACATACTAGATAAGATCTTATATTTTGTTTACAAAAATGCCAGGGTGATTTTTAGTGGCTTGTTTCTTTGTATCCCTGTAGACACTGGATAAGATAACAATTTTATTCTACCACCCAGGAAGTAAATATGCGCTTTTTAATCTTAAATGTAACATTGCTCCGTCTGGGGGAAGAGTTTGCTTATAACAGTTTCTTTCTTTGACTATTTCAGTCAGCTGTCTATAAGACCTACTGAGCAACTGGAAAAAATGGATAAGCTATAACAGAATTTAAAGATGTTGGATCGTGGTTTGTTTGTTTTAAAATCAGTTTATGTACTTGCCTATATTGCAGAGTGCAACAGAAATCCACAGTACAACACTTATACAGAATTGCTGACATGTAAACTATGAAGAACTACACACTAGCATCTTCTTACCATTTCTTATTGTGTAAGCTCCATAAGGCAGGGAGGGACTTGTTATACAGAACCTGACACAGTAGGATCCCAATCTTGACTTCAGTCCTTAGAATTTACTAGAATTGATTTGTCTCATCGTGCTGATTCTCACTACTCACCTAGCCATATCCATGCCTGTGTGCCTGCAACCTGTAAACAAAGCAGATAACTGGAGTGGAGAGGAGTTGGGAGACAAGAGCTTTAGGTCCTATTCTTGAACAGAACTTATTTTATTTCAACAGTTAAGAGTGTGGAAAAGTGTCATACTCTGTGGCTTCATCTACATGTGCGCTTTACTGTGGAGTACACTAATTAGCTCTGCAGTAAAGCATCACCATCTCCACATGTGCTGGTATTAGGGCTTAGTAAACTAATTAACTCTGCCATAAGACAGTACTGTTAGGGACTACTATCTTATAGCAGTGTAAGTAACTGCACTGAAATGCATGTGTAGATGGTGACAGGGGATGGCTGGGGCATGAGGGTGCTAAAGTGCGGGAGCTGCCTGCTGCCAAGCCGCACAGCTTTATGCTCTCAGCATCCTTGTGCCCCAGCCAGCCTCTTCATCGCTCAACACTACCACTCAACTGGCCCCCTCCTCCCCCCGTGCCCTCTGCCAACCCAAGGCTGTTCCACCCTGACTCAAACTGCTGCTGTCCCAGGTATACGTGCAGATGCTATCCCCGGGAGCAGTTTCCTCTGGCTCAAACGGCTCTACAGTTTATCAAGTCATGTTAACTGCACGTGTAGATGTACCCTGTATGTTCTCATGTCAGGTAGAAGTAACAATTGACATTGGTCTCAGAAGCAGTAGCTCACTATACATGGCTTCAGAATATCATACGCACAGTGATTTCATATGTTACTGGGAAAATGTAAAAAATGGGCATGCAGCCAGCATGCAAGTACAGAGCTGACATCAACAATAAAGGGCTTTTACATTTTACGAAGAGCTATGGGCTTTTGAGAAAGCTGGGGGCCATACAATCTTATGGGCTATTTGACTTGCTACTCATCCTGTCATAACATTATAGTATGCAGCTGAATGGAGATATTTACACATTCTTTCAAGTGAAGAGAAGATGGAGAAAAGTGATCAAATACTCATTTATTAAGCCAATTTTGCATATAAAACACTAGCTGAAAATTTTAAAACATCACAATAAACATCTCTACTGTCAAATTGACAAGACTTGTATCTCATATACTGTCACTGGTAATCCTCAGGAAATGTCTGTTACAAATCAATTGGCATTTATTTAATATGCACTTTTTGCATATTAAATTAAACAGTTAGCAGAGAAGGCATCTAAGAGGAAACATACTGTAGTTGCTTAGTACATCAGTGAAAAGGAGGAAGTACTTTGTGATTGAATTTCTTGGGGTTTTTTTTACTCTCCTTTATATGTTTACTATTGATTCAGGTAATGTACCCATTGGGGAAATAAAAACATTAGGGCTTCAATTAATTAAGCAAAATTACTTGGGTAGGCATTACAAAGTTTTATTTTTTTTCCCTCCTGGGAATCAAGGGAGCATGTGTTGACCTTTGCATCTTATAATACAAGGAATGTTAACAAACATGCACCAGCATGTAAATTATTGTAAAGTACTATCAGATTAAAGTATGGTAAATGGACAAACCTAATTTAATATAATCTAAAGCTTTAGAACTTCTACACACAAACTGAGAAACTATAAAGGTAAGGAACATCATTCCTGGCTTCTGTGTACTCGTGCTGCCACACTTATGCAAAGGGAATCTAAAGCACTGTCAGATATGTCACACCAGATTCTGATCTCTGCTGCATCTCCTCTGCGCTTGGAACGACACAAAACTAGGGTTGGCTCAGCTCAAAACCTAGAGAACCTCTGGCTGACACCCAAGATCCAGAGCTGACAAGGTGATAGGAACCCATTTGTGCCGCTTCCCTGCCTCTGTGTTTCGGTCAATTGGAGCAGAGAACTTGGGTTATTGGTATATTTGAGGCAAGCCTTACACAGTTACAAAAAAGTTCACAAGATACAAGGCAATGATCTTAACTGCATACTTAACTGTGCGAAGCAACTAGTATTTGCTTCAGATTCGGCCGATTCGGGGGACTGTGATTCGATTCAGTGATTCGAATCACTGCTCTGAATCGATTTGGCCAAATCTCCGAATCACCCAGGCCAGGCCCATCCCTTGCCCCTCTCCCAGCCTGGCAATGGCTGCCCCGCCCGCCCCAGCTCCCAGCACCTGGGGGGAAAAAAAGCCCCACTCACCAGGTGCTGGTCAGTGTGGGGGAGGTGAACCCTGCTGCCCCCTGCTGTCCCACACTGCATGGAGGGCTCTGCATGAGCCCCCAGCCCACCCACCACAGCTCTGGCCCTTTAAGAAAAAAGAAACTGGGAAAAACCCCTTGACTCACCATTCCTGCCTGGAGTGGGAAGATCCCCGCTGTACCCCACTGCCCCATGTCACATGGGGGGGCCTCTTCTACAAGCCCCCCAAACCCTCAAGGCTGCTGCAGGAGCGCTAAGTCCTGGGTTTTTTCTCAGGATTTTTTTTCCCTTAAAGGGCCAGAGCTGAGGCTGGTGGGGCAGCCATGGGGGGGCTGGGACAGCAGGAGGGGTTGGGGGCTCATGGCAGAGCCCTCCAAGCAGTGTGGGGCAGTGGGAGGCAGCAGGGATTGCCCCACCACCACCCAGTAGCACCGGGTGAGTGGGCCTTTTTTTTAAAGTACCAGGAGCAGGGGTGGGCAGGGTAGCCTTGGGTGGGGGCTGGGGGAGTAGGCAAGGGTTGGGGCCTGGCAGGGGTCCCCCCATCATCCCTTCTGCACTCCTCCAGCCTTCTCTCCCCCGTCCCTACTTACCAGCTCTGAGCCTGGCTGCAGCTCCCTGCTACAGCCACCGGAGACTGTCCAAATCATCAAAGCTCTCCCAATCTTTCTCAAAGATTCGGAGAACTTTGAATCGATTCAGACCTTTTAATTGGTCCCCTGATTCAATTCGAGTTCAGAGATTCGGCCACCGAATCAAGGTGAATCTCCTCCGAATCAAATTAGCACCCAAGGCTTCGCACAGTCCTAATACATATTCCACAGTCATTTCCTTTAAATTCAGAGAAATCCTGAGGATTCTTAGTGTCCTGTGATAACTGTTGATAAAGGCAGGTTCTTCAATGCTGCCCACTGTCTGAACACTGTTATTACAAATTCATAATTGTTTAATAACCCCATGGCTCAACCCTGTGAGCTCTCTGTGTACAGAACTCTAGTTGATCACAAAGTGCATTGTATGTATGTGGAGGACTTGCAGAATTGAGTCCTAATTATAAACCAGGTTCTAAGTGCCAAGAGAATTAGGTTGGTTACAGAAGAAGAATATGAATAATAATATCACACATTATGGATGTTGGTGATCAGTCTGTAAATGAGGAACAGATAATTTTTTTAAAGGCTAAGTCCCACAAAGACGACATAAACAAGTATTTACAAAGAATCTAAACTTCAGGTGTAACTTACACATTTTTAGGTTCCCAGTCAAAATTCATTTACCAAAAAATATGTGAAATATGTTAAATAAATAGGCACTTCATTACACCTTCACATGATTTTAAAATAAAGGGAACATAATGGGCCAATACGTTCAATGAAGTGCAGATTTTAACCACTTCCCCTCCCCTTGCCTTCCCCACCCCCCCACAACTCCTGCCCATCTACATGTTATAACTTCTTGTTGCTGCCAGTAGAGAAATTTAAAATATGTGCAGGGCAGAGGAAAAAAACTATATTGGTTAAGCAATTTTATGTTTAATTTCTGCAATGAATTTAATACATGCTATAGTTTTGGCATTGAGAAACTTATTTAACTGCCTCTTAGCCTCTTAACCAAAAGTTTGCTTTCATAATTACTACATAAACTGAAACCTTGGTGTCCAGTATTTCCTCTCTCTGTGGAACTTCTTATTTTAACAGTCTGTCCTGAAATCCACACTGCCTCATCTTTTCTCATAATAAGATGATCTCAAATAAGCAAAGCAAGTGGTATTTTATAATAAGTAGCACATTGCTGTAATTCTCCTTGTTTCTAATGTCATAGTGATGCATGTTACAAACTTCAGTTACTCAGAATGATGATGTATGTAATTTCATTAAAATATTAATCAGTTGTTCACTGGGAATATATTTACAAATGACTGCATGAAAAAAAAAGACCTAGAGCTTTTCAAGTGTTACACTGAATGCCTGTACAACACTCCCTAAGCACTCTGAAAGTCTATTAGCATCTCATGATTAGATGCCTGGTTTTCAGATTTCCCTTTCTTTATTCTGTTTTTGCAAATGTAGCATCCCTTGTCATTTCTGCACTATAAATTACTTTGAAAACTACTTGCTTCATTGCATAATACTGAAAGACAAGCCTGGTCTCCGATCATGTACAGAGAGATTCATCTTGTCTCCATCTTTTCCCCCTGCTGCAACTATGCACAAAATGTACACACTTATTACTGTGCTTCATAGTAGCTCAGCTGTACAGAAGAAAACAGCTATTGTAGATTTCAAGACAGAAATATACTCTGGGAAAACATCCCCCATTATCCTTTCTAGAAGTAACTTCCTGCAGATATTAAGAATAATAATTCTTTCCTTGTCTGTTGTAGAGAAACTAACTTATGTGCGTCTTGGAATGATTAATACTTCACATAAGTAAGAGAGCTTTTTCTTTTTGTCTATGAGATACTGGCTAAGACTGTCTTAACTGCTGGCACTTTTAACAGGTACAAAGAGGGCAGCAGCTGAATGGAAAAGTGGGGTGGAATAGCAGAATAAGTCACAGGAGGAGATGACAGGATACAGACTGTGGCACAATGCACCTCACATTGGTGTGAGCTTCCATCATAACTGATCTAAGGAGACTGTAGCTCTGATTAGGTACAGCGCAGTAATGAAAAACCCTCAGGTTCATTCAGTATTCAAGGTGGACAGCTGTATAACAATTTGTTTCACAAGCAGAAGTTGACAGAACAAATCCAAAACAACTCTGTGTACATGTTTACATGGGAAGCTATTGGCATCAGCAGAGCATTTGAAGGTGTGCTTCAAGTCCCTTATGCTTTTTGTAACATTTTCAAATTCACTGCTGTCTTCCAGATGACAGAAAATTCAGGTCTGCCTCCCTCCTGGGAGATCTTTATTCACAGACAAGTCAAAAACCCTTGACAAAAGGCAACCAAGGGAACTTGTTGACCTTTTAGCTGCCTGTCTAACATCAGTGCAAGTATTGCTTCCTGATAAAACGAGAAATTAAATTTAAGGGGAAATTTAGCAGGCATTTCAGTAGGCTCTCATTTTATTTTGCTGCTTGGGCTGTCCTTCAAACAGAAAACAAATGTAAATAAATAGGATGGCATCCTTCATTCCTTGGATACCAGAACCAAGGGTAATAATATTCTCACATCACCATCCGTGCCTCTATGCATCCTCTCACTCATCTGTTGGCTGTCATCTCTTCAAATATAATTATCAGTCAAAGACCAGATCTTCATAATATTTCACTGATAGGCTTTTGCCCTAGTTTTCGCATTTTTTCTCTTTACCTTTCAAATTTAGTGATACTTCACTAATTTTATGTCAATTAGCTAGTTCTTCAATGTATGTAATCTAAGAAATAGATAATTTCCATAGTTTGGGAGGAGATAATAGAGTGCACTATCCTAGTTGGGAAGAAATTTTCTATCTGCTTGGAGTTAAGAAAAGTCAGCAAGACACAACTTGCCAACCTCCTCTTTCTACTCCTGCACAATTTCCCCCTGTATTTACCCCACATATCTCTCAGCATGATTTGCTTCTTTCCAACTTCTCCTTTCTAAAAAAAATGAACAAAAAGAGTAAGTCAGCCTGAAACCATCAGAGCAAAAGAATTGGGAGACTGAGCTGATGGATACAGCCAGTACAGGTAAAATCATTAGACTACTTAGATGCTCAGTGAGGAAAAGGGATGCTGTTTATATTATGGGAGGGAAAAGGGAAGATGAAGGGCCTTCATCTCTGAGGAAGAAGGAGGTTGATGCTAAAAATGAATATGTTATCACTGCTTGCAAGCCCTTCACTTCGGTACACTGTGGAAGTCCTTCACTTCAGTACACTAAGTATACTAGATTTTAGTGCTACAAGTATTATAACCATTTCAAAGTGAAGCCCACATTTACGGCCTGTACACATGACACATTTACACCTATATAGTTTACATCCATCTTATATACCAGTGTATGTTGAAACGATGCCCACGGCAGACAGATAAGTTGATATTCGAGGATATCTATTGCTAACTGACAGTAATCAGTATCTAATAGCCTGATTACTTTTGTAAACAGCTACCCCAGATAGCAACAGACATACAACACTTACCCCTGATTTTTACCAGGATAATTCTCTACCAGATTCAAGTAAGGTACACTGGGGTAAGATTTCACATTGTGTAGCTACTCCTTATTTCCACCAGCGTAAGATCTGATTATACCAGTGTAAACTTGTCATGTGTCCACACCGTTATGCGCCCTGCTAGCAGCTAGTGAATTAGTAACATACTATTTGGATAATATATTCAGATTCAGATGTAGTTCCCATGAGGTTTATAAAAGACCCTATATACTTAGTCCAAGAATCTGTTGTAGCCTGCATTGAGGCATTTGTGCATAGAGAGCCAGAAATAAATATAGATTGACTTTCAGATTGATAGTTTACACTGATTTACACATCAACAGAGCAATTGTTTGGGCACACATTGGTAATAGGTTATTATGTACCTACTACATCATCAGCATTTTTGAGACAGTATACTACTTAAGACAAGCTAATTGGACTTTGACTTCCTTTGCTGCCTCTTAAGGTTTCAGGTTCTGCAGATAAATTTAAGATTGGTTCGGTGAATCATTGCCAATCTTCAAATGAGCCTATAAACTGGCATTTAATAAATTAAGTCTCCAAAAAGGTCTATACTGTTTATATTAGGTGATAATAATGACTATTCTTTTAGCCTTCTCTCATACAGCAGAAAAAAAAAAAGTCATCCTAAGGTCAGATTCAGGTGTCATAGGTATAGTATATCAAACCATTTTTATCTTGAAAGGAATTTGATCCCTGTGTGTTTCCACTTCTACTCTTGTGTGTTAACCAGTAAAAGGGCAGGGTTAGAGCAGAATGCTGGCTGTATGTGGGCACAACAACGTATGTATTAAAGTTCACTCAGACTATGGACACCTGACCAGATTACCACATGACAAGCTGGCCCTGTTTTAAAAAGTTGCAAATACATGACCCCTACATTGGCAAATTTACAGCTGGAGGTTTTCAAATGCCCACCTGTCAGTGCCAAACCTTTTCATTTCTAACATTTTAAAATGCAGGGCCAACTCGCTTGTGTACAGTAGTCACAGTGCAGTTCTCTCCAGTTTTTTCCTTCAAGCTTCACTTCTGCATTCATGCATCCGTAGCCTCAGTCTACTACATTGCTATGGGCAAGCATATTTTCCATTGCGTTCTCCTCTGTTACAGTACTTTTTAACCATGACCGTATGAAAAGTACAATGTAGTTAAACTGTTCTGTAATGTTGTGAAGTAGTTTACTGCTTATACTTGCCTATGGGGTGTGGATAACACTGAAGCTACAAAAATTAGCTGTATGGACAAAAGTTATATGAACCTACGGAAAATCTAGGAATAATTCCTTTCTTCTGCTCCTTTGGTACAACTAAATTTCAAGAGGATGGGTAGGACTGAGAGTGAGAATGCATGAGTCCTGCAGTTGTTTTAAACATGAACAGCTTGTTTAAAAAAATAAAGGAACACATCTTCTTCATCCATCTGAGTAGTTGTAGTTATGTTCTAACTAGCCTACGCTTTTGCTTTTTGTGTAGTTCCATCCAGTGGTTATTTTTCCAGCTGAGATTTTTATCCATGGTAAAATATATGCTATGTAGTATATCTCTCCCTGCTAGGGGCAGAGGAGGAAGAAAATAAAAGAACCAGAGAGATTTATTTAAAGGGCCCTTGTGAGAGGGAGGCAAAGGGCAGTGAAAGCTGAAGAATGAATTGGAAATGTAGACCTGTCTATTTCCACTGAGACATCAAGTGATCCAAATAAATGCTGGCTAACATACACTGATTTTGTTTCAGAGCATTTCAGATTGACACCACAGAGAACTCTATGCTAATATCCCTTTTAATTATTACATATAACACCATATGATGAAAGGTGGTTTTCAGGATGTCATTATTATGAATCTTATATTAGAACTTTGACAACTGGAAAATTATTATGATTGAAACACTGCTTAAATGTTTCATCAAAATAAAAAAGGCTTCTTGCTGAGATGGAAATCTGCTTCTTTGCACAAAACTACATTTTGAGGTGCTTCAGGAAAGATATATGGCTCTTCTCTATAGGAAACTTTTTTGAGTGCATTAAAGATATAGTAAGGGCCTGCAATGACCAGATCATACCAGCTGCTTCATATTCAGTCCACATATCCAGCTAAAAGTGGAAATTGCCCTTTCAGAATGGCCTTAGCTTATAGGTGGATGAAAAAAAGGCAAAACAAATTGTCATACAACTGATAAAAATGAACCAGTTGCCCTTTCAGAGCAACCTGTCTCTTCAGGTTTTCAGTTGCTAAAAGACTCTGCTTTGCACAGAATGGCAAGTTCTGCAGGGTGTGTATGTTTTTGTAATGCCCATCAGCATTCATAAGCAAAGCTGTGTGCACAATGACTGGAGACCAAGCTGAAAGGTTGAGTAGACCAATTTAGCTGAAGTAAAACACCCACTTATTGGACTGACCTGAATCTTGACTCATTTTTAGAAGGCAGAGGTTATGAAATGTTGAAATAAATATGATTCATGCATATGTGTGACTGGCATAAGAAATACAGGAATACTGTAGGAAGACTTGATAAGTAAAAGTAACAGAAATCTCACGATCTCCCTCCAAAACATGAATTGCTTTAGTGTTCAGTCCTAGCTTCAAGTTTTCTGCCTTAAGAATCCCTAAGATTTCTATACTGTAAGCTTCAAATAAGCACCAGAATATTTTACCTGAGTTGGGCCACTCCAGACCTTCTCATGTCTGCTCAACTCTTACCTTTTTCACTTCCTATTATCTTTTTCTGTTTTTCTATTACTTCATTCATGTGGATATCCTCCCATGGAGAGCTCTAATCTCAGGAGTTTAGTGTCATTACCTGCACTAGATTACAAGAAGTAATGTTAGTAGCTGGTACGGGCAGACATTCACCTCATCCGGTCTACAATCACACGGCTTACTTTAAGCCACATGATCATAGATTGAGACTGGCATGTAGGCATTCTCTAGTCTTGGGAGCCATGCTAGGAACCTGGTGTAAGCAACTCAAGGTGGAAGAGGGGTAAGTGGGATGGTGGGGGATCTAGCAAGTCCACAAGCAGGGTTGGCAGGTTTGGGGGTGCATTGGCAGGATCAGGGGGAGCTGGCTTGTCTTTGGTGGGGAGTTTGTTAGTCGCGGGGGGAGGAGGTGTCCATCTGGGAATGAGGGAATGGAGGAGAGAGTTAAAAATGGCCCTGTCAGAGTCAGGGAGATAAGAAGAGTGCAGTCCTGGGGCTGGAGTGAGCAATTTGACCATCCCAGGCCTGGGGATATGCTCTAAATGCATGAAGTTGTTCACTGGATTGGGTTAACCCATTCCCAATCTAAGTTAGTTCCCTTAGGTTATGGATGAATGGGCTTTGTCTGTTTTGGGAGAGTCCACTGGAGGACTTGAAAGAAATAATTTTGCAGGGATGAAATGGAAAACAGTTTTGGAGAGTGCAGTCTTCAGCACACTTACTGAATTCTGAACCATTGTTATTGCAGCAGTTTAAGATCTATAAAAATATTTGATAGATGAATTTGCTGGATATGCAATGACTCATAGAGTTGCCTCTTATTCTACAGGAAAAAAGGATGGCTCTTGTACCAAAACAAAACAGCCACACATATTTCCATGTGGAGTCAAGAGGGATTAGATAGGGCAGTCCTCTGAGAATTCTACCGCAAAATAGGCTGCAAGATCAGTTAGTCAAATTCTTTGTTTCTATACTGCCGCTGTGTCCCATTCTGCAACACATTGCTATAAAGTTAATGCTTAACGTTATCACTTCAGAATTTGAAGCATATTAAGTCAAATGGTCTTAACAAATGGAATCAGTTCAGGTGTGCTTTGCAATTAGTCGAATCACAAGACAAAATGTAGAGGCTCTGAGTTATTTTCTGCAGATTTGTGGCAGGAAATAGAAAGTAAGGAAAGTATGTAAATGGGTTATTATAGTGGATTGAGACATCAGTTACACATCATGGCCCAGATTTACTGATGTGTGAAAGTTTCACTCACCAGAAGTCCAGGAGAAAAAAGGTGGCATTAACCCACTTCTTGTGACACACTGTTCCTGTGGCCAGTCAGTACTTCCCCTAGTCTCCAGGGGTGCTTGTACACACAGTGCCATTACCATGTACACGTGATGAAAAAGTCACTGTGTGGCTTAATGGCATCACACTATACATGTGCAGGAGTTTGGGGGATTTAAAATGAGTTTGTATTATTGCAATAGTACGTTGCAACTATTAGCTTGCCTCCCCTGGCTGCAAGAGACAAGGGCAGGCTCTGAAGAAAAAAAAGATAGGGCCCCTCACCACTTCTGCCTTACTGAAGGCAGAAGGAGCAAGGAGCCCCGTCCTTTCTATTTATTTTTTTTTGCTGGAGCTTGCCCACCCCTCAAATGGCTGGAGGGTAAGGGGGATGACCTGCTGGTGGGCTGAGCAGCCCCTGAGCTGCAAGGGGCATCAGTCCTTCCCTCCACCATGGTGGCACCCTCCGGGGCTGCCTGAGCAGGCTCCCAGCGGGCCAGGTACTTCCCTTCCCCAGCTTGGGTTTGGGAAAGAGTTGGATAGGGCCAAGTGCTGTCTCTAAGCTGGTGCCGCACCCGGTGCATTAGCAGCCCACCCAGATGACCCCAGGGGGTGTCACTGGGAAGGGCCAGGGCCCCCTGCATCTCAAAGCTCCTTGGTCTGCCATCAGCTCACCCCCCAGCTGTGCACAGGCTCTGCCAAAAAAAAAGGATTGGGGCCCTCACTATAACAGTGGTGGAAACCCCTAAATTGAAATGATGTGTTTCAGTTAAAAACCCACCATTTCAATTTGGGGGCACAGAATACAACCCTAAAGACTAAACCCCTGTCACGTGTACAAATGCCCCAGCACTAGAAAAAAACAACTCTTGAGCTACTCTCTTTTTCATCGGCTGCCTGAAGCCCCAAGGGGTCATTTTTGTAACTGTGGATCAAGGAGAAGTAACAGCTCCACACCCTCTTTTTCACAGTTGTTCCATCTGTGCGCATAAACCACTGCAAAATAAGTTGAACAGCTAAGAAACCTGACCTCATGAGAGGCTTTTTTCAGCAACTCGCACATTCTTGTGTGGCTTTTCTGAAGTCAGTTGCTAGGCCTGTCAAAAATGACATCTTCTGTTAGCTTGGGACAAATGAGGAATACAAAATAAGTCAAGTTGTTAACATATTTCTCATTTTATAAGGCACTGATCTTAATGGTTTGAACCACCCTGTTCTGTTATGGATTCAGGACATTTGTAGTAAGCCATGTGAAGACAGGAAGAGAATTCTCTCTTTCCTTCAGATAAAGAGCACCACTCTTACTAGCATAAGAAAAATAATAACATATAACATCATACACCAGGTTCTCTCTTTTCCACACTTCTTGTACATTTATACCATTTAAGCAGCTAAATGTGGCCACGGTAGCTCAGCTGAAAATTCATCTGAGGTTTTAGTAGGCAAGTAGTTCTCATTGACCAGAGCCAGATCCCTCTCATTGACACCAATGCTGGGACTGAGGCACTCTAATATGACAGAGCTAGGGCTGAAGATGCTGTGGCTTGAGAAACAGGGGCCTATAACGCACTTCTTGATATTTCATATATATCCAAAACCCTCTTTCTGACAAGTGCTTTTCAGTCCAGGGAAGACTCTATGCCACAAATTTAATTGCAGAATACAATCCTTCCGTAAGGAAGAGGCTGGTCTAACTCTCACAAAGCACGGTTATGCCAGATGTGAAATAAAACTAGTAAAAAGTATAAATCCTGTCATGGAAGAGAGAAGGCAAAAAAAAAAAAAAGAGAGAGAGAGAGACTAAGGGAAGGATTTGGAGATAGTCTTTGGGTCAATGATCCAAGTAATCTATAGGATTCAAACAGGATTTAGAGACAAATATTAACTTCAAAGGTTAAGGTAATCCTCTGTTTACCTGGCTATCCTGGGCAGCTTGTCATCCCATTGGTATATTTATTGCTCTGGAGTACAGTCCTGACAAGGGTTATTGGTAAAATTGACAGATTTATTATTTATGTTCAAACCATATTTGATTAAATCCTGTTTAATTTATTCATTGTTAGATGTTGGTTTATTGACCATGTAGCCAGTGAGCACAGACTATTTGTCCTATTTTCCTTTCCAGACACTTGTATGATCTCTGCAGCTGGCATGAAACTGTCTATGTCTTTGCATGAAGTCCTCTCTCTTTCAGTTCTTCCTAGTTAAAGTATGGGTCCTCTGGAGACCATGGAGGAGACCTGGGCTGTAGCACGCTATTGATCACAGAGACAAACAGGTTCTGGGAACAAATCCTACAGAAAACTCACCACTTTTTTCTGAAGACCTTTTCAAACCCTTCTGTAATCACTGGGAAGAAAGCAGTAAATTAAAGCAGCAGGTTCAGACTGAAAGGCAGGGTTGCAGCAAGAGAACACACAAGCAGTTGAGTTACTATATTTTCTAACCTTCCACGCTTTCTTCCAGTCATAAATTACAGAGATGAACATAAATAAGAATTAGGTATCTGCAATGTCTTTTTTTCTTCTGTCTTTTGATTACACCACTATTTTATTTATGATTCCCACAGGGGAACCGAACTTCCATTACGTGTCATCTCTTCTGTAAATTGTTAAAGGATCACAAAAATGAAATACTTCACAGCATGTTTTTCCTCTACTTGTCTGTGATAGAGCTCTGTCCTAATCCTCCTTCCCTTTTTAGCTGGTTATATTTTTTTTCTGAACTAAAGATAGGTGTCTTATTATAGTATACCTTCCTGTCACAATACTATGATTTTGACTCAAAAGTCAGCTGAATTGGATTCATAAAATATCTGATGCTGATACCTGTTGCTGGAATGTTGTCATTTGTATACATCCCTCAAGTACCCAAAGAAATGGCTGTGTTAGGACATATACATAGCAAGTTATACATTAAATAAAGCTATGCATGCTGGTTGCATTGTGCTGGACCACAGATTTAGTGTAGGATCCCTCTGTGCTTTAGTTGCTCAAACTATGCAAAGTATGAGGGTCTAAAAGGGAACATAGTTTCATAGTTTCTAGGGTCGGAAGGGACCTGAGCAGATCATCTAGTCCGCCCCCCTGCCATGGCAGGAAAGAGTACTGGGGTCAAATGACCCCAGCAAGGTGTTCATCTAACCTCCTCTTAAAAACCCCCAGGGTGGGAGCCTGCACCACTTCTCTTGGAAGTTGGTTCCAGACCCTAGGCATAGGCATACAAAACTAGAAGGGACATAATGGATCTTCAAATCCTGTCTTCTGCTGGCATACATTCTGTTGGGAAGTCAATCAGCTTTTGTCTGACTGTTTAGTGTCCAGCTTAAATGTTTTCATTGGTCAGTTTATACTCATTCGTTCTTCAACCAGTATTGTCTATTAGCTTTTATAGTCCTTCTCCCTCCCTAGTGTGATGTATTTATAGAGAGTGATCATACCCCTTCCCTTTATTAAATATTTTGATCAACTAAACAAACCAAGTTCCTTTAGGCTATGACTACATGGCCTCCCTCCCAACCCTGCATCTGCCATCAACCAAATAATCCCTGCTCACTTGCTTACATTCAGACACACTAGAGAGATTAAGTAAATGGCTCAGAGGAGCACCAAATGGACACTCCTGGCTCTCTTTCTCAGGAGAACCTGAGAGCAGTAGTTGGTGGGGTGCTCAAATCTACTTCAAGCCATTCCCAGGTAAACTATTCTAGCTAATCACCAGTTGCTCAAAAAGAGGTAGCAATTGGGCAGGGCTTATTTTTCGCAGCAGACTCAGGCTCAAGAAGGAAGCCAAAAAAATGGCTTCCCTCAGATTAACTCTCCATTGCTTTAATCATCCTGGCCATCCTTCATTATAGATATTCAATTTTGATTTCATTTTTCTTAACTATTACCAGTTTTGGACATAGTATTCCCAGTGAGGTTATACATACAGTTGTTTGAATACTTCCTTATCTCTCCTAGAAATCTTGCTTGGTACCTGCAAGGATTAGATTTGCCTTTTTCGTGAATACATGCAACTCATATTCATCCTGAGATCACCTAAGTCTTTCTCCTCTTCTCTAATTTCCAACTGACAAAACCCCAAGGTATATAGAGAGTCTTTGTATTGCTCAGTAAGTACCTGTCCTTGCTATACAAATTTCATCCCATTTCTCTATTTCTCCAGTCATTCAGATCTGCCTATAAAATATGCCAGTCTTCCTCTGTATTAGTAATGTCTACCAAAGTTGTGTTCTCTGATTCCATTTATTGCAACGGTCAGCAATGTAAATATTAAATAAGGTTTATCCCCACCTCAATCCATGAGAGACTCAATTTGTAACTTCCTTCCCCCACAATAGTTCCACCTTTAATGTAATGCATTGTAGTCACCTCTTCAGTCAGGTCCTTACCTGCTTTACAGTTTTTATAGTAAACTTGATCTTCTTGAGCTTAACTAATAATTTCCCAAGTGGCACTGTATCAAATACTCTAGTGAAGTCCAGATAGAGTAGATATACTACATGTTTCCTGTTTACAAAATTAGTTATTCTTTTAAAAAATGTACTACGTTAATCAGAATTGTGTTAAAGTTGTTGAGTTTTATTTCATTTTCCATTGACCTCCATATCTTTAATTGTTCTTTCCTTCAAAATCTGTTGTAAAGCGTGGTACACTCTTGAAGTCAGACTAACAGACTTGTAACTGCTTATTTCTTTTTCTATCTCTTCTTTCAGATAAAAGCTTAGTATTCACCAGTCGGTCACACAGTACTTCATAAATTTATTAAAAATCCTTGCTTCCAGACCTGCAGTTTTTTTATGAATTCTGGGACAGAATTTATCCATTTCCCCAGACTTGAGTGCATTGATCCATTTGAGTTTTGCTTTCACCTGTAATAAAGTAATTTCCATTTTCATGCCCTAAAAATAACTATTTTGCCTTTGGCCCTGTGTTTAAAATGATTGCCTTTATTGAGGCAAAGCATTCATTCAGTTTTTGGGCCACCCC
The DNA here is from genome assembly GCF_001723915.1 of Gavialis gangeticus. Classification (NCBI taxonomy): domain Eukaryota; kingdom Metazoa; phylum Chordata; order Crocodylia; family Gavialidae; genus Gavialis; species Gavialis gangeticus. Next base: position 2,101,954 of record NW_017729024.1, on the reverse strand, counting down.
TAGATAACCTCTAATCACAACTCCAGTGCATAGTGCCTGCATTTTGCTCCCTTTTTACTATTCAATTTCCTTTGCAAGGAAGTCTAACTCGCCTTAACTTCTGGCACGTCTCATTTTATAGCTACACTTTTTGATCTCAAAGACATGGGTTTCTTTGCTGATCAATCTTTTTTTTTTTTCCTTATAGAAGCTCTGCTTTCTTCTAATATCCTTTTTGAAGTGGCTTTTCATCCAATTAATCTGGAAGCTTTCCCTACCAGTTTTTTCTCCTGTGCTTAGATATTCTAAAATTCCAAACAGTTTTTACATCTTTGACTTTTCATGCCTCTTTCACATGTGTCTGAATTAAAGCTGTTTTAAGGATCCTGGAGGCCTTGGGCATATAGTGTCACTGGGGGCCGCTATATGTTTGATTTACATTTATCACAGTGATTGTGTATAAGCATGAATGTTGTTGCATTTGGTATGCCTGTTTAAATTTTAGTCCTCTTGGCGCTAATGCAATAAAGCTTTAGTTCTCTCTTCACTTTGCACCCCGAAGTGTTTTCAGGGCACATGTTGTAGATGCCTTGTTTCAGCACTGGCTGATGGCTCTTGCAGCCTTTCAGACTAAGGGCCTGGGGCATGAACACCAGCGGCCTATGTAAAAAGCTTTAGTTACTGACTTATTTTTATTTATGCTTCCATTTAATTTAAACTGAATCAACTTGTGTTCACTCTACAGCCAATCCATCTGTAAGGTCCTGCCTACTTATCAAAACTAAGTCTAAAGTAGTAGCCCCTCTTGTTGTTCTTTAACTATTTGGTGCAGAAATATGGCCATCCAGAATCCCTGTACCCTACTGTCATTAGTAGATTTTGTCCTCCAGCCTATACCTGGGAAGTTAAAATCTCTTATAACAACACACATATTGTAATAGTTCTCTCTCTAGTATATTTAAAAGATGTTTAACATATATCTGAATCTAAAACTTCAGTCTATAGCAGATTCCTCATATGTCACCAGTAGAACTTTCTTCCCCAAGTGATTTTAACCCAAACCAATTCTGTTTTATCCATATCATCTCTTCTCCTTTTTTAATATCTTTCCTGAGGAGTGCATACCCTTCAATGTTATGATTGCTATTCCACCATATTCCTTTTATTTCTGTAATATCAGTTTAAAGTCCCGCATCAGTAGTTCAATTTCCTTTGTATTGTTGCCCAGGGTTTTTGTATTGGTATATGATTATTTCTCTCTGACCTTAAACAAATTCCTAGCCTGATTAGGTACCATGCTTTCACCGATGCAGTCCTACATAAGCATATAAATGGCAACTTCAAAGAAATATGAAGAGTTAAATTACATACTACAGAGGCCTTTCCTCTTTCTTTGCAATAGTAATATACTAACAATAACTAAGTATATTATGCTGTCATCAGGGCTTTTTTTGCTAATGTGTATTTGAAACATTCATCTTCTAAATCTGTTTTTCCTCCATTCATAATTCTGGAAATAAATCAAAAAGATTAAACAGACCTTTGCCAGCTTAGATTTATTTTACCAAATTGACAATATTGTCAATGACTTGCACCATTCCTCCAATATCTTGCTCCTAAATGTTATCTGAAGTTAATTAATTGTTATTTCTATTTGAGGTTGCCAGCTTTTGAGAAATACAGTACTCCAAATGATGGAGTCTATGAATATGAACCTTTACAACAAGATAGGGTGGTCAGATTTCCAGAAGGATGTATAACCAGCTTGTCCTCTAGAGAGAGGACAAAAAAGGATACCCATAATTCTCTCTTTTTAGACAAAAAAAATTCCCCAAATCTCCTTATTGTATATGCTGTAAAGGGTTGGCCATCACACAGCTGTCACATCAAATTAGTATTTTTATCCCACTTCATAAATCCTTTCTCTGACTTCCTTGCTTCCACCTGAAACTAACTTGGTATCAGTTAATGCAGGTTTAAGCAATCTTTGAAGTGGCATGAATTCATGAGAACTGATACTTTCACTGATTTTCCACTAGTACCGTTTTCCCCATATATTGGGTACATCCACATGTGCATTTGATGTGGCACTAGATTACTCACAAGTAAATTACTCGCAAGTAAATGGTGCTGGGCATGCATCTACACGTTCAGGGCAGCAGGAGCAGATTTGCTGCAAATCTACTCCCACTTCCTGGGTCTCTGCAAAGGGCTCCTGCCACCAGCGGGGGGAGCTCCAGGCTCTGGCTGCAGCTGCCAGCATCCCTCTTCAAATGGCAGCCCCTCTCACTGCTCTCGGGCCAGCTACTTTCCTGACTGGAAGCAGCATGCCCAGTGCAGGGAGGGTATGCTCCAGCACTCTCCCTGCTGCCTGTGCCTCCTCATGTTATGACTCCAGCCCGTGCCTCTAGCAGCAAAGACGAGCGCCTCACACTCCTCCTGGCCACCACACTGGTCCTGCTAGTTTACTGTGTCAATGCCACCTGGTCCACAGCCATCTCACCCCCCCAGCTCCTCCATCTGCGGTGACAGCCTGCCCACCTGGCATGTGCCATCCCAGAGCACTGCCACACACCTGCTGCCTTCACCCCATTTGCCTGGCTGGACCACAGCAGGGATGCCAATAACAGGCTCCAGGATGCCTCCACCAGGACTGCCGTCACCCTCCTGGGTCTCCAGCCTCACCACCTCTGAGCCCACCAGGCCATCCAGGACCAGTGGCAGCACATTGTCCAGACCACCTAGGACAACAAGCAGTGGCTGGAGGCCTTCCATGTGACCCAGCCACCTTCCAGGACATCCTGGAGCAACTCGAACCCCACCTGGAGTGGCAGCACACTGACATGCATCTGTCCCTCCCTGTAGACACCTAGCTGGCCCTCGCCCTACTCAAGCTGGCCACACCCACCAGCCTGAAGTATGTTGGCCATCTGTTTGGCATGGGCAAGGCCACCACTGTGGAGGCTGTCCTGGATATGTGCAGCACTTTCCAGGGTGTGCTGGGGACACTGTGCTCCATGTTGAGTGGACAAAAGAGGTGGGGGTGTAGCACTCTATGTCAAGGAGAGCAACACATCTCTGCAAGCCATCATTGGCACCCAGGGTGGACGACTAGAGACCCTCTGGGTTAAAATTCATGGGGAACATGGCACAGGGGGTACAATGGTGGGAGTCTACTACAGACCTCCTACCCAGGATCAAGAGCTTGACCAGGAGTTCGCCAGGGAATTGGCTGAGGCTGCATGCTCCCAATGCATGGTTGTCATGGGAGACTTTAACTACCCAGACATCTCATGGGAAGAGCACTTGGCTAAATCCAAGCAGTCACAAAGCTTTCTCTTGTGCATGAATGAGCTTTATCTGATGCAAGAAGTCCACGGGCTGACGAGAGATAAAGCACTGTTCAACCTGGTTCTGGCAATGGGGAATGACCTAATCAGTGACCTAACCATAAAAGGGAAGCTGGGTGACAGTGACCACGAGCTGATCACCTTTACCATCCACTGTAAAGCTAGCAAGTCAGTCAGCAATACAGAAGTCCTCGACTTCAGGGAAGCTGACTTTGACAAGCTCAGGAGGCTTGTGAGTGAGGCCCTAAAGGGCCACAACCCAAAGGGGAGGGGAGTTCAGGACAAGTGGTTGCTCCTCAAGGGAGCGATCCTGGATGCACAAGCAAAGTCTATTCCATCTCGGAGGAAAGGCAGCAAGAGGGCACAGCAGCCCCCTTGGCTCTACAGGGAACTAAAGGACCTCCTGCGTCTGAAAAGAAAGACCTACAAAGGATGGAGGACTGAATCCACCTTCAAGGAGGAATACTCTGCACTGGTCCAGACCTGCAGGGACCGAACCAGGAAAGCCAAGGCTGCAACTGAACTCTAACTAGCTACAAGTATCAAAGACAATAAAAAGTTATTTTTTAGATATGTAGGGAGCTAGAGGAAAAGCAAGCACAACATTGGACCTCTGCTAAACCAGATGGGACAACTGACAACCGATGCCCAGGAAAAAGCCAACTTCCTAAATGGGTACTTTGTGTCGGTCTTTCACCAGTCCCACAGGATGCCCCTGCCCATTATGGGACAGGGAGGCCCAGGTGAGGGAGATGCCTTACCCTCCATCAATGCTGACCTTGTGAAAGAACATTTGAGAGGCTGGATACCTTCAAGTCAGCTGCCCTGACAGTTTACACCCCAGGGTACTGAAGGAGCTGGCTAGCATCATAGCCCAGCCCCTGGCACGGATCTTTGAGAACTCCTGATGCTCTGATGAAGTGCCCGAATATTGGAAGAGGGCCAATGTGGTGCCTATCTTCAAGAAAAGGAGGAAAGTGGATCCGGCAAACTACAGGCCCATCAGCCTGACCTCTATCCTGGGGAAGGTCTTAGAAAAGATTAAGAAGCCATTCTTAATGGACTGGTTGATGGCAACATCCTGAGGGATAGCCAGCATGGGTTTGTTGTGGGTAGGTCTTGCTTGACCAATCTCATTTCCTTTTATGACCAGGTGACCTATCACCTGGACAAGGGAGAGGAGATTGATGCAATATATTTTGACTTTAAAAAAGCCTTTGATTTGGTATCCCATGATCACCTTTTAGCAAAACTGTCTAACTGCAGCTTTGGCCTCACCACAATTTGATAGCTGGGGAACTGGTGGTAGGATCCAGAGGGTGGTGGTTGATGGAAGTCAATCATTGTCATGTGCTGTGATCAGTGGGGTCCCTCAAGGCTCTTTCCTTGGGCCTATACTATCCAACATCTTCATTAATGATGTGGACATTGATATCAGAAGCAGACTGGCCAAGTTCGCAGATGATACCAAACTTTGGGGTAAAGTGTCCACACCTGAGAGCAAGAGCATTATCCAGGCTGACCTTGACAGGCTCAGCAAATGGGCAGGTGAGAACCTGATGGTGTTTAACACT
>NW_017729024.1:2094072-2096331 GCF_001723915.1 Gavialis gangeticus | reverse complement strand
GGGGGCTGGACTCAATGATCTTCTGAGGTCCCTTCCAGCTGTAATGTCTATGAAATCCCTAGAGAGGACCCTCAGTTGGGTGCCTGCCCACCATACCCTGCCATCCATGGACATCACCCAGAGCCACATGCCATCGCTGACAGCCGTGACTGCACAGAGCCACAAACCATGCCATCCCCAACCACATGGTATGGCCCTCCCTATCCCAGCCCCTGTCCCTACTCCCAGCTCCAGCCCCTTGCACCTGGACTGCTCACACTGCCCTGGAGAAGAATGAGGGAGCAGAATGCAATCCTGGCTCAGGCAGTGCAAGCCACAGATGATGACTGCTGGGTGCTGGACACCATTCTGGCCCTGGCAATCGCTTTTATGCTGCCCACTGCCTGGCCCCAATTCTGTCCCCACCTGCCCCATCTCAAACTCTCACTGCACCTTCACCTTGCCCCACAGCACCATGAAGTCACCAGTCTCCTCCATGGACCTCAGGTGGTAGGCACATTGGTTGGGGCCCCAGGTAGTGGACATGGGTCTAGGCATGGCTGTGAATGAGGAGGACACCATCATGGGTTCTGTGCAGGCTCTCTGGGTCCCCACATGGCTGTCCCTGTATTCCTCGGCCTGGACAGATGCCTGCAGCACCCAGCACAGGGGCCTAGCATGGGACTGGCAGCTGCATGGCAGAGGCAATGCCCCACAGCACCTGCAAGCTCAAGGCAGGCTGCTGGGGGGGAGGGGAAGGCGCTGCAGGTAGATGAAGCTAGCATTATTGGCCAGAATCTGTCTGCAGCCGAGCCTGGGTACTGGCATGCCTGACTGGATCCTGGAGCAGCCTGAAGCAGCCAGAGGCCTGGACAGCACAAGCCTGGCAGGCACACAGCAGTGCAGTGCCAAGCAGACTAGGGCAGCTGGTTTGCGGCCTGCCCAGGGGAACACATGGGGCTGAAGTGCCCTCAAGCTCCCTGCTGGTGTGCCCCAGGGCTCAAAATGCCTGCAGGTTTTTAAAGGCCTCAGGCAGGGGTTGTCATAGAGGCATCCCAGCCCTAGGGCACAAGAAGCTTCCAGCCTGGAGTCCTGGGGATAGCCTTAGGCTGGCACCCTAGTGGCAGGGCTGACCCAGGAGGGGGTCTCAAACTTGCTCCCAGGTTGCATCTACACGGGCATTAACTGCACAGTAACTAATTGTGCTTAAATTTGCTACCTGCATTGCACTGCAAGTAGCAAATTTAATCACAATTAAGCATTTTACTGCACAGCAAGCATGCTCACATGTAGCTGACTGCACTTACTGTGGAGTAAACTAGGCTGGTGTGCAGTCAAGTACTGCTTGTAGACATCCCCACTGACTATACTTACACACTTTTCTGTCTGTGGGGATATAGCAGCAAAATACTAGGATCAGATCATTCTAAAAATTTGCAGCCAGCAGTTTTGTAGAGAAATGCTGGTTTTATGTATTTTCTAGCAACTGTTCAGAAAAATTATTTTTTAGACTCTCTTTAGATCCATTGGTATTTTTATTATTGAAGTCCCACTTCACATAAACAGTTACTGAATACGACGCATAGGCAACATGTAGGGGAGCATGGGGATGGGGCACGTGCCCCCCCTGAGATTGGCTTTCGCCAGCTGGGGAATAGGGGTGCTTAGTGAAGCACTGGCCAGTGCCCCCCCTGAGATTAGCACTGGAGTGCCAGTGGCACTGAAAGAAGCACTTCCGGTTTTGCCAAGGGCACTTCCCGGGGTCAGCAATCAGCTGCTAGGGGGACCCACCCCCACAGTCAGCAATCAGCTGCAGGTGCCCTCCCAGACTCTGGAGGCACCAGTCGCCCATGCTGCAACATAATATAACCCTTTGATAGTCCTAATATGTTTCCTCACAGAGCTGAAAGCCCAAAACATTAGACCCATAATTAAAATGTTGCACTTTGTTACTTTTAATTTACAGTGTTTTGGTTTTGTTTTGTTTTGTTTGTTTTCTTTTGGCTTTGGTTTTGTTCTGGCTATACTGTGCAGTTATTTTTATTACACCTTAAGTTATGAAATAAAATAACATCTCTAATTTTTAATGAAAAATTTAATGATTTACACTATGCAACTAGGGGTGCACCGATAAAGATTTTTTTGGTTGATACCGATAGCCAGTTATTAACCAGCCATATTGCCTGATACTGATCCAATAGCCGATTTACAGGAATGCAACCAGGTAGCTTGGAGAGCAGCATCCTGCCAATAAGTCTGTGGGGGAAGAGGTGTGGGGGA
>NW_017729024.1:2087292-2089072 GCF_001723915.1 Gavialis gangeticus | reverse complement strand
CTTTGGTTTTGTTCTGGCTATACTGTGCAGTTATTTTTATTACACCTTAAGTTATGAAATAAAATAACATCTCTAATTTTTAATGAAAAATTTAATGATTTACACTATGCAACTAGGGGTGCACCGATAAAGATTTTTTTGGTTGATACCGATAGCCAGTTATTAACCAGCCATATTGCCTGATACTGATCCAATAGCCGATTTACAGGAATGCAACCAGGTAGCTTGGAGAGCAGCATCCTGCCAATAAGTCTGTGGGGGAAGAGGTGTGGGGGAGGGAAGGAGTGGGGCGGGGGAAAATCGAGGCCGCAATGGTGAGGGAGGGAATGGGGCTGGGGCTGCCCAGCCTGGGTGGTGAATGGGATCCTGGGTCCGGGAGTGGGAGGGAGCAGCAGATAGCTCATCCAGGAGGTATGGGGGGGGGCAGCTGCCCGCCACTGTGTGCACTCCTGGGGCAGGTATAGGGGGGCATGTGACCCCCGGATTTGTGCTGTGGGCTTGGGGCCAGAGGCCGCACCACCCTCTTCCCAGTGGGGGGGCTGAGCCAGGGCTGAGCTCAGAATGGGTGAGACCAGAATGAGCTCAGCTGTATGGCATGGGTGGCAGCACTGGGAGGGGAGGCTATAAGGTGGCTGTAGTCCCCCAAGCCCCCACTGGTGCTGCCCCTGCTCCAGGCACTCTACTCTGCTGCCTTTTCCTCAGGTGCCCCCCACTCCTTCAGTGGGTGCATGCAGTATATAAATATTTATTTATATACCCCCTCCCCATCCACCCACATGAATGGCACATGCCCCTGGCAGCTGGAGGGGCACAGCTGCACTGGCAGCAGTGGGAGCATGGCGGTGGTGGCAGGAGCCTGGCGGCAGTGATCAGGGAGCTCCCACAGCTGCTGGCAACACTGGCAGCAGCTGGGTGGGGATGGTGAATGCCAACCAAGGGTCGGAGACCACCCGCAGGCACCTCTGACAGTGGCAGCGGTGGCCAGTGGGGATTGCTGATCACCTGCAGACGCCACTGATGGTGTCAGTGGTGGGGTGGTGAGCGGCGACACTGTCAGCAGTGCCTTTTTGCAGGGGGTGCACTGCCACACTCAGGGGGTGCATGTGCACCCACGTGCACCCCCTACGTGTTGCCCCTGCCCATCCATGCCCCTTGGGCAAGCTGCCCATGGCTCTGCCCCACTCCCTCCCTTTGATCTGCCCCTCCCTTCTCTTCCCCCCACAGACTTGCCGGCAAGGCAGTGCTCTCCAAACTGCCCAGCTGCATTCCTGGCCACATGCATGTGTGTGGCTGCATGCATGCGCCCAGCATTTATTGTTGACATTACCAGCTATACCAGCCAAAAAAAGCTGATAGCCAATAATATTGATTTTCCTTTTATCAATGCCAATCTGATATGCAACTAATATATCGGTGCACCTCTATATTTAACACTGGGCACATCTACACATGCAATTAATGCAACTGAATATATTCTGGCTCAGTTTGAGCCTGAGTGAACTAATCCCAATGTCACCGTTTACACGTGCTTGAGTGCAGTAATTAATTGTGCTGCTGGATACCACTTGTATCTGACAAGACTATCTGTCAGTGCAGTAAATTAGTCTACTGTGCCCTAATTACTGCACATATGTAGACAGTGATGCTTTACTGCGCATTAAGTTAGTCTTGTGGCTGCCTACAAACTCATCGTGGGGGTCAGCAGGGAATAGTGGATACTCTGTTTACCAGGGCTCCCCACGGGGTTACTACAAACATCAGCCATAAACGGAAGTAGAAT
>NW_017729024.1:2080304-2082292 GCF_001723915.1 Gavialis gangeticus | reverse complement strand
GCCATAAACTGAAGGAGAGTAGATTTAGATTGGACATCAAGAAAAAATTCTTTATGGTGAGGGTTGCCAAAATATGAAATGGGCTTCCAAGAGGGGGCGGTGTTTCCCCTGCCTTGGAGGTGTTCAAAAGGAGATTAGACAAGCACCTGGCTGGGGTTACTTGACCCCAGCACTCTTTCCTACCCAGAGCAGGGGGTTGGACTTGATGATCTAACAGGTCCCTTCCAACCCTAGAAATCTATGAAATCTATATCTCATGTAAACATGCCACTGAGCAAACATATACATATCCTGCAGTAAGTCAGCATTTTTGTAATTATTGAATAAATTCATGAAGTGAGAGAGAATTTTCAAAGGATTACTCTGCACACCATTTTTGAAGCTTAACTAGGACCATGTATATCCTTCTGAGCAAAGGAAGGGCCTTTTGAAATATTCTTTCTAATTTCTTATGGCATCTCAGATCAGATTCAATTAAGTACCAAGGGAAATAAATTTGATCCCTCGGGAGTGTATAAAAATGTTAGTGTATTTTTGCAACCTTATAAAATATTTTATTTGGAGGACTATATTTCAGAAATCTCTGGCTCATATGAGTCCAAATTTAGATCATTACCCTCACCCCATATCCTATTTCAAGGTATAATAAGGTACCTGTGTTTCTGAATAAACGTGTGGACTGTAGAGCACTTAGGACGTGTATTTGGTGCAGAGATACCCATGCTCACTTTGCATATACTAGTTCCTGTAGTCAAAGCAGCAGAGCTGCATCTCTGCCTAGGTGAATAAGCTCTCCTAATAAGATCAAATCTATGTGATTGGTGCATTCCTCCAAGCATGTCTGTTCTCAGCTCCCCCTGCAAAGGGGCCAAGATAATGACTACACAAAGTGGAAGTTCACAATGAATCATAACCCATTATTTCATAGCTTTGATAAAGTCACACATGAGGCTCAGTACACAAACTTCTTTCCCTTTTGTTATATTTTCCTGCTAAAATGTCTTGCTTCCAGCAAGAGTAAGAATATATTTTGGGTCCTAATTACTTTGTAGTTTCTAGTGACAGCTATTTTGATTGCCTTTAGGCCTTTTGATTGCCTTTATCATTACAGACCAAATTAAATATATATTTATACCAAATTAATCTTGTTATTATTCATATGCCATCTAAAACGGTCTCTTTGAGAAATTAACCTGTGTTTAAAGCAGGGGTGGGCAAAATGCAGCCCACCGGCCAGATCTGGCCTGCCAGGCCATTGTATCCAGCCCATGGGGCCCCTAAAAAAATTTAGAAAAGTAATATTTATCTGCCCCTGGCTGCCTGTCATATGGCCCTCGATGGCTTGCCAAAACTCAGTAAGCGGCCCTCCACCTGAAGTAATTGCCCACCCCTGCTTTAAAGACTCTATACTAACATAATTTATGCACTGGGTTAGGAGTTTGTAAATCCCCTGGTCTTCATTACAGTTTCTTTTAATGGTTTTTTATTTTTATTATTATTCACTGTCTAGAGTCTAGACAATAACAAAAACTACTCACTTTAGGTCTCTGATTGTTGGTGTTACCCAAATGGCTGAACAGAATGCTGTATAGTTCCAGGGTACAACAGTAAAATCATTATAAATATGTACTATAATGTAAGCATGTGAAGACAGCTGAGAATGCTCTATTCCAGTTGGCTCTAAAACCTTGCTCTGGCATGGTAATCCAATATTACTCTGCTAGCAACTGCTGGGCAAAAAATTACAGATATTCTGAGAATTGGACAGGCCTATTAGATCTTCAAAGAAATGAAAACTGTGTAAAGTGTGATTTAGGCATGGAAAAAAGTCCCCAAATTAGGCCATTTTCAGGAAAGGACATTTCATCACTACGGCCATTAAAGATTTGTACTTATTCTTGCTATGAAAAGAGTGCTTCCTGAAAAGTCCCCATGTCTGCATTTCAGCACAATCCAATTCCATGGGATCTTGTGCTGTTTCTGTTGCT
>NW_017729024.1:2070651-2075304 GCF_001723915.1 Gavialis gangeticus | reverse complement strand
CCAAATTAGGCCATTTTCAGGAAAGGACATTTCATCACTACGGCCATTAAAGATTTGTACTTATTCTTGCTATGAAAAGAGTGCTTCCTGAAAAGTCCCCATGTCTGCATTTCAGCACAATCCAATTCCATGGGATCTTGTCCTGTTTCTGTTGCTGTTTGGTTGTCTCCCAGCTTGCCCACTCTACAGCATCACTCAGTGCATTAAGAAGTAGTAAGTTGACTGGGAGATAAGAGCTGATGTATGGTGTGGATGTTTTGAGGAATGAGATAATAGCTTTTACTATAATGGGTGGTTTAGAGGCATACATGGCAAGTATGTAGTGGGAGGAAATGCTAACTGCTACTGCTACTGCTATACCTTCCTTTGCTGTTTGTTAGAGAGGTGGTGGCCTCCTTCTCTACCTATCATTCATGTCAGTAGTCCTATATATTTCAATGGAATTTCTCATCTGAGTAAAGCATTTCAAAATAAACTCCTAATTTAAAAGTCTAGTCTGGGCTTTTTATTCTATCCATCGGTTCCATGTAATTAGTTAATTGTCTTCCTTCTTTTACCACAGAGGAAGTTTTTCTTGATCATTGTAATTCAGGCAGACCAGACTTCCTCTTTTCTTGCCACTTCACAGTCTTCTAACTCTCTCTTCTCCACATACATTATGATTTGGGAAAAGGCACTGGTTTTAAAGGCACAGTATGCCTTAAAATCACCCTCTGACTCTGAATTTCTCTTCATAAGATAAATAGCCACTTTAGTATTTCTTATAGGTGAAAGAATTCTCAGAAATCTGGGACACTCCATCAAGAGAAAAGTGGCATTTTCATTCTTTGTGAGATCTATGGAAAAGCAGATTTTGACAATTGTGCTTTATTTAAAAAAAATCAGAGTTCTAGTTGATGTTTTTGTTGTTGTTTTGTAAAAACACCTACCACTTGGCAGTTTCTCCTTTTTCTCTTAATAGTAAAATTGCTCCTATTTTTGTTACTGCAGAGTGATTTTTTTATATAAATTTATACAAACAAATGGTTTTTAAGGTTTTGTGGGTGGTGGGTAAGAAAGTAGAGGAAAGGACCAATTTCCTGTCTTCTGACCAGAATTTTAAAATTAAATGACATAGACCAATGTTCTCTTTTCAATAGTGAAGTCCCTTCAGAAAGTGAGGGTTAAATAATATGTATATTTTCATTTTGCAATCATTTGGAGTCTGATATTAAATATGACTTGTTCAAATGTCACATTGATACAGGATATGTGTGTATCAGCATTTGGACAGAGAATAATTAGCTACATATCTTTGTTATGCTTTCAACTTGCTGGGTCAGATTTGGGTCTCTTGCTGTAAATTCTTCAATCCTGGTCCAAGTAAAAGGAATGTGACAGACTTAATACTTAGAATAAGTTATTAACTGCAAGGATGTATAAAACAGTGGCACTGCTGGAAACAGAAGGCTGTACCATTTTTAAAAAATTAAGGAGTTTTATTTGGGGGGGGTTGCTTCTAAATATTTTTCTTGATTAACTGCAGCCATAAATATAATCTTCTGTTATCCTATTGTATACTAATAATTTTTATTAGGGTTGATTACTTCATAAAATTAGTACGTAATTTATAAAAAAAAGAGGGATTTATAAATGCACACGTAGATGAGGGAATTAGCATTAACACACCACTCACTATAAACAGAAAGTGCCTGTCACTGCCATGAACCATTTATGAAAGACTGATATGGAATTCAGGGCTATGAGCAGAGAAGAGAGATTGTGGGAGTGAGTGACTTTACCAGCCAGTGCATGTGGTAAGCTGAACAACGGGCACAGAGAACTGTTGGCTAAATAAAGATCCACTTTAAATATGTAGGTTTATTGTTCACATAAACTGGCAAATTATATTGCTATCTCTATTTTATATGCCAGTCTAGTATTCTTGTATAGCTTCTTTTGGCCCATGAATGCTGATGTGTAATTCTTTTAGACCAATCATCTCACTGAATTCCATAACAGACATAGATTTTATATATATATATACTAGATAGTCCAAAACAGCCTCTTTCAAAATGTAGAGGCAGAACAGGGCAGCTCTGTGCCCTGGGCAGTGGCAATGCATGGGGCACCTCAGCTGCCATGCTGCCAGGAGAATGCTGCCCTCCCAGCTGTGGTTGCAGCTATTTTTGCATCTCTGCATGCCTTGGTTATGATAATGAGAAATTGGTTAGAATGATCATGGTAATTTTCTATTAAATTCTATCAGGCTTTTGCAGAAGAATAAAATTCAAGGCAACACTAGCTTGGCATGTATTGCCTCAAAAAGTCATGTGTGATACCCTAGCTGCACTAAAACAGGATATCATAGAATGCCTGTCAGCTTCATTTTTAATATGAATGTGACTCAACCAGATTAATCAAACGATGCCTAGCAACTATCACATCAAAAATGTTCTTTATAATAAAGTCAGTTCAGACATAATGCACATATATGAGTGTACACAAATGCATATATTATTTTTATGTAATACACATTTCTTATTGTTTGCTTGATACCATGTCTTGCAGTTCTGGGAAATCTAAAACTGTTACTTGACCTGGTACACCTAGACTTTGAATCCCAAGCTACCTAATTCAGCCAAGTGTGTAATTGGAATACCTAAATTTATCAAAACTGAACGTAGAGGAAGCCATGGAATTCAAACCTATGCCAAGGCTCTCTGCATCCACCTGGCTTCAAACGCCTGCTCACGTACCACCTTGGCCCAAACTGTAGAGGATGTACGCTCTTTAGCTTCATGGATTCCCCGAGGTGGGCTTTGATTGTCAGATCTTGACACGGCCACCTCTCCAGTGTGGATGTTCCTCGTGCCCTGTTGTAGCCCACTTTTCTCTTTGGGGAAGGATAATTAGCTGGTTTCGGCTCTAAGCCTGGGACCCCCTTGACTCGGTCTGCTGTGTTACTGGGGTCGGTATGGGTGCCCCTGTCAAGCAGGGGTAAAGAAAACAAAATGAAGAAAAGAAGCAGAAAAAAAGAACCCAAAAGGGTCTTCCCATCTGGTGTCCTACTGGTCAGCTCTTGCAGCCCTCCTGCCCATGCTTGGCAGTGCTCCCCTGACGCTGGTCCCACAGGGTCCCTCTTTTCTTTCCGCCCCTAACCCAGATCCCTGACCTGGTACCTGAGAGTGACTGAGTGGGAACGCTTCTGCTTCCCCGGTGTTGGCCACAGCCTGTTCCTCCGGGTCACTGTTCCGGTTGCGCCGCTGTTCAGCATCTCCACCACTGAACCTCCTCAGTGGTACTAGGGGGAAGTCACCCCTACTGTTCTTCCCCTCCTGGGGCTCGGGCTTCGCACCCCCAGTGCGAAGGAACCTTGCTGCTTCAGCAGCCACCCATTGTCCAAGTGTTCCTAGTTTGTGCCAGTTCCGTCCGTTGCCTGGAGAGCCTCCGCCTCCTCACTGGCTCTTCCCACCTTACTGCCGGTGGCCGCTTTTATTCCTGCTGGCTGGTGTGTCCTCGTGACGTCACCCACCAGCATTAATTGCATAAAGGCACGGCTTGTAAACCATGCGGGTTCTTCTCTTCAGTCTTCCGGTGTTGCTCCTCCTGCAGGTAAGTGGTTGTTTTGTGTTTCCTTCTTTATTTTCATGTTTCTTCCCATGCTGTGCTCCATGGGCAGGGCTTCCTGGTCCCTCTTCTCGCTATCCCCAGGATACAGCCCCACCTTAAGCTGCCTTGTGGCATTTTACTCCATTGCATTAGGTTTCTACCTGTGTCGATGGTTGTCTCTTTAGTCTGTTGTTGGCCAACATCATATTTGGAGTCATCTCCGCACCTGGATAGAAAATCCACCATTATGTTATTTTTCCCTGGACGGTGTAATATACGAAATTTGAAGGGTTGGAGCGCTAGGGGCCACCTTGTATGTGGGCATTATCTGTTTTGGTCGAGCTCAGCCACTTCAAGGGGGCATGATCTGTTATTAATGTGAATTCTCTCCCCATCAGGTAATACCTGAAGTGTTCTACAGCCCAGCGGATCACCACACATTCCCGTTCTACGGTGGTGTACGTTGCTTCTGCAGGCAGTAGCTTTCTACTTGTGTAGGTGACTGGCCTCTCTATTCCAGCATCTTCTTGGGTTAACATGGCCCCCACTGCTGTTTCAAAGGCGTCAGTCTGTAGTATAAAAGGTTTATGGAAGTCAGAGGCGTGTATCACTACCACTTCATATAAGACCTTCTTTAAAAGCTCAAAGTTCCACCTCATTTCATCTGTCCACCTTATCCCTCCCACTTGTGGTCCCTTTAATGCTTCTGAGAGGGGTGCCGCTAATTCGGCAAATCAGGGAACAAACCGCCGATAATAATTGGTTAAACTGAAAAAGGATTGTAGTTGCTTCATGGTTCACGGCACCTGAAAATTTCAGACGGTTTCCACCTTATCATCTAAAGGCTGTATTGTACCCTGTCCGACCAGAAACCCTAGGTATTTAGTTTGTTTCTGGGCTAGCGCACATTTCTTCAGGTTCACTGTCAGACCCGTCTTCCTTAATTTTGCGAGTACTGCCCATAGGGCCTTTCTGTGCTGGGCCCACATTTGGGTGAATACCATGATGTCGTCAATGTAAGCCATGGTATAGTTTCATAGTTTCTAGGGTCGGAAGGGACCT
>NW_017729024.1:2070417-2070640 GCF_001723915.1 Gavialis gangeticus | reverse complement strand
CTAGCTGAGCTCGGGTCCTCTGCCCCACGCTAGCAGGAGTCAGTCTCTGGGCCCCTCCTGCTCACCCTCCGGCGCGAATGCCGGCGCAAACACCGGCGCACGCTTACAGACTGTTTGCGCACTCTGTTCACGTGGCTCAGGAGTGCTGCTCCCTACTGGCTCAGCTAAGAGGGATCCAGGGGGCTTCCCCTCCGGATCCAGCTCAGCTGCGTCGGTCCCTCTG
>NW_017729024.1:2063602-2065417 GCF_001723915.1 Gavialis gangeticus | reverse complement strand
TCCCCTCCGGATCCAGCTCAGCTGCGTCGGTCCCTCTGCCCCACTTACCTTAGGGGGATCAGCTGCTGCTGCCCCCACTGCTGCTCTGCTTGCCTCTGCTGCTCTTGCTGCTCTCGCCTCTGCTCCAGGTCTGGTAAGGGGGTACACGTGTGTGTAAGACACACGTGTGCCTGTGTCCTTCCTCTCCCCACTGCTCCTAGCTCCTGAGTGCTGGAAGCTACATCAAACCACAGCTTTTAAAGGCCACGGTTTGTATTTCCCGCCACTGCTCTATCCATCAATCAGGCACTCCGGACTCACCAGAAGTGCCTGCCGGCGATCCCACGCCCCTGCGCTCCCCCGCTGGGGGGGACCCGGCGCCTCCGGAGCCCGCTCCCCGAGGGTTAACCCCGGGGGTGC
Organism: Gavialis gangeticus; assembly: GCF_001723915.1. Classification (NCBI taxonomy): domain Eukaryota; kingdom Metazoa; phylum Chordata; order Crocodylia; family Gavialidae; genus Gavialis; species Gavialis gangeticus. The sequence continues at coordinate 2,065,018 of NW_017729024.1, read as the reverse complement.
TCCCTGGCTTGGGGGACAGTCCCCCCTAGCCCACGCCTGTTTGCGCGCTGTTTGCGTGGCTCGGAAGTGCGGCTCCCTACCGGCTCAGCTAAGAGGGATATTCAGTGTGTGGGGCCAATATGCAATCCATCAAACACTGGAATGTTGCAGCCACCCTGTGGAGCCCAAATGGCATACGGACAAATTTGTATAGTCCCCATGTTGTCCCAGAAGCGGTTTTATGTTGATCCCTGTGTGCTACCAGGGTTTGCCAGTATCCCTTTGCCAGGTCTAAAGTCAAAATATACAGGGCATTGCCAATGCGTTCCACCAGTTCTGTGACATGGGCATGGGAAACGCGTCAAAGATTGCCATGGTGTTTAGCCGCCAGTAATCAACGCATAATTGCAAGGAGCTGTTGGATTTTGGCACCGGGACCAGGGGACTATGCCATGGGCTGTGGGATGGGCGTATGATTCCGTTTGATCATTTTGTTGATTTCATCCCATATTTAGCTGGCAAGGTGATGGGGCACTGGCTGCCACCTTTCCCATACTATAGCCCCCAGGGGTGTTTGTACAGAATGATAGGCTCCTCAGGCCCATCCTGGTTTCTCCTTGAACACATCTCAGAACTCTTCTACTAGAGTTTTCACCTTGTATTTCTAGCGCTTGGATAGCTCGCCCCCATCCGGATCTGTCTTTCCAGTTCCTCCACAGCCTTCCCCCGTGTCATGCCCTGCAGCCCCAGGTCTTCTATCTTGGCTTCCAAGAAGGCAGCCCACCCCTCAGATCCATGCCATTCCCACAGGAGATTAATGTGATATGTTTGTTTTTCTCAGAGGTGGCCAGGGCAGTGTACTTCGTAATATACCGGACCTACCCAGCGGATCACTTCAAAGGGGCCCTGTCATTGGGTCAACAGCTTACTGGGAGATGTAGGTAATAATACCAATACTCTCTGCCCCAGTCTAAATTCCCGCTCCTTGGTGCGGACATTGTACTGCTCCTTTTGGTGGAGTTGTGCTTCCTGCAGGTTACCCTTAGTAAAATCACGAGCCATTTGTATTCGGTTTTGGAACTCCTGGCTGTACGACATCAGGTCTTTTGCTCCCCCATTGCCAAGTTCCCAATCCTCCCTCAGCACTTGTAATAGACTGCAAGGATGGTGACCTAGCACTAGCTCAAAGGGAGAGTATTTTAATGAGTCCTGCGGGATGTCCCTCAGGATGAACAGAATCAAAGGGAGGAGTAGGTCCCATTTCCGAGGGTCCCCCTTTATGCAATAACGTAGCATTCTCTTGATCATCCCATTTAGTTGTTCTACCAGCCCATTTGTCTTTGGGTGGTACACTGAGGTATGCAGTCGTTTTATTTGCAGGGTACAGCAAACTGTCCACGACACCCCTGACATAAAGTTGTGTCCTTGGTTGATAAG
>NW_017729024.1:2031677-2058602 GCF_001723915.1 Gavialis gangeticus | reverse complement strand
CAGACGTTTTATTTGCAGGGTACAGCAAACTGTCCACGACACCCCTGACATAAAGTTGTGTCCTTGGTTGATAAGGATCTCTTGGGAAATCCCCATCCTAGCCATCCACTTGATGAGCTCCTCTGCGATCCGTGGGGCAGTCACCATTCATAAAAGTATAGCCTCCAGGTACCGGGTAGTGTAATAGATCAATACCAATATGTATTGGTGGCCAGCACTAGTACAGGGAAGAGGCCCGATCACATCCAGGGCTATCCTTGAAAAGGGCTTGTCAATATAGGTAGGGGCTCAAGAGGTGCCCTCACAAGACAATCCTCCCTAGCTTTCTGACACTCAGGGCAAGTGGCGCAGTGGCGCACTACGTCTTCCCCCAATCCTGGCCAAAAAAAAACATTGTGCTATGCAGGCTGTAGTTTTGTCTTGACCCATATGGCCCCCAGTGGGGATGGAATGAGCAAGGCACCAGATAGTATGGCAGAAGTGGGTAGGTACCACGAGTTCCATTTTTTCAGGCTCCCCTCCCCTTCCAGGGTGAAGACGGTACAGGAGCTGTTGCCTTACCTCAAACTGAGGAGCATCTTCTGGTCCCATTGCTGATGTGGCGGAGAGGTTCAGGGCCTACGTCCTCAGCTTCCAAAGGCCAGTGTCCTCTTCCTGCGCCTCTTGGAACTGTTGACTTCTGGTCAAGTCATGGAAGTTGGGTATCTCCACATTATCCATCGACTCCTTGCCGTCTTTGAGTTCACCAAGCCATCCTTCCCTATTGCATAGACTTCTCCCCACTGTCTCAGTGTCTCAAACCCTCTCAAGCACATCATATATAGGGGTCCAGTCACATCCTAACAGCATGTCACAAGCCAGGTGGGGTACTCTCCCCACCAGCAGCTCTCCTTGGTGTTCCATGACCCTGAGGCATATCCACTGATGGCTAACATGCTTAGTTTCACTGTGGAGGCATTACACCTTCACTGGGTCTGCCTCCCAGTCTCGCCATGGGGGTGATTAAATCTGCCCTTGCCAATGACTGGGCACACCCTGAATCCAGGGTCATTGGTGAGGGCAGATTTAATCACCCCCATGGCGAGACTGGGAGGCAGACCCGGTGAAGGTGTAATACCTCCACAGCGAAACTAAGCATGTTAGCCATCAGTGGATATGCCTCAGGGTCATGGAACACCAAGGAGAGCTGCTGGTGGGGAGAGTACCCCACCTGGCTTGTGACATGCTGTTAGGATGTGACTGGACCCCTATATATGATGTGCTTGAGAGGGTTTGAGACACTGAGACAGTGGGGAGAAGTCTATGCAATAGGGAAGGATGGCTTGGTGAACTCAAAGACGGCAAGGAGTCGATGGATAATGTGGAGATACCCAACTTCCATGACTTGACCAGAAGTCAACAGTTCCAAGAGGCGCAGGAAGAGGACACTGGCCTTTGGAAGCTGAGGACGTAGGCCCTGAACCTCTCCGCCACATCAGCAATGGGACCAGAAGATGCTCCTCAGTTTGAGGTAAGGCAACAGCTCCTGTACCGTGTTCACCCTGGCTTGAAGGCTTGAATGGGGCAATTCCCGATCTAAGCTTTTACTACTGGGCGTCTCCAGACAGCACTGTCTCCCCCAGTGACATAACTGCAGCCCATGGGCTCCATCTGGTCCAATTCCATTCATCCCTCCACCAGCCCCCTTGCTGCATTATCGGGATACCATCGCTCTGTCGGTTCACTCCGACAATCCTTGGAGAAGTGGCCAAACTTTCCACAATGGAAACAGATCATATCTTTGGTTGGTCCCTTGAACACGGTCCGCCTCTTTTCCGAATCCCCTGGGCTAAGTGTCGGTGGGGCGGGGGCACACCTCTCCCAACCATAACTGGCTTTGGAGACTGCGAATGCCTCCGCTAATCTGAGTGCTTCCTCGCAATTACGGGGCAAATGCTGGCACACCCAGAACTGCATGCGCTATTCTAAATCATTGATAAACTGCTCCAGCAGTCTCTGATCTGCTACAGTGTCTCAGTCACAGGACTCAGGGCTCAGCCACTTGTTGAAGAGATCCCACAGCAACTGTAACAAGAGTCAGGGTCGCTTTTCCTCTGGTCTCTTCTTGGCCCAAAAGAGCTGCCTGTAATGTTCCAGATTAATTTCCAACTGGTACAGGATGGCGGTCTTAACCCGGTTGTAGTCACGGGCCTCATCAGGGGAAGGGCCCGATATGCAGGCTGGGCCGTGCCAACTATGAGGGCCTTGAGCTGGCTGGCCCAATACCCCTTATCTAGGCTCATTATAATGGCATGCCGCTCAAAGGCCTCAATGTAAGCCTCCAAATCATCCTCCCGCGTCATCTTCAGCATCTTAAACGTAGTCAAGCTGTGCCACAGCTAGTCCTGCTGCCGTTCCATCATTTGTTGCTGGGCATCAAGGATTTGCATTAGGGCCTGCAAATTCTGCCCCAGCACGTCTGGAGGGGCCATGGCTGCCGGCTGCATGGTGGCAGGTCCTCTAAGGGCTGGATCTTCACCGCGCTTCATGGCCAGTGCAGCACTTTGCACCCGCCTGGCTTCAAACGCCTGCTCGCATGCCGCCTTGGCCCAAACTGTAGAGGACTTACGCTCTTTAGCTTCATGAATTCCCTGAGGTGGGCTTTGATTGTCCTTCTGGCCTCCCCCAAACTTGCCTGCCATGTTTTTGAATGTTACGTCAGTGTGGGGTTTAGCCTCGAAGGTCCCCTCAGGGATGACCACTCCACTTGTGGGATGTTCATGGGGGTCCACCTTCCCTACACCCCAGCCTTACACCAACCTCTAGCGGGACTCCAGAACTTGTCACAGCCGCCTCTCCAGTGTAGCTGTTCCTCGTGCCCTATTGTAGCCCACTTTTCTCTTTGGGGAAAGATAATTAGCTGGTTCAGGCTCTAAGTCTGGGACCCCCTTGAGCCAGTTGGCTCTATTCCCAGGGTCGGTATCGGTGCCCCTGTCAAGCAGGGGTAAAGAGAACAAAATGAAGAAAAGAAGCAGAAAAAAAGAACCCAAAAGGGTCTTCCCATCTGGTGTCCTACTAGTCAGCTCTTCCAGCCCTCCTGCCTATGCTTGGCAGTGCTCCCCTGACGCTGGTCCCACAGGGTCCCTCTTTTCTTTCCGCCCCTAAGCCAGCTCCCTGACCTGGTACCTGGGAGCAACCAAGTGGAAACGCTTCTGCTTCCCCAGCATTGGCCTCAGCCTTTTCCTCCTGGTCACTGTTCCAGTTGCACCACTGTTCAGCGTCTCCACCACCAAACCTCCTCAGTGGTACTAGGGGGAAGTCACCCCCAGTGTTGCTCCCCTCCTGGGGCTCAGGCTTCACACCCCCGGTGCGAGGGAACCATCATCCAAGTGTTCCTAGTTTGTGCCAGCTCTGTCCGTTGCCGGCCCGAAGAGCCTCCTCACTGGCTCTTCCCACATTACTGCCAGTGGCCGTTTTTATTCCTGCTGGCTGGTGTGTCCTCGTGTTGTCACCCACCAGCTTTAATTGTATAAAGGCGCAGCTTGTAAACCATGCGGGTTCTTCTCTTCAGTCTTCCGTTGTTGCTCCTCCTGCAGGTAAGTGGTTGTTTTGTGTTTCCTTCTTTATTTTCATGTTTCTTCCCATGCTGTGCCCCACCGGCGGGGCTTCCCGGTCCCTCTTCTCACTATCCCCGGGACACTCTCCCTTTCCTATAAAGAAGAGCTATGTATTGGCTCCCTCGGGTCTGTGAAAAGGAGAACTGACCAGGAACAAGGTCTGTGGATATACAGTAAGGCAGGGGTTCCCAATGTTTATGTGCCCAAGAGCACATTTGAATTTAAAAGAAAAAGTGGCAGGCTCCACTCTCGTGGCTGATTCAGGGTAACTCCTGGATATGCACATGCACATAGTTTAGTCTGGGGAGGGAGTAGTAAGCACCACTCTGTTACTGCATCAGTCAGACCGACTCAGTCTCATTTTGGTGGCAATTGCATGCAGCCTGTGAAAAAAAAATTGAAGTGATGCTGTTCTGAGTTCAATCAGCAGTGACAGCATTTTTTTGTTGGAATAATGATTTTTACTGATCATGAAAATGTGTGTGGGCGCCTGAATAAACCTCAGGGGGCACCATGGCACCTGTGGGCATTGTGTTGGGAACTACTGCAGTAAGGCAATTAATAGGCCTATTCCCTAGTGGAGGGACTGATCAGGCTGGGTATTGTACCAGGAGCCCCAGCATGGCTGCCCAGATACTTGATGGCCTCCGCCTGGGTTAGGAGGAGGATTGTAATTCCATATTCTGTATTGTTCTTTTGTCCATAGATATCCCTATATTCACGCTAGGAGCAACTTGTACAATAGCTTCGGTTCCAGCAGTCCTTATTTAGGAAAATCATCTACTGAAATCAATGAGTTGAGCTTGAATAAGATTTTTGGAATAAAGTTCATATTGCATAATAACTTCCACAGAAGAAAAGTAACCTGAAGGCACAGATTCTCCAGATTAACTTCCCCAGAATTTTGAATTGGGAGCACACTCATTTGTGTTTAACAATTAGGCTTGAACATATTTTACTGAACTTGTTCAGACTCCATACATAACAATGGGCAACTAGCCCATGGAGTGGATACTGCTGGTGAACAAAAAGAGCTGATTGTCCCATTGTGTTGTTTAAGTTAAGAATGCCTGAAGGTGACATACAAACTACAGAGATAAAATATAAAGTACTTCCTTACTAGATTTTCTATCAGATGCCATGTGATGAAATAAGAGCTGAGCTAGTTGGGGAAAATATCTTGCTTGATTAGTGCTGAGATAATTTATAAAGCTATCATGAAATCCCCATGATATACACCCCAATCCATCTGAAAAGGCAGTCTTCCTTATCATGTAATTTAGTGATCATAAGGCATGATGACAATGCATTATCTTTCTAGGAGTGCTCTCATGAGAGCCTTCATGCTGCCACACAGGAGCCATATTTAATTTCTTCATATGTTTCTTGTGAATAGATTTGACATTTGATCTCACTTATTAGAATTACTATCAAATGTTTTTTCCTATTTCATACTGGAGAGGTAGTCACTACCAAAACACTTGAAACAGCCCGTTAGACAGTAAGCAGGCAATCACTAGTGACCAAGGCAGATGACTGGGATGTGCTATTTGTAAGCTTTTGGGGACAGAAGTATGTATGTTAACGAGGGAGAGAGCAATATGATTGTCATCTTTATTTGCTATTCTTGCTCCATCTGTTATTTATTATATTATGTAATGACTAGAAAAATAACATCATTATGATTAAGGATCTGAATTAAAGTGATAAATGAAAGGAAATCTTAAAGTTGCAGTTGTCATGTCATTTATAGTTACCAGGTTGTGTCCAGCTACCACAGGGATATCAGAGCAGTGGGAAATATTCCATTCTCTATAAATCACCACCAGCAGTCAACATTGTACATTCCTTTCTATTCTCATTCGCTCTCATTTTGTGAAGAAAGTCATTCTTTTTATCTTTTATAGTCATAGGCACTCCTGACTGGTTGGTGAGCAACTATTTTTATTCCTGATAGAACAATCCAATATAACTTTTCCACGAGAGCTTTTCTTACCCATCTCTTAAAAGAAAGGACCATCAAACAAGAAAAACTCAGTCAAAATGACAGGAAAATAAAAAATTATCTAACTAACGATTAGTAAACAAAACAGCATTTTAAGAGGGAAAGGAGGGATGAGTACAGTAGAGGGAAGCTCCCCTTTCTCATCTTGGCTTGGATAAGCAGTTTTTCCCATCTCCTTTGCTGGTGTAGGGTGAACTCTGTTTACTGTTTCAATCTACTTTAACTATTTCAGTAGTATAATGAAGGCTAGTGAGTGGGGCGTGAGCCCTAGGTATTGCCTACTGGGAAGAGGGTGTCCAGAACAGAGCAAGCTGGGTGACTCACCCTCCTAACCCTCTACTGCTCTCCCCACCAGCACCCTGCACGTTCCTGGCTCTAGCCCCAGAAGGGGTAGGACAGAAAAGCAGCAGCAGTGGCAGTACAGGGTGGGGTGGGTGGAGGTTCACTGTTGGATGTCACCTCCTTTTCTAACCACCAAAAACTAGTGATTTTAGTTCATTTGTCATGCATGTCTATGACAAAGAAAGGAGCTGACATCTCCCATGGAGCTGGAGTTGGAGCAGAGAAGATGCAAAGTGAGGTGTCCTCGTTCATTATCTAACTGTGCAGTAAACATCTCAGTGTCTACATGTGCTCTCTATTAGGGTGCACAAAACTAATAAACTCCTCAGCAGGGCACTAATTGTAAATACAAGTCCAATGCTACTGCAGAGTTTTTTCATGCACAGCAGTGCACATGTAGATGCCAACCCAGGTGGCTGAGGCACGAGGGTGCTTCAGTGCAGGGGATGCCTGCTGACTAGCTCCACACTGAAGCACCTTCATGCCCAAGCCACCCCCTCTGCAGCAGATTGAGCCTAGTCAGAGCAGCCCCAGGTTGGCAGTCAGACACCTCCACCCCCTCCAATCCTTAACCAGCTGAGGCTGCTGCAACCCAGCTCAATGTGCTGCACTCTAGGTGCACACGTAAACTATGTACCTGGGAGCTTGTTAGGAGCAATAAGCTCCATGGTTTATTGCTTTCTGTTAATAGCACATGTAGATTCACCCCTTCAGGCCAAGACTAGGTCTATACTAAAGGAGCTGCTGCCACTTCAGTTACAATGGCAGCGCTACAGGGTTAGGCCTGCCCTGCCCTAACATCTCCCTTTCCCCCCACAGAATAGCCATAGCTCTAAAGGCAGAAAGAGTTTTAACATTTGGTGAAAGACAAGAGTTTTGCTGGTTGAAGCTGCCTTTGCCACTAGAACTGCATCCACATATGGGTTTTTTTACTGGCAAAGCTAGATCAAACTCTGGATATGTCCCTTTATACCCCAAGTTAACTTTAGTTTGCCAGCAGAATTTTATAATGTGAACAGTGTTTTTTTCCTTTTACTAAATCAAGCCCATTCTGTCACCTCAGCATAGGCTCTGAATACTAACAGCCTTGTGATGCCTTCCTACCTCCAGTGATACCACCTCTCAGGCGTTTTTCATGAAAGGTGAGATTTTGGCTAGCAATAATATGAGAAGCTCCAGCCCTCTAGGTGATTTCAGTTTTGCCTGGAGGAAAACTATAGAGCTGATAATCGGGGTACTGTGGAAGACAGAGTTATCTCCCCTTCCCAAAGCAGCTCAGTGCCATTCCCTGGGGTGGAGGCAGGAAGGTGCCGGGTGCTGGTGAGGAGAGCAGTACAGGGAACAGGAGGGTGAGGCACCTACCTTGCTCCATTTTGGACAACCTCTTCCCCTTAAGCAATACCATTCCCCCAGGGTGGGGGACAGGAATGGGGAGGAATAGAGGAAGGTGGAAGCATGAAGGATGGAGCTGAACGCTCACTAACCAAAAGCAGCTTTGCTCCTTCTTTCCCTGTTCCTTCTCTGTGGGCACATCTATACATGCACTGTTACTGTGCAGTAACTATGGTGACTTATGCTGACTTGGGCATGAATTTGCGACCTGCATGATGCAGGAAGAAAAATTTACACCTGAGTAGTTACTGCGTCATAAGGCATGCATAGACACCTTACTATGCAGTAACCCTGTGCATGGGTCCAAACAGTCCACACACAGCATTACTGAGCTGTAATGCCTGCATGTATAGACACCGGCATAAAACCGTTTCCTGAGCAGTAAGTTACTGCACAGTAAATGCACATATAGACATTCCCAGTGAGCAACAGGATGACTCCTCTGCTCATACTGCAACTCCCACCATAAAAGTAGAGAGGGAAGTAAAGAACTCCTGTAAATGCACTTCCAGACCAGAGGTGAAGAAGAGGGCCCCACTCCATCTGCCCCTCCCCTGCCCCTGGAGAGGGGAGGGGAACTGAGGTGCATCTTGATGGGATATAATTGATTTTTGCACTAGGCAGGAATTGGAAATTGAGGGGGGCAGAACTGATGGAGGTTGGGGACAATCAGAGTTGATTTGGAGACTGGGGACAGGATTGATTTTGAGTTAGAATTATGCACTTGGCAAGGAATAGGCTGAAAAGTCCTGACAGTATTGCTTTATTCAGTACATTTGGGGACCAACACTGATTTCATCTCGTGTATACCTACTCTGTCATGGGCTACTCTCCACAACTATTCTTTCCTTCCCTTAACCTCCTAAGGCATATGGGTTGCCTGTTCTAGTTCCTAGATTGATGGAAAGGTCAATAGACATCAAGAGGGAGAACAAGATCACATTAGAAACCCTAGGAAAGGAGAGTGGCTTCTGGTGATAGAAAGGCAGGACTGTGTTGGCTTCTAGTCTGTGTCCCCAACCTAGGAAGGAACTAGGGCCATGCCAAAGATCCATTCAGGCTCTTTCTTTAGGGCATGGTTTATTAATGACCCCAACAATCTTCAACAAAATGGATAAACATAAACCCAACAGCTAAACAGCATCCCAGACCCAGGAATGTCCTTGCCAGGACATCTCTGCTACTATCAGTCAGCTTTTCCCCCCATTTCCTACAACAGGTCAGCTGCCTGTAAGTCTCATTGCTCTAGGGCCTCACAGAGAAGTCAAATTGCTTCCTGTAGCTCACTTCTCTGAGTCACAGTCTTCCAACTTTTAAAAGAATCAGGCATTCATAAGGCAATCATCTGATTCCTTCCAAACTATCAATACCCATCCTGTTTCTACCTAGATTGCACTTATTCTGACAGGCTGGCCATAGGCCCCAAAGTCCTTAATGGCTGACCTGTTGCCGAGACATCAGTTTATAGTTAATGCTTCTTTATTGTTTTGATTCACCCGAGAGCTTATGTAACTAAAAGTATGGTTTAAAATTATTATTGGAATAATTTTCTTCTGACGGTCTGCATAGCAATTCTTGATGATTCTTGTAATGCCTTTTACTACCACAGTGAGGTTTGCTCAGTTGAAACAAAAAAACAGTCTGACCATTCTTGAAAAGTTTCATTTGAGCATGCATTAGTCTTTAAATAGAAATCCCTTTTATGCCTACCAGTATTTGGTTACTGAATAGGAAATGAAATAGGACAATAAGATTGATAGGATGATTAAAATGTCAGTATATGTAGAGTTGGACTTTCAGAAATGTTTAGCGTAAGCCTAATTCTGCTCCCATATAAGTTAATGGCAAAATTCTCATTATCTTCATCAGGATCAGAGTTAAAATCTGAGGGTGCTTGTCCACATTATACTTTTCCTGTTTTTGGAGAGTCACTCCTATATAGTTCTGTACCCAAAGAGAAGAATAAAAACACAAACTCAAAATATGGAATGTTAACATCTTCCCTGTTCGTAGCATCAGATCAATTATATTTTCATCATGACTACTTATGCATTTTGTAATGTTATTTTTACATAACTAGACACTTTAACTGCTGCAAGGAAAATGTTGAGTGGTGCCTATGAGGAGTGACTGGGTGAGTTGTCAGTGAGTTGATCTCAATTTTAAGAAATGGTCAGTGAAATGAAAGTATGTGAATCACCAGCATAAAAAAGGGAATACATGTACATAAGTAAGTTCATACAGGGTGCTCCCTGCAAAAATTACATTTATGTTATGGTTAGATTTGATATTTGGGGATTGGTTTAAAAACTGTGGGAATCTTTCCAGTTATTTTTGATGTATGGCCAGCTGGACTGAAATTATATTCACTGAGTACTGAAGTTCTAAATTTTATCATTAAAAAAACAAATCATATCTTGGAAAATAATGAAACTGGGTTTTCTTTCAGAGTTATGTGATGTATAGAAGGTGGTTTTCATGATGTCATCCAGATAGTTTAAATAAACTGTTTGTGTATAAGGTTAACAAGCTGCAGTGGTTACAGAGCCTATGTGGGATTGTATTAGAGCTAATTTGATCAATTACTTTTAGTTCCAGAGGTCTCTAGATGAGACAGAAGCCAGTGTACACACTTTGGCAGATGAAGAATCAGTGCAGTCAACACATGCCGTGAAGGTAATGAACATTCTTTCAAAAGTCATTTTTTATCCAGAGGAGAGAAAAAGACAACTAATCCCAGTCACTGCTACTCAGAGCAGCCAAAATGATAACCATAAATAATAATAATAGTCTACAGTTTAAATGCAACAGAGAAGTAAGAAGTAAGTATTTTGCCTTTAAAATGATACTGTTAAATCTGAAATGTTCATTGTGGCTTGCCCTAGAGCATGTGAAGATTCTTTTATTTCAAATAGCCTCTAAATTAAAAGATTTCTATGTGCTTTGTTTTGACGAATTGCTTAAAAGATGGAGAGAGGAAAAACAGCATCGAGTCAATTCAAAAGAACTCTCCAGGAAGATTCCTTCAACTTTCAGTAGAACTCTTGCAAAATTCAGGAAGATCAGTTCTGCACAGAAAATCCCATGGAGAATAAGGGAGGTTACTATTTGCCAAAAGGACTTAGCTGCCCCCATTCTGTCTGGTATTGTTAGTCTTATTTGCCTAGAACGATTGACCTTAACAAGGATTTTTGTCTACATTAGAATTCCAAGATTGGGCCATTGCCTTGTGAAATACTAAAGCAACAGCAACACAATTATTGCACTAAATAATAAATAGTTACAAAATAAGTATGGAGTAAATTTTCTTAGAATCCAAACATGCTTAAATTTAAAAATTATGGTATTTTATCATATAACACATACCTTTTCTCCAAACCAGCAGCTGGAGATTGGAGTACACATGGTAAGAACACAACCATTTTACATTTAAGTACCTAACTGGTCAGTTCTGATATACTTCCTTGACCTATACACACAGTTGCTATCAGTGATTATGTTCAATGAACAATTGCACATTAAAATGTCAGTGTGAAAGATGGTCTTTACTTCTCAAAAATGCAAGACGTAAAGATTGTTGACACACTTTATTTATGTGACCCTGAGGTAAGAGTTAATATATATTTAATGTTTGATACTCTTAGGTTATAAATCTGATATATCTAGTAGGGGAAAAATAGGGTGCCCTTTGTGGATTAAAAGGAAACTTTTTCAAATGCTTATGGCAGCATAGTGCTGTCTTAAAATAAAAATTCTTCCAGTTCAAAATTTGGTAGAATGGACTTGTGCAGCCTTGACATTTCTTCACCTTTGATAAAGTCTATAGGAGCATTGTTTATAAGCTGTTTGGTAATTGCAGCTATCATTGTATCATGTTGCTTTTAATAGATAACTTACATTTTTATTAAGTGCGGAAATTATTTGGTTATCCAAGTAGACTGACTGCTGCTCTGCAGGGTTTTAAACTGCATTTCAGCAGTGAAGATGGTCAGTTAACAACTGTATTGTCCTCATTTTCTTCCTTCACATCTCTTACCTGTCTTTTTTTAAATGTGAATAGTTACTCATATAAGTGCCTACTCATACTAGTGAACATAGTTCCAGTAAATTCCATAGCAAATGCAACTCAGGTACTTGGCAGATCGGGTCACTGTGATGCTGTAGTGTGGATTCTCACTTGTCAGAGAGAAAATGAAATGTGACCTTATATAATCAAACCCCACAATAATTCAACATTTCTCAATTAGCATAGACTTTTCTACCTTCAAAATAGCAGCAACCCACTGCAATAATCCATTTTGCTGCTGCTTACATACGAAATCAGCCCTCTATAAAGTCTTTCCTGGATAGGGGACTAGAAATGTGTCAAATATCCATTCTTGAGAGTCACTAGATCGAGGCACAACTTGTTAGGCTCAAAGCACCCCTCAGAAAATGGCATCTCTTAACTTTAACTCATTTTTTGACTATGGAAAAATAATACAGGTTTCCCTCGCTTTATGTGTACATGTGTTCCTGGAAAACGGTGCATTACTCGAATTCGCATAAAGGGAACCCACTTTACAGTGTAACAAAAAGGGATACGTTCCAAGACCTCAACTGTACTGACCCCCAGACACATTTCTACCACTTTTACAAGACAATTTTGGTACTCACCAATAGCAGACAGTACACACAAGCACAGGGTGGTGGTGAATGTTACCGTAATGGAGATGGCAACTACAGAAACATGTCACAGAGAATGAGCAAGGAGCACAGATCCACACAGGAGACTATATTTTGGTGTGTGTCACTCCCACAATGCACTGCACAAAGCAGCTGACTTCAGGCTTCCACCACACCAATCACATAAGAGTGACTTTACCTAGCATATAACGGATTTTTGGTATAAAAAGGGTCATTGCATAAAAACAAATTCGCACATACAGAACCCGCATAAAGCGAGGGAAACCTGTATAACAATGTTACTACTGCAAAGACCTCAGAAAGACCACAACAGGTCAGAATGTTTCTAATACTATGGATTCTTATTTGAAATATTGGGGTTTATCTTGTGAATCAAGTTTGCACATGTGCCAATGCCAACATTGTGTGGTACCCTGCAGCACTATTGACAGAATCTCAAGGCATCCCAGGGTGCTATGGCCCCAGGTTGAGAATCATTACGCTAGATGGTGCTATAGCAGATCATCTTTCTAGGTCAGTTTTATCTGATATATAGAAGTTCTTGCTTGAAGAAATGCTTATTGGCAACTATAATGCAGTTTTTTTTAAAGAGACTGATCATAAATCTTCTTGACTTTCTATAAGGCCCCCTATGACCAGGTAATCATACCTTAAGTTGTGACGCAGCTACACATTCAACCAAGTAATGGCGTGATCAAACAAGCAATAAGCTACAAAGTTATTCCATAAAAATGTGTAATAACTTTGTAGCTTGATCTAATCATGCCATTAATTGAACATGTGGCCCAGTGCTCCCCTGTGGCTGGGAGCCCCACTCACTTCACTAGTGACAGTGTTGTCAGCTGCAAGTCTTGCAGTACAGAGAACACTGCCCCCCTGTGTGCCTCCCTAACTGTGGGGCTCATGGCAGAGGCAGTGTCTTTGACAGTGGGGCTTCCAGCAGGAGGGCAGTGTGGAGAACACTGTCCCCACTGTGAGCCTTGGCGTTTACAGCAGTGGCAGCATTCCCCTGTGCTGCTCCTGCTGTGAGCCCTTCAGCCAATATTGCTGCAGGGCTGCAGTGGGGGCAGCAGGGACAGCATTTTCCTTGCTGCCACTGCTCCCTTTGCAAGCCCCACACTTCAAGAGGCTCTCAGTGGTAGCAGCATTCTCCTTACTATTACTAGTATAATCACTGGGCTACAGGGCTCACAGTGGGGATAGCATAAGAGAACACTGCTGCCACTGTTAACCTCCTGCTGCAAGCCCCACAGCCCATGCCAGCTGCGGGGCTTGCAGTGGGGGCAGTGCAAAGAATACTGCCCCTGTTGCAAACTTGAGTCCTGTCAGCTGCCAGGCTCGCAGCCACAGGAGCCAGTGCAGAGGGAGACGGGGATCATGATGGCACGTGTGGCACGGCAGGAGGCTTGCTTGTGTGGATCACGCATTAGATCCCATTGCACCTTTACCTGCATGTGTAGACAGGCCATTAGACTTACTGCTTGTCCACACTGAGACACTCAGAAAAAAATAATTTGAATTAAATAAATATGTGAATTTAAAATGCGTATCATTTAACTGCTGTGCAGACACTCATTTGGAATTTAAAGCAGCTTGCATTTGATTTAGCTTAATTAACTTTAAGGTAATCCACTTCTAAAGCACAATAAACTAAATCAAATTAAGATTTCTTTAATTTTGAATGAAAGTGTTTACAAAGGAATTGAATGCAGTTTAACTAATCTACTTTAAAAGTTCATTTGGATTAATTTTACTGAATGTTCCAGTGTAGACAATCCTAGCAGCACCTAAATCACCTTGAAAATGGAGCTTAAGCTTTACAATCACTTAGATCTCTTTTGAAAATACTGTCATAACTTCACCTACATGTGATATCTAAAAAAGAAAAAAATACATAGTATCAAAATATTTCAGTTTCCACTTCTAGAGTTTCTGCCTGATTGTTCCTTGTGACATGTTTTTCTTGGGCTAGTCATTGAACCTTTCTGTACCTTACAAATTTAGTTTGCCATCTATGAAATGTCAGATCAAACTTGCCTTATGGTGAATTTTGAATAAAGAACAGGAAATTAATACTTCATATGGTGTTGTTCCAATTAGGAATTTGAGAAGCAGTTTTTGGGAAGACATGGCCATGAAGAAGCATAGAATTGGTTCAGTCGGTGTATCATGAAGTTATGATACTTAGTGTTTAGGATAACTGAGAAGATGAAGGATTGACATTTCCTCCAAGAACAAAGTAGCTATCTTTGTACATGGTTACTGTTTTTGTTTAATGTTATGTAAATGACATATGCACTTGGCAACCTTTACTATTACCTAGCAAAGTCTGTGTGATGGCATTATTATATAGTTATAACATTACAATTTGCATGGTCTTTACTTATTACAGAATTATTCCTGCAGAAAACTTATTTTCATACAATATGACATTCTTATATATAACAAGTAAGAGCTCAATATAAAATCTAGGATCACTGCAATTTATACCTAAACTGAATCTGCTTAGACAAATGGATTTAAAACTGGTACTACAAAGTCAAAGTCTTCAGCCTCTCTTACAGTAGAATCAAACTCACGGATCATTGACTGTATTGGGTAACAACAAAATTTCTCCACGACAAAATGAAGATAAAATTGTGGCCTATGCTAGCATACTTGTGCTAGCTTAATTTCACAATCCTGAGAGACAACAGCAGCAAAAATGACGCAGCATGAGCTTTAGTCCATGCTAGTGGCTTGACAATACCTCCAGAGTCCCTAGTGAGCTTGAACTCTTGTTCCTAGAGCATGCTGTACTGCCCACACTGTTGCATCTTTGTTGACATTATTACCTGTGCTAGGTAGGTTAAGCTGGAAAACATACTGCTAGCACATGCTATTATCACCCTTTAATTCTGTTTTGTGGAGGTACCTTGATAAGGCAAAGGTTTTTCTCAAAGGAAGTAAAACTGGACAAAAGAAAGTTTTAAGGCTAGACTAGGCTAATAAATTGCTTTAAATGGGACAGAACAGGGATAGCCTCAAGATCCTTAGGTCTGCATTGTAAAAGTAAAAATCATAGATGAGAGCTTTACCTGGCATAAATAGGCATAGAGCCTTTGCTGGCTCAGAGCATTTGAAGAACTGGCTCATGGTTTGAACTGATGTCTCTCCAATATTTAATTTCACGTGCAACTACAGTAATGAAACACCTGGATTGTGTTCCTTGTTATGTATGCACTTAAGCTTATGGATTCAAGGCCACTGAATCTTTGAACTTTTGGTCTTTTGTCTGTCAGGTCAGCTGGTATTTGGAAGGTCAAAAACTGAAAGTTTAACTCCTCTAGTGTCACATGTATGTATGAATTGTATTTATAGATCTATGGTAAACTACCATAGATACCGGAGCTTTATGGTTATACACAGTGAAGTCTGAGGGCCATGCAAAAAGTCATATCCACTATATGTGCAAAAGCTGAACTAAAAGATTAAAATCTTGAAAGTGAAGCATCAATTGCTCTAGTATATATTGCATTTTTACACCTTACAGAGCTATTTATAGAAGGGATATTCTCTGCTATCCCATTTCCAAGACACCTACTATTATCACAGAGACAAGGACAGGAAAAACAATATGATATGAAAGCATGAAATTATATATGATAATATTCTTGTGATTCCTATTCACTTAATACACTGAATCACTGCTCTGAGGTCACCCTCATGTATAAATGTTTATTCCAGAGATTTTTGCAATGTGGGTGTGAAAAGAGGAATATATATTACATAGAGCTACTTCACAACGTCCAAACAAACAAGCAGAAGCTACAAGGGACTCTGGAGTAAAGTGAGTAGCTTTTGTGTTTAGTAAAGACAATTTAATATTCATCTCTGAACATAATCAGGAGAGATTTCACTGGAGCTGCTGAAGCAAAATAATAATTATATGTACTATATACCAAAGTATGCTTACTGAAATTTCTAAATTGGATTTATTCTCTTGCCATTGAAATCCATGCCATCTAAGGTGTGTTCCCTTCCCCCAGGTCTCAGTTCATTAGCAGACTAAAGAGAAATTGAATGAGAGACCCTGATTGGTGTATAGGGAGGATGGAATTATCTACCTCATCTTGCACAGTAAATCATTGATAACAACAAAACTAAAACAATGAGAAATTAGTTCCCAGAAGAATCATTAGTGGTTTAACTGATTTAATTGACAAATATTGAGTTTGCTTTAATTGATAGATATCAAGCTTTGAGTAATCTCTTAGATTTTTCTACCTGACTTAGCAAGGAACATACAAAGCTGTAAGTCAGCACCTAATGTCCGTTTCAACTAGAAACAACCTTAAAAGCACAAAAGTCATTTTGTTTTCAACTGCTTATGGACTAAGGGGGTGCATCTACATGTATACTTTAATACACAGGAGCCTATTTTACTGCACATTAATGGGTCATGTCAAAAGCCGTAGTAATACGCTAATGCACAGTAAAAATAGACTACTGCACATTAAGTGTCACTTAAAAAATGTGCTTTGACTACTGCAGGGCAGTAGGGCAGCTTAATG
The DNA here is from genome assembly GCF_001723915.1 of Gavialis gangeticus. NCBI lineage: Eukaryota > Metazoa > Chordata > Crocodylia > Gavialidae > Gavialis > Gavialis gangeticus. The sequence goes on along the minus strand of NW_017729024.1, from coordinate 2,042,028 downwards.
TGCATTTACTACCCCACATTAGAGGCACTAAATTTTTTGAGCATTAGGTAAAGCGCATTAATGAACGTGTAGATGCACCCAAGAAGACCTCCTTGCAACCTGTGACATCTTTGACCTCAGGGACCAGCAAAACAGCTGACTGGTATGGCATTAGGAAGTCCAAGCAACACCCATGTTCCTCTGATTACAGTTCTTACCAGCAACAGGAAGAAAGAGGGCTGCAGGAGCTGCCACATTGGCTTTGTACTACCAGATTATCCTTTACTTTAGGGCAATCTTCCTCTGACATATTAGGCACTTCTTTAGAAGGCTTCTGTGCTGGCAGTCCAGTGTAAAAGGTCTGTACTACAACCTTAATTTAGGGCTTTAATCTAGGCCCTCTTTGTTTTTTCAAATGCAGCTTAGGTTCTGGCACATAGTTCTACAGCAATTTCAAAAAATAGTAGAATTGTGTAGCAATTGAAAGACAGCATGGTACTGGGCCTTGCCTCTGTCATCATTTGCTTGGATCAGAGACTGCCTTTTTGTTCTCTGCTTGTATAGCACATAGCATAGTAATGGTGTGACTAGAGCTAAAAATAATAATAATTAATATAATTTTATGAAATTACTGAATTCCAGCAAGTGCATTATGGTCATTTTGAGAAGCATATGAAGGTCAGTTGTGTTCCAAGGATCCTACAGTGGTATTCAGATGGTAATTCTATAGCTACAGTCAAAAGAACTCTAATGACAGCTTCATGTGAGCATAAAAATAAAAAGTATGGTCACAGTTTGCAATGTAAGCATGCACATGTACACCTTAGTGTACTAGGAATGATAATGAATCCATGCTCCTTTTTCCCCCCTTCTTGTTTCAAAACTTGGGATCTGATACCTGAGCTAGGCACAAAATAGGAAATAAACATCAGTCATTTTTAACAAGAGAAGTTCAGTAACAAGCAAGCAAATATGGAATTTGTCTTCTGTTTATGCAACTCATAAAGGAAACAAATTCAAATTTTGAACTTTCCAGGGACAACAATGAGGAATAAAGAAATCCTTAAATATTCCAAAAGATACCTTGTTGGTGTCATTTTATCAGCTAAAGCCTCAAAAAAAAAAAAGATGCAGGGGACACCTGCACTGCTGGAACCTGCATAAGTAGAACTAAATACAAACTAGTGTGTTAACTCATAAATATGCTTATGCCACGCTCACAGTCTACCAGCATACCCTGCCACCTGCAATATCTTACATGAGCTGCACAAACCTGGAGGTGCAGTGGCACAGCCACCCTGCTGGCACCATGCACAGATCTAGAATATTGAAAAGGGATGTACAGATAGTGCAGTTCATCATCATATATAACAAAACACATTTTTCTCTAGTTAAAAAGAAATTAGAAGCTATACTAATAAGCTAGGGGCCTAGGGCTATCTATTTCATCAAAAGCAAATAGAACTTTATTGGACTATGCATTAATTTTCTATACCCTACCATATCTATAAAAACACAACAAACTAGGCAAAAATAATCAAAAGATGTTGTTTCATTAGTCCTGTAGCCATTAGAATTAAATGTACATCTCCTTCAGCCTCATAAAACAAAATCTAGCCTTCTCGAGCATTTTGACAGTGTATCCAATGCTTCACTGGGCACAGCTACACGAGATACTGACTGCACAATAGCCTGATACTACTACACAATAACATTGTGTGGTAAAAAATGTGCTAAGACACTACTGTACAGTAGCGTTAGAAGGATACTTCACAGTAGCATCACTTAAAAGGCATTCGCCAGCACTACTTGTATAAGCACTAAATAAATGTGCAGTAACCACTGCACAGTAGCATCTCATGTAGATGTGCCCACTGAAAGGTATTTCCTTAGTGTTTACCTGAGTTAACATTTCCATACATGAGTTAATGTTTCTAGCTGGAGTTTAAAGTAGTCTGCAGTGCTGCAGAATAGAAGCTACATTACCTAGAGCACCTAACAGACAGAACAAAGGATAACTTGATTAGTGGAACCACTAAAGACCATTAAAAGGAAAGAGGGTCATTAACATCTGTGAAACAGAGTTTAAAAAGAACCAGGTAGGTTATAATAAACCATGAGATCGATTGACTCCTTCAGTGCTGCCTGAATAGAAATGCTACTGCCACTGTCAAGTAGTTGGTTTTAGACTTTGGGTGGAGCAGGAATCAAACTTCGGGTATGACTTGCACCATGGCAGCCCCCCTGGATCCACCCCTGGATAGCACCTCTTAATACCACTCTCAGAATCTCCTTCATTGGCTTGCTTTCGAGCAGTAGGAGCAGAATTGTTCCATCCTCCACAAGGCAGCTTTACTGCCTCATTTTCAGGACTGGCAAATGGGGAGCAGGAACAGGTTGACAGGGCATGCTCCTTGATGGCACTCTCAGGAGTGCTGCAAAAGCAATGTAGACATGCCCTTAGAGTCCTCTTCTCCCCCCTTCCTATTGATATCAACATGAACCAGATGCATATCAAGGGGTAAGTGGCCCCTCATTATCTTACCATTATGAGATACATTCCAGACATGGATGCGCAAGGTCAGGCTTATTCTATACTCAGTAGCAATGAGAGCGTCCAAAGTGAAGCTTTTGACAGGTAGGAGATTACCATGGCCCAAAGCCATAGTACCAGTGTCAAGAAGAGAGGTGGAAAAAAAACTCTGTCAAAATATACTCCCTAATGGCTAACTGCTTACTGTAATCACACATCATTTATTGAATATGAAAGGCAGCCTGATAAAGGCAGGGAGCAGTAACCTGGTAATTTATTTCACTTTTCTGTGGCACAGACATTTCTTTACATGAGACAGCTGGGTCAGGCTCAAATTTTTATCCTCTATCTAATCAATGTGTGCTTTTTTAGCTCTTGCACTAATTTTTTATAAAGACTAATTAGGAGAAATTCCTCTATAGAAGTTAGCAACCCAGATATTGTGCAGGTGTTTACACTGACCCCTGCTAGCTGCCAGTGTCATGAAATTTGACCAGTCCCCAGTGCAACATCTTAATCTATGTTGGCCTTCTTCAGATGGCGTCTCATGGCTTTGTTTTGGTGACCTCTCTTGGTACAGAGCAAGGAGACCATTGAGGCTATTCCCAAGTTAGCTAGTATCGTCCATCACACAACATAATGCAATGATCCTAGCCCTCAATAGTCTGGAAAGCATAAACATTGAATTTGAGTTTTTCATCAAGGCAACTTGGGGTAAATCATTGGGTTGCTGTGTGACTCTTTTACAATCTGCTTTAAATTTATTCATAAGATGAAATTCTATATTTTTTCCCTCTAGACATGTATAACCTGTTGGCCAGTTTGCATGGGAAACAGCATTGTGAGTACAAAATTGTTTCATATAGTATTCAATGAAACCTGTATCAGGCATAAAACATATTAGGAAGTTTCATGGTGCAGACAATCCCAAATGTTGCAAGTATAAATTTTGCTGTTCTTTTATTAGAAGGTTTCCTGTAGTAAGTATTTGTTTTATGTTGCTTACAAGCAGGCAGGGCTGAAAGGAGGATTAGAATGATTTCATGAAAGGGATAGCAGCCAGCTCAGAAGGGATACATCCACCTTCTTCTGCTGCCCCCAAATTCTTTTTCAAACTCCTTGCAGCATGTGGGAAGAGCTCTTCTCCCAAAAAACTTCACTAGCTTTACGCACCTGGGATAAGTCCATTACTGACACATCAATAGACAGCAGAATGTGGCCAGCTGCTAACAGTTGACCATTTAATGATATGATGAATGTGCTACTTTCGTGCCAAGTACCATATAAACAATCAGATTGTTTGCTTCTAAATGACAGTGCAGGTTATCTGGATTAGAGAGAGTAAAAAGTTCCTTTCAGTTACAGCATGTGTGCTGGATCTAGCAAGGAGAGATTTAAAAAAGTATGTTTACTTGTAGAATTTGCCTATTTCATAACACGCATTACAGCTTTCACCTCGGGACCTCAAAGCACTTTACAGGCTTACATAAATTAATGAAGTAAGCCCCATAGGTATCCCCATCTTCCCAGATAAATAAACTTACTAAGTGCAGAGAGGCTGTGATTTGTTCAGAGCAGCATAGTACAGCAGGGTCTTAAAGAGTCCTGTGGTCTAACCAGTTTTCTTTAATATAAAAATTTTGAACCCATAAAAAAAATGGGCCAGAGCCTCAGGACTCTGAACCCAGTGCAGCTGGGAGGCGGGGGGTGAAGTTGAGGGGAAAGTGTTGAAGCCTCCTCCACACACAGTCCAGATCCTGCTGTTGCCAGGTGCAAGATGCAATTTAGAGCATCCTTCAGTTGTGCTGGCTGGTAACAGCTCCAGATAGGCCACTACTGGAGGCAGAAATAAATTTGTTGAGCAGGTTGGCCATGCCCCTTCATTGATGGCCAATAGAGAAAGTTTCAAAGCAGCTACCCCCTGTTCTCATCCCACACCACCTGGGCAATACCTGAAGAGCAGGAACAACTCTCAGAGAGTTGGCTAGGTCACTTCCCCATAGCTGTGTGTTGCCGCAATTGCACAAATTAGCCAGAATGGTTGACATGAGATGTGGCCCAACATTTGAAGAAAATGCAGCTTCTGTGTATAATTATAATTTCAGTTCATCATGTTTCAAAAATACTAAGTAGGGAAATGGACAAGAAAGAAATTATGGTACATTTTTTTACATTGCATTTTGCTGGTAAACTTTGTACCCAGTCTTAAAGAACTAATCCTTACATTCTTCATAAGAATTGTATTACTATAATATGTGTGGACAGACCGTTACTGTTTGATAGTAAATTCAAGTCTTTTTGTTTTATGGGATAGTTTACTGGCTTTTCAGAGCTGAGCTTGGGCCACACAATTTGATAGGTAAAATCATATCCAATTCTTTGTTTTTATAAGTGAAAGGGTAGCATAATATTCTACTCTACAATGCTTTTGCCAGTCTAATAGATTAATAAATTGACTACATTTTTTACTGATAGAAGTTTATTATTAAGCTTGCCCACTTAAAGTCATAGAATGTAAAGGTAGATAAGGTACGAAAAGATTAGTTTATGTCTATAAATCAGTACACAACTGGCTTCTCACCTTTGTTCCCAGGCATCTGACATGCCTTTTAAACAATACAAGCAAGCAGCAGTCTCTGTCAACTTATGATAGCCTTGCAGGAAAGGATGAATGCAGGCTTCATTACTATTATCACCAGCAGGGTTTTCTTGCATTCCCCAGTGGTCTAGCATCCAGGTTCTTGTAAAAGAATGTTCCCAGATTTAAGGTAAGGAATATAACAGAACAATAAATACTTTGTGACTGTATATCATATCTAGTAAAATAATAGAAGTTGATGTCATACTTAAAATGCTGAAAAAATAAATCCAAATTAATGGGAAAATACAGAAGACAGCTGAGCGAAAAATGACATTAGTTTTGGATTTCACAGAACTTACCTTTTGTATGACCATAACTTCGGCTGTTACACTAGAAATTATCTTGTAATGTTATTTTTCAAGGGCTTTAAGCTATCAATTAATAAGTTATCAGACACCATAACTATTTGTGTCATGTAAAATATATTGAATTTCTGTAATTGAACATCATGTCCAATGGCAGGAAGAAGTGCTAGCTGTCCTAACAGATATCTTCTACCTCTAATAGCTGTGTGCTAAACTTATCTCTTGGGCACCCTGGGTGTTTACACTTCACTGTCCTAGCCAGGAACCATGCCTCTAGCACATTCCTAAGAATGTGAAGGTTACCTTAAAAATGAAATGGAGCTGCTTTCTTCATGGGTGGAGACCAAGATTTCTCTACTCATCCCCCTTCTGCCGTATATACTAATAGACTTGTTAGTGGAAGATATGATGCTGAAACAGCAGAAGAGTAGAGAGTGCCTCTCCCCAGCATCAGAGTTGACTGACAGCTCCAAAATCATTTGGAAGTGATAGGCCACCTTCCTGAACTTATTCCACCAGGATTTTTAGTAGGGGTCCCTGATCCATTCCAGTCTCTCTTCTCCATGCACCTGCTTTGCAGGTGCTCCCACGGAGCCCCCCTATGTCTTTTCTCTTCTGTTATACAGGAACTACTGCAACCCTCAGGCTGCTGCTCCTTCTTCTTGCATGGGAAAAGGCAGAATGACCAAAGTGGCTGAGCAGCCTCTTACTGTCACATTGATTGTCCTCAGCAGAGGCCAGGCTAACATAAGAACAATGGTCACTCCTCAGAATTTGCCCCATGGACCCCATGGTAAAAGTTATTCTGTACTCAGTGAGATCTCTTTTATTCCTCCTTTTCAAGATCAGAAATCAGACCTTATCTATTAAATATTCAGATATACAATGCATCTTCCTCCTGTTAAATTTTATTCTTACAAATGGAGAGTTAAAGAAAAAAAGCTCCAGCATGATGAGTTACATTATAAATGACCCTGTGCTCAACATTCCCCTTTGTACACATATGTTTCCTTTTTTTATCTTGATTTATAAACCCAAGTTTTACAATCCAGCTGCTAGCCCTGGGGACCCATTCCAGAAGAGTATTGGAAAGAACTGCAGGTCAGTGGGAGCAGAGGTTATCATCAGTTCTTCCAGCTGATCCCTACTATGACAATGGTATTAGATGCAGAAAGAACCAGACGGGGCTAGGGGAGGTAAAAGTGAATGAGGGAGAGAGAGAGATCTCATGAAAATGTCTAGAAACTGATTGTCAAAAAGTATGCAGGCTCTTACTGGTGTTGCTTAAATTAAAGTTGATCTTCAATATACTGGTATCTAGAGAGTACAGGGCATTTGTAGTAAATTAATATGTTGTATTATCTGGTGCTGGAGGTGCAATAAATGATATTCTATAGTTTAGAATCAATGCAATTAATTTATAAAATATGGTAACTTCAGCTGTTTAGTTAAAATTGTTTCATATATTTAGGGTTTATATTTCCATGCATTTATACTATATTTATTACCTTGGTATCTGAGCACCTCCCAAGAAAATTGTGACAACTCTCCTGCCACAACTGAGAAAACTAATAATAATAAAACATCAGACTGGAGACCTCCCAATGGACATAACTTTACATTGGACTACTACATCAAGTCTTTCAGGAAGAAAGCTAACAGCAAAATTCACAACAACCTCCCTCCCTCAGAGAGAAAAGCCATATGGTCCTTAAGATCCAATGACAAAATAATAATCAAACCAGTGGAGAAAGGTGGAGCTTTGATCCTCAACCATCTTCAAACATCAGTGAGGCCAACAGACAACTCTGACATCAAATAATATAAAGAACATAGGGAGGACCCCATAACAGCATTCTCTCTGGAACTGAAAAGTGTCTTTCCCACACCAGTTTTAGGAAAAACTGCATCCACTTATCCCCAAATCTCCTACCCCAGAACTTTCTATATGCTCTTCAAGATTCACAAACAAGGTACCCTGGCAGAATCATCATATCCAACCATTGAACAGCTATCAGGATTCATAAAATCTTGAAACCATCTGTCACTCAAAGAGAAAGTTTTCTACAAGACATCACAGACTTTCTCAACAGCATTAAGAACATCAACCACCTCCCTGAGAAGGACATACTTACAAGCATGGATGTCACCAAATTGTACACTAATATCCGTGTTCACACCATGAAGGCACAACTGCCTGCCTGAAATACCTATGAGAACATGGAATACACTGAGATTTGCAACATTATACAAACTATCCCCTGCATCCTCACTAGCAACAACTTCATTTTCTACGATCAAACTATGGGCATATTTATGGGCGCAAAGATGGCTCCCTAATATGCCAACCTCTTTATAAGCCACATAGAGAAGGAATTTCTAGAAAACTGCACCATCAGATCTGCCTTATACTTATGTAACCCTCGCCGGCACGCTAGGCCAGGTGATACGCCAGATTCTGGATCCTCAGTGTGCCAGTACCCCTGGGAACTCCCTCAGGCAGGTCTGCTGATGGAGGTGTCCCATGGAGACATGTGTCCCTCACCCTCATTGCCCAAGAATTTACTCTAAGTCCAGTAAACAAATGGGTTTCTTTATTATACACAACTATATACAGAAAAGAAATGATTAAATCAAGAGAAGAAATATATATGTGTATATAATATCAATAGTTAATAATAAAACCAATAATTTGAATAGAATTTACAACTGCAACAATAGATGAATAATTCCACCACATTGGGTGGTCCCAATTGCAACCTCAGTGATTACATTCACCTGGTTATAACACTTTAAAACAGTTTCTCCCCAATAACCCGGGTTGATTTTCCTCTGGTCACACTCCCCTTCCCATAATAATAAATAGCAATACAGCTTTAACTATGATCCATCACTAGATGGCAGACGTGAGGCTTGTGCTACTCCAGGGAAGATGGACTCTTTGCTCTTTCCTGGTAACTCAGCAAAAACAAGTCTGACCAGCCACTGCAGGTAATAGGCTTCTTTTCTTCAGTTTCCTTCTGAAAAATACACCTCCTGCAAACACCAGGGGTTACGTGTCCCCTCACACACCCATGCAGATTTGGGATTCTTACAGTCCACTCCTTCTCAGAGCTGTCTCTCTCCCCCAGCACCTCCACATGCAGACAGGGGATTCTCTCTGTAGGTCTCTGTTCCTACAGTACAAGCCTTTCCAGTCCAGAGGACTTCCCTCTGCAGGTCCCTGACCAGGCAGCTTTTCCCAGCTTCCAGCTAGCTTACCAACCCTTCCCCACTCTTTCCCTGGGTACCTGTGTCCCTGATTGCACAGCTCCAACCCAGGTGGGGAATCAGCTTCTCCTGGAATGACTCAGGCTCTCCTCTGTCCTGAAGTCTGCTCCCCAGCAAGCCTCAGCTCTATTCCTTCTGCCTGGGGGGGAGGAGGGATTGAGTCTCTGCCTTTCCCTCCAGCCTGTTTTTGCTCTCCTCTGGCTTATCCCCACTGCTTTTCCCTCGGTCAGCTTTTTATGGCTCCATAGTACCCAGTCAGAGCCTGGGGTTTGCAATGGGGGCTCTGGTCACAGTTCAAATGCTTCAGTTAAAAGCATGCATTGTGCATAGCATACCCTCTGTTTGGAAAAGCTATTTCACCCTCTGCAAACTTTTTGCCACCTTTCTTGCAAAGTTCTTAGGCACAGCTCACCAACTCAGCTTGCAGCCAAGCAAGCCTTTGCAGCTGTTACACCTATATTACGTAGATGGTATTTTCATCATCTGAACTGAACACTTGGATTCACTTACTGACTTCCACTACAGGTTTAACAGCTATCACTGCCCAATTAAATTTTCTCTGGAAAACTCCTACACTAACATCAGCTTTCTAGGCACTATGATCCACGTCCAGGATGGCAACCTATAAACCACCATATGCAAAGAACCCATGGACCACCATACTTATATTCAAAAGACCAGCCATCATCCCAAACATACCCAAAAAACTGTAATCTCAGGTGAGGCCCTGAGATACCACTACATGTACTCTGAGGAGAACACTTTTGATGCCCATCTGGCCAGCCTAAAATCTGCCTTTATACAACAGGGACACTCCAGTTGAGAAATAGACTGTATCTTTAAACGAGCCACCCAAATACTCTGTAGTAACCTGTTACAAAAAGAAACCCTGTGCACTGCTGGTGGTCACCTGACACCTCACACTGGAACCAACTGGAAAAATCATCAAACAGCTTCAGCCATACTTGACAAATATTAGATCTTGAGAGAATTCATTGAACTTCATGAGATTTCTCTTGGTCCAATCCTTCAATTGTCTAGGTCTCTCTGAAGCCTAGCCCAACTCCTCTTCAGAAGTACACTCCCCAGTGCTCAAGAGACATCAATAGAGACACAACCTTGCCTTAACAATAGATACTTAACCTGTCAACACATCTCCACTGCTGTTATAATCAACACCACCCCATAACAAATCCAACAGGATCTATGGATCCTACAAATGCCTTTAATAAAAGGTAATATATCTAATTCAACACACTAAATGCCCTCGTGGTAACTAAGTGGGTGAAACTAAACAGCAGCTATGCACCAGAATGAACTCTCACAGAAAAAATATAAAGGGCAGAGACACACATGTCAGTAGGAGCATATTTTTCACAGAACAGCCATTCCCTTTCTGACCTTACTATCCTTGTACTCAAAGGACATCTACCAAACACCTTTAAAAGGTGACCTTGGGAACAAAAATTCATAAGATGGCCGAACACTAGAAACTAGGACTGAACAATAATATTGATATTATAACATTCTATGATCTACCTGATTCCTGGGATACTTCCTACTCACTACAGTCCTCCCTTTTGATAGGTCTTGATCTCCCAGTAATCAAGCTTCTTTTCTTCT
>NW_017729024.1:2019637-2026677 GCF_001723915.1 Gavialis gangeticus | reverse complement strand
ACAGGCAGCAGGTGCCTCCTCTCACTGCATTGTGCCAGTGCTGTCTTGCCACATGAAGTCCCAGGTCCCCTTGATCTCCCAGTAATCAAGCTTCTTTTCTTCTGCTAACTGTTGGTCTGCTACCCCTGGGAATTTCTTCCCCCTCCAATTTCACAGCAAGAGTAGCTGATTACGTTGAGCAAATGTGTAGAAATTTGAAGAAAGAGAATTTATTGTTATTTAAAAACCACAGGATTTATACTGTGACAAAATAATCCAAGTGATTTTAGTGTATGCTTTAGAATTGATATCTTACCCCATTAGGATTTGAACGACTGTTTTTATTGGAAGCTTCCCTTTAAAAAAAATCCTCCTGTGACTGCTTTTTTCCAGTTATAAATAAAGCTGGGGGGAGAGGGGGCAGAAAGCATGTGAAGTATGAGTGAAGGAGGAAAAACAACAGATCCAGACTCCCTGGTACCAGTCAGTGGCAAGAAATGCCAAACACAACAAATATGTTTTACAAAAAGCTTAATCACAATTCTCAGGAAAGCTATGAGGTAAGAAAAAAAGCTAGCCAATTGATTTGTATGCTTTTTTGATAAGCACTTTTCATAAGTCCATGAAATATAGATATCTCAGAAAAAAATGTTTTCAAGGGCATCTTTACATATGCTCCAGGGTAGGAGAGTGGGGATGCTTTAATTGGAGCAGCTCTAAGGAGTCACTCTAAAGCTCCCACAGCGTCTTCTGTATTCAGTGTCCTGCACTTCAAAATGGTGGCAGGGGTGCTTTAACTAAACCTTGTTCAAGGAGCTTTAGTTAAAGTGCCCCTGCTGCCATTTTGAAGTATGGGGATGCTGAATACACATGATGCGGAGGCTGCTGGAGCATCCTAATGAGCACACTTGATGAATCAAATCTGCTCCAATGCATTCTAATTAGGACATGTCAGAGCAGGCACTGGGCATGTGTATAGGTGCCCCAAGTGTTTTCTAGTATTTACCCTTTGGCTTAGGGCTAAATCTTGCTCCCATGATCCAAGCCTGAGGAAAAAGTTTTGGCCCATAGGAGCTGCATAGAACTAGAGAGGACAGGAATCCCATCCTACAATCTGCTAGAAGGATTCAGTCACATCACACCAGTCTGTGACATTAGTTCTTTGATATCGGAGATTCCTATAAATGTAGGTGTGACGGGCTAGCTGGCAGTGACCTAGCCCAGGGGTTTTGAAAGGGCAAAAGATGATTGGAGGACTTGGGATTCCCTTTCCTCACCAATCTGGTAACGATTTGGCCCAGGGGTTTTGAAGGGGTAAAAGATGATTGAAGGACTTGGGATTCCCTTTCCACACCGATCAGGCCCCAGAGACTCACCCCCCATGTCCCCTGATTGGCCCCTTGGGTCACCTGGAGAGGGATAAAAGGGACAGCGTGGGCTGACTCAGGAGAGACCAGCAAGGGACAACAAGGAAGGAGCTTCACAGAGCTGGCAAGAGCTGAGCCAGCAGGGCAGGAGCAGTGCCCCGGAAAAGCCTGAAAGAGCAGGACCTGCAGGCAGCAGTGGGACCCTCAGCAGCACAGCATGTGGCCGGCAGGAGAGGCTCCCCACTGGGCTCCAGGATCCCCTGGGAGAGGCTGCTGCCAGCAGGAGAGGCTCTCCCACTCCAGCAAGGATCTGAGCAGTGACCTGAGAGGTTCCCAGCTCTGTTTCCAGCTCCTCCAATCAGAGGCCAGGCAGCTCGAAGTGAGGCCCGGGGCTCTGGGAAGGTCAAGACCCCCAGCAAGCTGGAGCAGTGTTACCAGTGGTGGCTGTGTGGTGACATTTCTGTCTACCACACAGGAGATCTGAGTTCAAATCCCAGCTGGGGTGAGTGAGTTAACAAAAAGCAAATCTTCTTGCAGTGGAAAGAAGCCATTGTGCTTTCTCCCCCTCCACGTACCTAGGCCTTATATTTCCTTGTCAATTGACATTTTGTATGTTGTGCCTTTTTATATTTCACCAACCGTATTGTTTGTTCTGCTGTTTGTGTTTTATATTTTGTTAACCCTGTCTTTTGTCAGTGATTGTAAGTGTCTAACCTTTATTGAATCCTGCCCCCTTGGGGCATTGTAGTGTTCACTATACTCTCCGATTTATGCCTGTTATGTTCCCAGTATTAAAAGGTATATGGTTAAGTCCCCATCGGTGGTCTGGCTCTGCTCTATAGGGGGAGGAGAGTCCCTACACCTCCCACAGTGCTTGTGCACCTGCTTTGATCCCTTGAATTGGAGAGGGGGTACCTCTTGGAGTACCACCCAGGTTACATAGAGTTGGAAAGAACCTCAAAAAATCATTCAGTCCAACCTCCTACACTGAGGCAGGATCAACCTAAACCATCCCTGACAGGTGCTTGCCTAACCTGTTCTTAAAAACCTTTGAGAAAGGTGAGTCCATAACCACACAGGTAGTTACTTCTAGTCCTCAAGTATTTTTGTATTTAGAAAGTTTACCTAGTACCTAACTCAAATCATCTTTGCTGCAAACTAATCTGATTACATCATGCCCTATCCACATATAATTGATCACTGTCCTCTTTATTACAGTTTTTACCCAATCACTTATCTGCATCCTCACTCACTTGTTTTGTAGACTTTCTATATCTTTCTGAATCCGTGGTGTCCAAAAGTGGACAATGTACTCCAGCTGAGACTTTGCCATCACCCAAGACAGCAAATTCACCTTGTGTGTCCTATATATGACATCTCTATCAGTATGTTCCAGAATAAGATTTGCCTTTTTTTTTTTGCAACAGCATCAAAATGTTGGCTTATGATCAGTTTTTATTCCACTATTATCCCCAGACTCCTTTAAGAAGTATGTTGCCTATCCAAAATCGCTACCCAGTTATTTCCTATTGTTTTGGGGTGTTTGGTTACTTCCCTCCAAGTGGAGTACATAGCGCTTGTCTCTAATGAATTTAATCTTGTTCATTTCAGGCCATTTCTCCAACTTATCAAAATAATTTTGAATTCTAATCCTGTCCTCCAAAGTGCTTGCAACCCATCCTGGGTTGGTGTCCTAGATTTCATATGTTTGTTCGCTATTCCATCTTCCCCATTGGCAAAGGTAGTGACGTCTCGATGGCCTACACACTGGAGTAGCTCCAAGGAACTAATGAACAAGTGGGGCTATACAATTGGTTCAGCCACCTGTGACTACAGCACAGAGCCCCAGACTATGCAACACTTGCTGTGTGCCTGCTGCTTGAAAGCCCACATACAATACAAGATCTTGCAAAGTACAATAAATGAGCACAAGGATACATAACAAAATGGTCAAATGTGGTAAAAAGGTACAACAAGTACTTGTTAATGAAAATATTGACTAGAACCAGACCCAAAATAGACCATTTCATGTAATTAGGCAAAATCTTTAAAAGGATGTCTAGAAAGATACAGACCCTTAGAACCTATGTTATTTTATACCAAGATCAGATTTTGGCTGAGATCCATCCCTTGGTGACACCAGTCAACTGGAATTAACTTTCTTGAATAAGTGGAGTATCTTCAGATTGAGACTTGTACTATGGACTACACAGTCATCAACAACAAGGTAATAATTGTTGATATTTCTAAGCTTCCAATGAGCCACCAGAGGGAGTTTAGCCAGCCCCAAAATATACTAGAAACACACTGAGATTAGAAAAGGAAATAAGGAACACAGCTTCAAAAAGAATTGGCATCTATGGATTAGTGAACATGAGTACCAATATTTAAACAAATTGAGAGCACATTTGTGTGCGTGTGTCCAGGTGCAAATTAAAACACCTCTCTCTGAAAATGTGATCTATACCTTTACTCATAACTTTACCCATTCTAATATGATGTTTGGCATAACAATGCCCAATTAATATATTCTTTTGCTTCATCAAAGAAAAAAGTATTTAGCAAACTACTTTAACTGAGGCTGACTTTTTTGAGAAGTAGCACACCTATTAAAATTATAGATTTTCAGACCAGTATATTAAATCAGCAAAGTAATAAGATAGAAAAATCCATGTAAAGATATTTTTGGCAGTACCTTACAATGTCAATAGGAAAAAAGAAACTTTGTTCATGAAAAGTAACATTTCCTTCATTTTTTATAGTTGTGTAGTATGGGGATTTCCAAAATGTTGATGGTTCCAGTCACAGATGTATCTTAGGAATATTATTTGTACTTCAAACCAGAAAAACCACATTGCATTCCTATCATAATCAAAGCGTAACAACAAGTCAACTTACATTTCCCATTTGATTTATACAGAGAGTTCTAATGTCTGGAGATAATAAACAGCCATAATTTCAGCATTAATGCCTTCATTGAGCAAAGGCCCCAGTGAAGAATGACATTGAAATGCTGACTGTTCTTTACCTCAAGACACTGGACACCTGAAAAAATTAAAATAATAGCCAAATTTTTCCCAGGTGATACTCTTATTTTCAAAGGAACTGCTCTAGGGATGAAGTTGACCCCATCAGTGTGAACTGCATAGTTAATACAGAAAGATGCAGATAAGCAAAACATCTTAATTCTATAAGAGCAAGTGTAGGATGAAGACTGTACAAAGCAAGTTAGACTCAGTTCATGTCAAACTGGTATTTACACAAACTCTGACAAACTTTCTGTCTTCACCACTCCACCAGTTCACATGCTGCTGTACTTCTTGATACTAGGCATATTATATAAAGGGAACCCTGCATCCTTCCTCCTCAAAAGGATTTGTGAGAACTGAGAATTGGAAAGGAAAATAATTGCACAAGAGGGCCTAGCCTCACAAAATTTTCAACTTTTGGCTCCAAGTCCAGCAAATTTTAGGTAGTTTTAAATAAAGTTGAGCAACAAAACTGAACTAAATCTATACAGTGATTACAGTGATAACTTCGTTCTTTTAATCAGCATTCTTTATCATTTTTAGTCCTGCATAAATAGAGCTATCAATACTTCCTGGGGAAAAAGCTTACCTTTAAGCAATTTACATGTTACACTTAGTAGGATGGGGTTAGGACTGTGCTTATACCTAATTCCTAATAGCACTTCGCATCAGTAGATCTCAAAGTGGTCAGTCAGTATCAATATTACAGACATTACACTGAGTAAATATAGCTATGTGAATTTCTTTTATGTCATCGCAATGATACATTAATAAACATTTTCTTATAACATACCTCATATTTAAAAGCAATCCCTTCTTTTCAACTGACCCAAAGCAATTCACTTACATGACCTCTTAATTCTTTCCTTTCAACCAGCCATAAGTGCCTATCTAACACCTTGCCCAAACCTCCCTGTCACCAAACCAGCCTTTTCACCCATCAGCCCCATTCCTATTCAGGTTCATTCTTATACTGCCTAGTTCTACTTTATTATTATTATTATTTCCTATGTCCAAATTAAATCACCATGTCTATAAATATCCATGGTCATATAACTTCAACTGGAACAGTATTCTACCTCCCAGACCCATAGGCCTGGAAAGTGCAGATACTCCCCATATCCAGGAGGGCATCTTGCATGGAAGTCCCAGGCTAAGAGGCCTGGAAGTCTGGATGCCCCAGTCACACTTGATTTTAGCAACAAGGCCAGATCCTACTAATTTTTCTTTTATATAGGGTGACCGTATGTCCTGAATTGGCTGGGACAGTCCCAGATTTCACAGGCCATCCTGGTGCCCTGGATGGTTGATGTAAATTGAAGTAAAAGTCCTGGATTTGACTGCTGCCTGTAGTGCCCAGGCCAGCTGGGCCAAGGGAGGTAGCCAGGGCCAGAGCCAGGGCTCGGGCAACTGCACTAGGTGATCTGGGTGAACTGGGATGGCTGCCCACTGCTGGAAGCCTTGTGCTCAGCTGCTACAGCTGCTGCTGAGGCCCAGGCGATGCTAATTGGCCCCAGGCAGCTGGTGGCAGCAGGGCTATGGGCCACTCGAAGCCAGATCCAGCCTCTGTGCATGGGGGATGGAGCCAGGCTGCAGGCCTCCACACTGTCCTGCCCCACGCCACCATCAGGGCTTCTGGGAGCTGCACAGATGTGTGTGTGTGTGTACATGCAGGGTTGGGGGGGGAGGATTGCGCACATGTGTGTATTGGTGCCCTCCCCTTCCTGGATTCCTTTACCTCATCCCAGTTTCCCTTAACAATAATATAGTCATCCTATTTATAAGTAAATTTTGAGAGATGCAATCAATAGGGAGCTGACTTTAAGCTCAACTATGTCTACAAGAACTGGCCAGCCACACCTTCCTTTTAGGCACATGAATCCTGCCAGATGTCTTTATGTCCATCTTAAAAATCCCTTTCGTTTGCCTACATTTTGACCACACTCATAATATAGTTTCATAGTTTCATAGATTTAGGGTCGGAAGGGACCTAGTAGATCTTCTAGCCCGACCCCCCACCAGGGCGGGAGAACAACAAAACCCCAAAACAAGAAATGGGACTCAAATGAGTCCAGCCAGGTAGGCATACAACCTCTTCTTAAAGACCCCCAGGGTAGGGGCCAGCACCACTTCCCTTGGAAGTTGGTTCCAGCTCCTAGCCACCCTAACTGTGAAGTAGTTTTTGCAGATGTCCAATCTATACCTCCTCTCCATCAACTTGTGCCCATTACTCCTTGTTATGCCAGCGGGCGCTAGGGGAAACAGCGTCTCCCCCAAACCCTTCTGGTCCCCCCTAGTGAGTTTATAGACGGTCACCAGGTCCCCCCTCAGCCTTCTCTTGTGGAGGCTGAATAGGTTCAGGTCCCGCAGTCTCTCACTGTAATTAACATTGTTTATTTGTCATTATGCACAAGTCTGTCCAAATCTTTGAGAGAGATGCCACTTCACTAAGGAGTTTACAATCCAGAATCTTGCTTTACAATCTAGAATCTTGCTTTTGAGTGCATCGCCATGTGATGCAATGAGGAAGCCAATTGGCCCATGGGAGGGGCGAAGTCTGCACCAAGAGGCCTCAGCCCACAGGGGAAACTAGCTTGGTAAGGGCTGGTGATGGTGATGGATGCAATTTACCCATAGGTGCAGGATCCCCAGAGACAGAGCAGTG
>NW_017729024.1:2004138-2014637 GCF_001723915.1 Gavialis gangeticus | reverse complement strand
ATGGTGATTGATGCAATTTACCCATAGGTGCAGGATCCCCAGAGACAGAGCAGTGTACTCAGCCACAGTCCATTTTAAGAGTATGTGCTGCCTGTGTGTAGGTGGATGTACAGGGAATGACATCATAAAACTGCGTCTGGAGCACCAGAGAGGGAGAGCAGCTGAACTGGACAGAGGCAGTGTCGAGAGTCCTCTGGGTCCAGTGAAACTGGGATGGGGATAAAGAGTGCCAAAGCCCACAGAGAGAGAGCCTGGAGGGATTCTCACCTTTGGAGGCCTTGGCTGGAGAAGGCCAAGGTGATTGGTGGACCCCACACCCAGACCAAACAGTAACGGGGGACATATGAGTTCAATACCCTGCTTAGCACAGTACTGACAGTGCTGGAGGGGCTACATCTTCTTTTCTTTTCTTCTTTTATCAGATGCCATCCCCTCCTGAAGACTGGGACAGATCATCCATAGCAATGCTCAGAGAGGCATTATGGGGGTATTTATGTATTAGTCCAGCTCTGGCAGAGGAACTACTTGTATTTAATTTCTACCTATGGCAAATTGATTTGAAAATACAAATTGATATGGGATGTTAACATAAATCTTGAAAAGGGATTAACAGAATGAATTTTGTTTATACATGCTTAATTGATTGTGACTGCAATTGACAGAGTTAGAGCCCTTGGCTTGGGTTCGGCCAATGTACATAGAATGTTTCTTTTGGGACTGTACCTGGGATAGTGAGAAGCAGGACCAGGAAGCCCCACCTGCAGGGCTCAGCATGGGAAGAAACACTAAAATAAAGAAAAAAATGCAAAATAATCACTTATCTGCAGGAGGAGCGATGCCAGAAGACCGAAGAGAAAAGCCTGCATGGCTTATAAGCCACACCTTTATGCAATTAAGGCCAGCAGGTGACGTCATAAAGACGCACCAGCCAGCAGGAATAAAAGCGGCTGCCGGCAGTAGGGAGGGGAGAGCCAGTGAGGAGGCGGAGGCTCTCCGTGCCGGCAATGAGCGGAACCAGAACAAACGGGGAGTGCCCAGATGATGGACAGCTGGGGAAGCAGTGAGAGTTCCCCACAATGGGGGACACTGAGATTGAGCCCCAGAAAAGGTGGAACATTGGGGGTGACCTCTCCCTAGTGTTAAAGAAGTTTGTCGGGGAAGACGCCGAGTGGCTATGTAGCCAATTCGATGAATGCAAAGAAGAGGTGGAAGCAGAGGTCTTCCCACTTGGCCACCCCCAGGTACCAGGTTGGGGAGCTGGGCTAGGGGTGGAAAGGAGAAAGGGACTGCACAGAATCAGTGTCGGGGGAGAACTGCCAAGTTCGGGCAGGAAGGCTGGGAAAGCCAACCAGTAGGATACCGGACAGGAAGACCCTTTTTGGATCCTTTTTTAAAAATTTCCTTTTCTTCATTTTATTTCTTTACTCCTGCTTGACAGGGGCACCCTTAGTCCCCAAGAAGAGGACCGACCGGCTCAAAGGGGATCTCAGGCCCAGAGCTGGCTAATTATCCTTCCCCAAGAAGAAAGGGGGATACCAACAGCCACAAGGAACAGCTACACTGGAAAGGCAGCCATGTTAAAATCTGGCACTCTGCCGGAGGTTGGTGTAAGGTCAGAGTGTAGGGGAGGTGGAGCCCCATGAACATCACGCAAGTGGACATCCCTGAGGGGAGCTTTGATGCTGAACCCCACACTGATGTAACATGCAAAGACATAGTAGGCGAGTTCAGGGAAGGCCAACAGGACAACCAAGGCGCACCTCATGGAACCCATGAGGCTAGAGAGCATACACCCTCTACTGTCTGGGCCGAGGTGGCCCGTAAGTGGGCATTGGAAGCCAGGCGAGCACAGGAACTATAATACAAGCTTTGTGACTAAGGAACCAAGTCCAAACCTTTTTGAGTTAAAAATTAATTCTTGGCACATACATGACTTATGAGTTGATCTAACAACTTATACAGAAATTAACCCCTCCAGAGGGTTGCGGAGGTCTCACGGTCTGTGATGGTGCTGTCTGGACAATCTCACCCCATCACGTGGACTGCAATTCTGCAAACGAAGGCTGCACTTGTCAGTAACAATCATTAACTATCAATAAGATCTGATTGGCATGTGGATGGGGTGTAGGGAAGGAGGAGCCCCAAGGAACATCCATAAAGAGAGCCTACCTGGAAGAAAGGTGCCATCTACCTTTTTTTGGAGCCTCCCTTCCATTTATTTCTTCTTTTCAACCAAGACATGACGAGTGAATAGAAAGGGATCTCCCTCAAGGGAAACACTGCTGGTACCCAGTGAGCAGTGTGCTGAGTATTAAGTTTACGCAGGGTGTCACAACTGTTATGCCACCCATTGCACTGTCCTAACCAGGTACAGAGTACATCTGTATCTTGCATATAAACTTCCAGATATTTGCAAGAATAACTGCTTTGTTAGTACATGCAACTAGATGGGTACCTATATAGCCATGTACAAGTGACAGTCAGAGATCTGTATAAAAAATTATTATATACTCTATGTTCCTATAAAACATTGCCATATGAACTAGTGTGGTAGAGAACCTTTGGTGCCTGACACTTTAAGTGCCAGAGCAGGCATCAGGGCAACCGGCAGGTGAATGTCAGAGTAATGAGGCAGTCAGATGACCACAGGAGGGCCCTGGGATTGGAAGAGGGGGCTGAGCAGCCTCCATTTTAGATCCAGGCCCTCAGGGCTGATGCAGCAGTCTGCTGCTGGCAGCCAGAAACCTGGCAGTGGCTGCTCAGAACATCTTGAAGGTCAGAGCAGGAGCTATGGGGATGGCAGAAGTCTCCTGGTCTTGGGTATGACCGAAAACTGCACCCTGCTGGGGAAGGATGGCCCGGTGGGACTGTCTATGGTGGCATTGTTCCCCAGAAATGCCAGGCCAGTTGCCTCCCCAGTGAAAAGCAGGTAGGAGCACCTTATAACCCCAGCCCCCACTACCCAGTGAGAAATAGAGTAGGCAGTGGGGCCAGGCTTGCCTAAGGAGAGGCACCTGAGTCTATGGGGTGTAAGACACCAAGGCACCAGCATGGGGGCAGAGTGTTGGCCTCAGTGAGGGACAGTGGGTGCAGAGTAGGGCTGCAAGGGGCTACCTGAAGGACTGCACAAGAGTTGTCTAGTGAGAGAGCCCCAGTGAGGGTAGTAAATCATTGCCCCAGTGAGAGGGAGGAGGAGTAGCCCCAGCAAGGGGGAAGAAAAGAGTTGGGCCAAAGACAGAGCTGGACCTCAGTGAGAGGGCATGCAGTGCACAGCTGAGAATATCTGGGCAAGCAGAGCCAAAAGTCAAGGGCAGCCAGTAGGGGGCTGACAAAGTCATAATGGGTAGTTTGGAGCACAGTGTGGTGGCACAGTGTGACAATGAGCTCCAGGGGAGAGTGAGAGTCCCGAGTAAGACCCTTTATCACAGGTCACATTGTGAGGCACTCTGCAATATGGATGCCATGTACAAGGCATGGGACATAGTATAGGGGAGGTCAGAGCCATGTGTAATACCCTAGGCATCAGGTCATTAAATGGGCAGCCTCCCGCATTTCACAAGAAATAATGTAAAAGCAAGACATGGCAGGTGAGACAGGGCAGGCTTCCCTAGACAGAGGGGCAGTTGGTATGGTGACCAGCCATGAGTTGGCTCCTTTGTGACAACTAGGAACAGACATGGCATTTGTGTGGCACTTGACGAGTGATTTGTATCTGATTTCATTTAATCATTTTTCAAATCATCATCTAGCTAGCCTTCCAGGTTATTATATCAGTTCCCAGAATCCAAAACCCAGTGCTTAAAAATATCTAAGTATTCTTTGTGTTAATAGTGACTCAAGTGGCTTGAACATTATTTAAAAAAAATTGGGGACTTTAATATTAATTCTGAGCAGATTTTCTCAAGCATTTATACAAACAGGTTTTTGTACAGGCAAATATTTGGGGAATGACTCTTTTTCATAACACTAGCACCATGTGGTATTTGTTATTTATGATTTATCTTTCACTATTTCTCATTCTGCCATTTTAAAAGTTTCTGTCATCCCATCAGGGAGTCAAAAGAAAACTATATAATTAGGGCAACAAATAGCACCCCAAGTAATAATTTAAACAGTTGATCAGAACAGCTTGCAAGCACTCTACATACTGAAGACTGTGTCACATAATTTGTGACTGCTTTTGAAGAACAAATATTTTGCAGATATTAAAATCAGTTTGCAAGTAATTCACAGTATAAAAGAAGGGATGTGTTTTTTGGATAATTTATTCACAATTAATAATTCAGACAGTTCAGTTAATATCTTGCGGTACTTAATTCAAAAGAGTTGTGATTTTTAAGTTCCTTGCATAAGTGTTTTCATTTCAGTGGGTGTCATTTTGTAAAAAATTGTGTGTGTGTGTGTGTGTGTGTGTGTGTGTGTGTGTGTCAGATAAATTGTCAGCTCTTAGTATCCTATATTTTTATCATCTAGCAGGAAGCAAGAGGTTACTCTTCCTTATTCCATTTTTCATCTATGATGCTGTAAACAGCTATGAGGAACTGAGAAACAAGTTTACCACCATTAAACCAATGTGTCATTTTACTGGCAGCCACAAAAAAAACCTTTCCAAAGGAAAAAAAAAGTAATTTTTTGCTACATACTTGGAAATGTTTCCAGAACTTTTGGCTTTTTACGTATCATTTCCCCTCACCCTCCTACATACTTTCTGCAGATTTACCAACAGCTGTTTTTGTACAGAACAGTATATGTTGTGCAGTCTAATTTGGGTTAAGAAACATGGTTATATTGCTTGAAAAAAGATTAAAAGAACTAAAAATATTATAGTTTGGCTATATAGGGACACAATAGTCTCTAACTATCTGAAATTACCAAGGATGGACAGTAATTCTTACCATAATACAAAGATGAAGTAGGATGTTACCTACAAAAGCTCATGCCACTCTGAACCTATTAGTTTCTAAGATGCCCCTCTGCCCTAACTCCAGAAGTAACAGAGTTCATTAAGAAAATTAAAGTCTAAATTGACTACTGGGAAGACTGACCGTAAGGGAAAACTGTCCAACAGTGAGAGGTATTAAGCACTGATTCTCCAAATAGGTTTATACCACCATGGAAACCTATAACTACATGGCATCCCAGTGGCTTCACTGAGACTCTGAACAGGTGCAGTGATTCTGCCAGTGAGATTTTACTTGCAGCCTCGTATTTTTAATGAGTCTCCCAAAGGAGGTGCTGGAAACCACACATACTGACACACAGCATGTAAGACTGAGCAAAGCAAATAAAAAGATCCCATAGAAAGCAATGTTCAGTCTCTAAGCGTGCCTACAGACATAAGGGCCTTATTCTAACTCATGGAGCTTTACATGAAGCACTGTGAGTAAGAGTCCCCACCCCCAACTCAACAGACATTCACCTGTTGGATTAGGGGGAGGCTGGAACCTGCCTACCCCAGCCCTGGCTGGCAAGCAGGGGTGCTCCAGCAACCTCCCAGGAGGCTCCTGAACCACCCCTATCCCCAGCTCCTCACCCCTCCCCAGCTCTGCAGCTGTCAGCAGGGGAGGGAGGGGCAGGGGAGTGGCAGCACAGAGCTGGGGATGCTTTGAATGGCCAGAACTGGGTGGGGGGCAAGGTGGAATAGGTCCTCCCTTGCCCTATGGCAACACCCCTCCCTCCCCCCAGCTACCCTGGCTGGGGTATTGGGAGAAGCCAGGCTGGGCCTGCAAAGTGCTGTTCCATCCCCCCTCCCCCAGCTCTGGCCATTCAGAGCATCTGGCAGCTCCACACTGCTGCTCCCCTTCCCTCTTTCTCCCCTACTGACAAGAAAAATTAACCCTGGAGGGAACACAAGTTCCCTAAGGTGCTCTGCTTTAGACTGCCTTACTCTAATACCGCATTTGACCAGGGTCAGTTTTCTGTGCGACTGGCAGTTTTAAAAACACTCTGCAGCCATGCACATTTGTTAAGTCATGGCTGTAGAGCCCTTTCGAGGGCCCGATTGGACAAAAAGTCTAACTTGTATAAGCACCTTAAAGTGCTACCTTGCGCTCCTGCCAAAAACAGTGACGGAATAAATGACCTAATGTCCTCTTTCCATTTCTGGTTTCAGTGAGTGTGTGTTTCTGGTTCTCAGAAAACCTTTTCTAAGCTGTCAGAAGGATCACAAGACATTTCTGAAGTTTCTATCTCTTTGTCAGTGGATTCCCCTACTCCTATGCCTGCATATTGCTCTAAGGATTTGTGCTCCTGAGACTGTCTGTTTTCTTACTGAAAAGTTTAGGAATGTAATTAGTAATTCATTTAGACAGTATGTTGTTTGCTCTATCAAGAGTCCCAGGAGATCCTTGCTTTTTGCCTTCAGTGTATTTAGCATTTGTTGTTAGCTGAAGTGTAAATTTGGAGACAATATTTTTTCCAATTCAACCACAAAACCCTTTACAAAATACATCATGCTTAAGTTTAGCTAATGATAAAATCTTGGCCAAAAAAGAGGCAATATTGCAAAGACTAATTCAGTGTTAGCAAATTTGTAAATGACTTGCAGAAAATGAGGTATGCGGAGTGCTATAGTGGCTTTATTGCAAGTTATTCCTTTAGCACCACTCTTCAGTGGATGTTTCCAATTTTGCCTGCTAATTATTGGAAAAGTTGTAGCCAACTGCAATTTGATAAGCTAATTGTTATAACAGCCACAGATGGTACTTTTTGATGGAGATCAATTATATTAGCAATTTTTCATTTTTCCTACTAATCATTTGCCTCATCTGGCTGTAATGCAGACAGATGTCTCAAGGCAGTTTACCACAAAATTGTAAATGATACAAATAAGAGCAACATTTAGGTTGCAAAACTTAGCATTAGAGCAAATATTGTTTCATACTATGCATATAGTTCTTCAGGGAGAATTTCTTATCACATGTTCCTCCATATTTACAAGAGGGAACAATGTATTGTTCACAAATGATGTTTTGACAGGATGGCTAGAAAAATTTAAAGCAAAATGCTAGCTCTTGGCTTCTCCAATTCCTGGTAAAAAAAAATACTTTAATGGTTCTTTTTTGGCTTGTTTACATTATTTGGTTTTTTTCTGGTAAATAGAGTGTTAGACAGTTATCAACAGGGGGAGCAGGGAATTTGTTTTTTCTCAGGATTTGTTATGGTAACAGCATTGTGGGAGATAGACTGAGATCTATAGTCATTTACAATTGTAATCACTATTTAAATATAAATACCATATTTTATTTCACCACTGAACATGCACCTTGATTTTTACAAGCAGCTTAAAGAAAAAAAAATTCTTACCTTCCAGGACAGATAAGTAACTGATCTGGTGTGCTGAGACTGGAGCCACGTACGATCCCATCACTCCAGAGCCAAGTGCCAGGTTAGACTCAGCACTGAGACAGGAACCATGTACTGGATCTGGAATCAAGTGTTAGGTTGGACCCAGCCTGCCTAGTCTGAGACCTCATGCTGGGTCCAGAGCTACTTGCTGGCTCTGGAGTCATGCACTGGCTCAGGTACCATGTGCTAAGTCTGGGACTGCAAGCTGGCTCTGTAGCTATACGCTGGGCCCAACCCGCCACAGCCTTGGGGCCAGCACATGATCCTAGACTTGGA
This sequence comes from Gavialis gangeticus, assembly GCF_001723915.1. Taxonomy (NCBI): domain Eukaryota; kingdom Metazoa; phylum Chordata; order Crocodylia; family Gavialidae; genus Gavialis; species Gavialis gangeticus. Next base: position 2,007,014 of record NW_017729024.1, on the reverse strand, counting down.
ACATTAGGTCCTACCCAGGATGCAGCCCCAGACCAACCCCACACACCAATTGGATCCAGTGCACCAATGGGAAAGAGGGCTTCCCGTATGTCTGGAAATTTGATGGAAGGGGACAGAGAGAGGTGACAGTGTTAACTGCCATGGCTCCCAGAGCCACAGCAATTAATAATGCCACTACTCCGTATACCCCCTCCCAAATTTCCAGACCCATAGGAATCCCTTTTCCTTGCATATAATGCACACCCCAATTTTCCCCAGCTGGGAAAAGCTGTAGGTTATACCAGTAGTGAAGCATAGCGGGTGCACAGGCTTAGGTGACAGGCACCAGCCGGGGAGTGGGGGTGCCAGAAGACACACCGCTGGCACTTCCGGGTGCACCCCTGGCACTTCTGGACACACCTCTGGCACTTCTGGGTCAGGCCCAATCAAGCAAAATTTTTAAGAGAGTTACTAAAGTTTCACCGACTTAAAGCATGTTGTAGGATGCCTATAGGTGCCAGCATAGTGCCACTTCCTTTATGGGCCTCTTCCTACTCGCACTCCTCATTTCCTCAGGGTCTTCCCACTTGGCAGTCTCACCTGCCATGCCTTGATGTAATTAATTGACAGAGGAGGCTGCCCTGAGGATGAAGAGAGCTTTTGGGCAGTGGACCCTTATCTGGACTGTGGCTCCCTAGCCTCATCCTGCTTTTACTCTGGCTACACCCTTTAGCTTGAGCCCATGGTCCAGGGTCACAAGCTTCTGGCTCAGCTTTGATCACACCTTTGTGACCTCAGGTCTAGGCTCTGTGAAATCCCTGTTCAGGCCTCTGTGGCCAAGAATCTCACTTTCACTAGCTCCCACCCTTCCTCTGTCTCTGGCAGACTTTGACCTTCACAAGCTCTAGGCTTATGCCTTAGTCTCTATCTCCTGTCCTCTTAACACACCAAACCTGAGGGAAAGAGAAAGCCAGGCCCCCCTAAACCCCTTCCCTCTCTAGTAATGGGATAGGGGCCCCATTAGACATGTTTTGACTACTTTGTTAAAAGGAAGGCTTCAGAAAGGAAAGATGGTACTGAGATTTAAGACAAGATTACAATAACAATGTAATTCATGGTTATCTGGATTCTGTAGATTAATTCATTAATATTTTCATGGGACTCAGGAACTATAGTGGTAAGTACTACAAAAAGATTACAAATGCCAATAAAAATTGCATTATGATTTTTTAGATCTTTGTGTTGATGGCACACACAGTACAGACCAATCACTATTAATGTCACAGCAGCCATAATTCCAAATATGGTACTAATGTGTAGATACTTCAATTTTAAGAAAGCAGACTGGAGAGGCTTTTCTAAATACCTTGACAAAAAAGTGACATACATCGAACCAGGTCTTGGATAATTGTAATCTCTTCATGCACAAAATCTCAAAAAGGAATATATACCTCAAGGATGCAGAACTGAATATTTACCAGGGTTTACTCCTATGCTAACAGCCAAATACAAAAAATACCAGCAAATGTTTAAAAGAGATCTTTTCTCAAAAGACACTGTTGTGGCAGGGACAGCCCTAACTAACAAGCCTCAAGAGGAAAGGTGACAGAAATGGAAAGAATTGATTAAAGGAATAGATATGACCCACACTAGTAGGAAAGCATGGTTAATCATTCATAAACTGAGTAATGACCCAAAGAAAGTACAGCAGTACCACAACCTCACAGCCAAACAGGTAGCTCACCAGCTTCTACTCAACAGTAAATATTCAACCAGCCTAAAATATGGATTAGATGGCAAACTGATCTGGAGGAAGATCAATTTAGTATGCCATACACAATGGATGAACTTGATGCTGGAATAAGTCATCTGAAGAATGGCAAGGTGGCTGGACTCAATAACATATGCATGCAGTAGATCAAGTACTTTGTTCCCGCAACTAAGTTATGGGTATTACACCTTTTTAACAATTGTTCATCAACCTTTAGAATACCTATACTATGGTGACAAGCTCATGTAATAGCTCTATTGAAGCAGGGAAGGATGCCTCTGGCCCAGAGAATTTTGGCCAGTGTTACTTCTGTGCCAACTTTACAAGCTTTATGAACACCTTATTCCCAATCACATTTCACCTCATATTGAACAATATCTAATACCAGAACAAGCCAGATTTAAACCATTAGCCAAATACTAAACATCACCCAGCATATAGAAAATGGATTCTATAAAGGAATAACAATAGTTGCTGTGTTTGTAGACCTATCAGCGGCTTAAGTTACAGTCAGCCACTGAAACCTGCCTGCCAAAGTCTATGATATGACACTACCACCTAGTGCAGCTCATCCAATCCCTTTTGGAGAATAAACATTTTTATAGGAAACTGTGCAAGTAACAGAGCTGCTGGAGATGACAATGAAATGGCCTCCCACAGGGTAGCATGCTGATCCTTTTAAACATATATACCAATGACCAACCCATATAGAGTAGTCAAAGGAGCTTCATATATGCTGATGATCTATGCATCACATCACAAGACAAGGACTTCACCACTGCTAAGAACAGACTAACATGTGCACTGAGTAACCTCTCAGATTACTACAATGAAGAAGGCCAATGTGGTGCCTATCTTCAAGAAAGGGAGGAAAGTGGATCTGGCTAACTGTAGGCCCATCAGCCTGACTTCTGTCCCAGGGAAGGTCTTAAAATAAAATTAAAGATTCCTTAATAGACTGGCAGATGCCAACATCCTGAGGGATAGCCAGCACGGGTTTGTTGCGGGTAGGTCTTGCTTGACCAATCTCATTACCTTCTACAACCAGGTGACCTATCACCTGGACAAGAGAGAAGAGATTGATGTCATATATCTTGACTTCAAAAAAGCCTTCGATCTGGTATCT
>NW_017729024.1:2003587-2004097 GCF_001723915.1 Gavialis gangeticus | reverse complement strand
GTGGTAATTGATGAAAGTCAATTGTCATGGTGCCCTGTGACCAGCAGGGTCTCCCAAGGCTCTGTCCTTGGACCCATATTGTGCAATATCTTCATTAATGATGTGGACATTGGAGTCAGAAGCGGACTGGCCAAGTTCACCAATGACACCAAACTTTGGGGCAAAGCATCCACACCAGAAGACAGGAGAGCGATCCAGGCTGACCTAGACAGGCTCAGCAAATGGGCAGATGAGAGCCTGATGGTGTTTAATGCTGAAAAATGAAAGGTTCTCCACCTTGGGAGAAAAAACCTGCAGCATCCTTATAGGCTCGGCAGTGCTATGCTGGCTAGCGCTATGGATGAAAGGGACTTGGGGGTCATCATTGGCCACAAGATGAACATGAGCCTGCAATGTGATGCTGCAGCTAGTGAAGCAACCAAAATGCTAGCTTACATCCATAGATGCTTCTCATGCAAATCCTGGGACATCATTCTCCCCTTATACTTGGCCTTGGTGAGGCTGCAGCTG
>NW_017729024.1:1993468-1998587 GCF_001723915.1 Gavialis gangeticus | reverse complement strand
CCAGTTTTGGGCTCCACAATTTAAACAGGATGTGGAGAAGCTTGAGAGAGTCCAGAGAAGAGTCATGCGCATTATCAGAGGTCAGGAAAACAGACCTTACAATGACTGGCTGAGAGCCATTGGGCTCTTTAGCCTGGAAAAGCATAGGCTCAGGGGTGATCTGATGGCCACCTATAAGTTTATCAGAGGTGACCACCAGGATCTGGGGGAATATTTGTTCACCAGAGCGCCCCAAGGGATGACAAGGTTGAACGGTCATAAACTACTGCTAGACCATTTCAGGCTGGACATAAGGAAGAATTTCTTTACTGTCCCAGCCCCCAAGGTCTGGAATAGCCTGCCATCAGAAGCGGTTCAAGCACCTACATTGAACACCTTCAAGAGTAAATTGGATGCTTATCTTGCTGGGATCCTATGACCACAGCTAACTTCCTGCCCTTCAGGCAGGGGGCTGGACTCCATGATCTTCTGAGGTCCCTTCCAGCCCTAATGTCTATGAAATCTATGAAATGAGAACCAGCTTAGTGTCAACCCAACCAAGACACAGGTCACAGCTTTTCACCTATACCATAGAGAAGCCAAGCGGAAATTAAACATCACCTGGGATGACATCCCACTGACTAATCATCCAGACTCTGTGTACTTGGGGGTTACATTACACTGAACACTTACCTTCCAAGCACATGTAAAGAAGATGAAAGGAAAAGTCAGCACCCACAGCAACATACTTCAAAAATTGCTCACCTCAAAGTGAGGACTGAACTCAGCTACATTATGAACCACTGCTATTGCCTTGTGTTACTCCACTGCAAAGTATGCATGTCCAGGATGGGAATGATCAGTTCATGCCAAGAAACTAGACCCAGTTCTAAATGACAGCTGTTGTGAAATAACAGGATGTCTAAAGCCAACACTAAAGGATAGCCTGTATTTACTGGCTGACATTGCACCCCGTGATATCAGAAGAAAAATAGCAAGCCAAAAAGAAATATCAAGGCAGATAGAAGACCCCAGGCATCCACTCTATGGTCACAGAGAAGTAACTAAATGGCTTCAAGCGTGAAGGAGTTTTGTGACCAGTGCTGCATTGTTGGACATGATGGCTGACAGGGCACGACTGAGGTTATAAAAGGAAAGATTACTTGCAATCAGGTGATCTGAAATAGACCCAGAACCCCAAAAGGACCTTCCCAGAGGGGCTGATCTAGACTGGTCAACATGGCAATACCCATATCACCTTCACATGCAAACTGGAAGATCAAAAACAAACATGATCAAATGGGGCTACTCCAAATACATGAATATATGTGAGTGCAGTGAAGTGCAGACTATGGAGCACCTGTTCATTTGCTGATTCTTCAGTAAGACCTGTATCAGGAAGGACCTCACCACAGCAACAAAAAGAACCATTGCTTGGGTACAATTCTGGAAAAACATCTATTTTATGACAAGGACATGAGAAGAAGAAGAAGATCTGTGTGTTCTTCTCTTTGATTGTTTTTTGCTTTTAAGTGGCAGTGTCTACACAAGCAGCAAACTATGCAGTTGTTACTGCACAGTCATTTAGTACGTGCATAAGCACATGTAAAGAAACACATGTAAAAAATAAGCATAAGCAAGTACTAAAGCATAAGCAAGTACTAAATGAATGTGCATAAGCAAGTACTACATGACTGTGCAGTAACTGGCGTTACTGTGCAGTACCATCACCATGTGTTTTTTTTCAGATGCTACTGTTCAGTAGCTCATTACTACTGCATAGTAACATCACTGCACGGTTAGTGCCCGCCAATCTACTGTGCTGTAGAAACAGGCTGAGCACGAAAGTAGCTGCAGGGTCAGACCTAGAGAGTACTAATAGATGGATTTCTGTCAACCTGATGGAAGGTAGCCAATGGGGTCCCCCAGGGTTTGGTACTTGGACCAGTGCTTTCCAACATCTGCATCAATGATCTAGATGTGGGGGTGAAAAGCACACTGGCAAAGTTCACCGATGACACGAAGCTCTGGGGAAGTGCAGCCATGAATCAATGTAGGCTGATGATCCAGGCAGACCTATACAGATTAGTTAGATGGGAGACCAGAACCAGATGCTGTTCAACACTGAGAAGTGTTAATGTGTTCCATCTGGGGAGGAGAAATCCACAACAAACTTACAGGCTCAGTGGTGTTACTCTAGCTAGCACCATGTCTGAAAGGGACCTGGGGGTCATATATGACCATAAAATGAATATGAGCCACCAGTGTGATGCTACAGTTAGCAGAGCAAACAATACACTGGCATGCATTAACTGATGCATCTCAATCAAAACTAAGGAAGCTATTCTTCCACTCTGCTCAGCATTGGTGAGGCCACAGTTGGAGCACTGTGTCCAGTTCTGGGCACCACACTTCAAGAAGGATGTGGAGAAGCTTGAGAGAGTCCAGAGAAGATGGATGCTTAGTGGCCTGAAGAGCAAGCCATACGAGGAAAGGCTAACAGACATGGGACTGCTCAGCCTAGAAAAGAGAAGCCTTTGAGGGGTTTGGTGGGAGCTTACAAATATATCAGGAAAGCATCCAGGGCTAGGTGAACAACTATTCACCAAAGCACCCTAGGGGAAAACCAGGAGCAACAGTCGTAAACTCCTACAAGAAGGTTTCAGACTTGATATAAGGAAAAACTTCTTCATGGTTTGTGTGACCAAACTCTGCAATAGACTCCCAGTAGGGGTGGTACAGGCACCTACCCTGGATGCACACCTTGCTAGGGTTATTTGACCCCAGCAGTCTTTCCTGCCCAGAGCAGGGGGGGTTAGACCCAATGAGCTCATGAGGTCCCTTCCAGCCCTAAATTTCTGTGAATCTTGTGTAGATGCACCCAGTCAAATCAATCTGTTCCTTTTAATCCTTACCACCTGAATGTCAGAGCTTCAGTGGGAATTTTGGAGAACTATCCTGAAAAAGATTCAGCATCTGTTTCCCCGTAAAGATGGTTGGCTCTAGCAGAAGAAATCTTTAAGGACCAGGCCATGAACCTAACCCTTCTCATACTCTTTAAGGACACCGTTAGCAGCAGCAGGATATGGAAGCATATGAAAAGCTTTGTGCCAGAGGCTTAAATGAATAAGGAAAGGGGTCTCTGACCCTTATCTTCTCATAAAGCTCCAGGTTCACTCTTGCCCTTGTTCTAAATTAGGCATTTGGATGTATTACTATGTATGAAGTAACATAGAAATATTGATCTTCTATAAAACAACAGAGAATTGTTTTTCTTTCAGCTGGTACTGGCTGCTAACCCCTAGATTTCCTCAGGGTCTGGGAAGACTACAACCACTGTGGCCCTTCAAGAGTGGAGAAGGCTGCTACATGTGTATTGGCACTCCTGGCTTTTTCCAAGCAAGGAGGGAAATGAGCTGAATCCAAAAGGGTTCATTCATGCCAAGATGTAGAAAATGGTGAACTGGGGAGCTGAGTGATTCTGATTTTGCTGTATGTTACACCTTTCTTTCTTTCTTTCTACACTGCTGTTTGCTCCCTGTAAGTCTCCTGTCTACATCTTGCTTTTGAATCTTTCCCAGACGTTTACCTGCAGGCTTTCTTCATGATTTCTTCTAAGTCTTGTCACATGTGCCAAATAACTATTGCTCATCCTCTATATCACATTTTAAATGCACTCCTCCTTAAAGTGCTCAAATTGTGATTTGCTGAAGAAATAAATGTCTTAAAACAAATAACAAAAACAAACAAGCAAATAAAACCATTAAAAAACCCAACACCATTCTGAGCTTTTATCTAATCAATATGTTGTACATTATGTGGGAATATTACAGATAGATGAAAATATTGAGACTTGTTTTTGATTAAATAAAGCTTTTCATTAAATGTCTGCTATCTACAGAATATTTTATTTAAAAATCCACACACCTGATAAGAGAGATATATTGACTGTCAACTGAAATTTAGTATCTTGCTAATCATTTTTGTGAATTCAAATTTCTACCAAAAATTGCAATTTTCCTTAGAAAATTTAGATGATTTGTACTTTATTATATTTTTCCCCAGTTCATTGCATACTGCTGTCTGTTATTACAAGAGGTTGCAGGGTTATAACATGTTGGCGTGCCCAAAAGAGGAAAGTATGTGATCAGAAATGTAAATTGCATTCTGATAGATTATCCATTAAAGCTTTTGTCCTGCTACCAAAAGCACCAGCTCAGTGCAGGCCTTCTTTCTTTTCTTACCTTCTACTTTTAAAGCTGCTTTCTCCTCATCTTCCCTATTCTTTTCTTTCTAGGCACTTCTGGAACAGGTTTGGCTGAAAGGTAAGTCAATAAACCAATAGAAACTGAGAGTATAAAAAGTGACAAAGAAAAGCCAACAAAATGAGCTGCTACAAATATCATCTATTTTAAAGACCAGTTAAGATTATAAATGAATCTTCAACTAGACTGGCGACTTTTACTGGCTGTACCTCTTTAATTCAACAGCCTAACAAGCTAGAGAGCAGTAAAAACAAATGTTTTTACTTCATTGATTTATTGTCAAAAAAATCTTATAACAATTCACGCCTCTCATAAAGTATGTGCTAAAATTGATTAATAAATTACTATAAACCTTCACACCTCCAGTGGGACCATCTACAGCCTGACATACTTTCTCTGCATTCTCTAAAAGAAGAAAGGCTAGTAGGTTGAGACTGTATATTATATGAGGATGTGTGTGAGAGATTTTTTAGCCTAATAGTTAGGACACTCGCCTGTGAGGGGTGCAACCTGGAGTTAATTAATACTTATGTAAAATATGTAACCAGTCATTGGAATAGGGACTGGAATCCATGTCTTCCCCATCGCTAGGCTGCATAGCCATGTGCTCTTTCACTGGCCTAATAAATATTTAAATTTTCTATGCAAAGTAGAATTCTTCAAATGAGAAAGTGTGAATACAGGCAGCCCTTGACTTACGATGGTTCGAGTTACGATGACCTGCAGTTACAACATTTGTAAATTGACACCTGGGTTTTGAAGTTCTGACATGGGTTTCAACTTACGATGCTGAACGCTGGATACAGGTCTGTTGGTGGAAGGGGAAGGGGTAGGAAAGGGCCATGTGGGGCAGGTCAGAGCCCGTGGGGAGTTTG
>NW_017729024.1:1987235-1993392 GCF_001723915.1 Gavialis gangeticus | reverse complement strand
TCATCTAATTCAGGAGCGGGCTGGAACAGGGGGTAGGGCAAATGTTGCCCAGCTGGGGCTGTGCCAGGCTCTGGGAGCAGGGGCTATGGGTGGTGGGAGAAGTTGCAGCTTGTCTGGCTGCTCCCCCAGCTGCCCCTGCCAGGACAAAGCAGGCAATGCCAGGACTGCACCGGACAACCACAGAAGAAGCTGCAATAAAGCAGGGCCAGGGTGGACCGGGAGTTCTTGTTGCAGCATAGTCACACTGTTCCAGCCAGGCAAGTTCCCCTGGCTAGGGGCCCGCTCTGGGTAAGTAATCTTAGGCTCTTCACAATGGGTCAATAAGAATATTTTTGAGGATTGGTTTCATCATCATTTTGTGCCAAGTGCCACAGATTACTGCAGTAAAAACAATCTTGCATTTAAAGTGTTGTTAATCCTAGACTAGAAATAACAACAAACACTTTTTCTAACAAATATGGTAAACTTGAATGTAATCATTTAATAAAAAGATATATTTTTCCAATATTTTCTAAAAGCTATTTGTTAGTCTGTGGCCATTTATTTTATTCTGTTTCAGAATATAAGCCAACTGAATCACTTCTATATTTACTCATTGTGGCAGTGTACCTTTGGTGCCTGCCACTTTAAGGGCTGGAGCAGGCAACCAACAGGTGCCTGATTAAGGTGGCCATTTTCAAACAAAGGTCAGTCAGGCAGAGACAGCAGTTAGCTGCTTGCACCTAAGGGAGCAATACCATCTGGCTCCCTTGAGGCATGGAATATCCCTGGAGGTAAGGGCAGGAGCTAGGGGGATGGCTTTGAGGCTCCTGGTCCTGACCGAGAACTGCACCCTACCAGGGAAGGAAGTCCTGGTGAGACTGCCGGTGGCACAGCAGCCCCACTCAAATACCACGATCACTCACCTCCCCAGCGAAAGGCGGGTCAGGGTGCCTTAATAACCCCAGCCCCCACAATACTGTGGGTACAGGGGTCAGGCACGGCTACGGCCACCTTAACCTGCAGGGGTGAAAGACCTCAGAGGTCCCAGGGAAGAGATAGTTCTCTACCACCCCCAGTGAGGGTCAGTTTGAAGGGCAGCGCTAGGTGGTGTGCTGAGTAGGGCTGTGGGACATCCAGAAGGGCAGCACATGAGCCAACCCCCACATTAGATCAAGTTGTAGGGTATAAGAAGCCTGATGAGGGGCTAAGGCAGAGTCAGCCCTCTGTTCGGTGAATCGGCTGGCCACTACCCAGATGAGGGTCATGGGAGAGGCCCAAGAGACTGCATGTCACCACCCAAGGCATGACTCAAATAAGCCTGATGGCCTACAGGGCTACTCAAGGGAGTAGGGCAGAGTGAAGGGAGCACAGTATCATGCAGCGAGCAAAAGACCCTGCGAAAGAGGGTGGAGTGCAAGAGACCCCAGTGAGAGGGGGGTGGTATGAGTGTGTAAGTGAATGAGACCTGACGTCTGACTAAGTTGGCCCAGCTTTAAGCTGGGAGCATAGTGACATACTGGATGCCATCTGTGAGGCATAGGCCATGGTGTAGGGATGGTACGGAGCCATGGATAGTGCCTCCTGGCATTGGGGCATGTAATGGGTAGCCTCCCACATTTATCATTAGTTCATTGTTACAACAAATTCACGGCAAGCGAGACTGGGCGGACTGCCCCATAGATAGGTGGGCAGGCCAAGTTGAGACTCGGCCCCGAGTATGCCTCCTGTCACATCCAAGGACAAATGGCTTTTCAACAACAACAACAATTTCTCAACATTTTAAGAAAAATGTATGCAAAAAATGAACAAAATCAGTACATGTGTATAATTATAATCAACTTAGAGATCTACAAGGAAAAATAAGATGCAGTTGGTTAAGAATAGCTGTTTACCAGGGTTTAGCCACTCTTAATGTTTAAAATAGGTAAAGGAACAAAAGTATGTGATTGTATGATCCATCAAATGCCCTGTGAAATCCTGGCACAACTGCCTATCTTTTATAACCTTCTGTAGAAAGATGTGATGTGTACACATGATCCAGAAAAGAGAAGCTCTATCAGGTATCTAAGCGCACCATATGAATGACTATGGTGCTAACATTGTTCTTTATTCAGTTGCTTTCAGTGGTGATTAGCACACACCATGGTGAAAAGGCTTATAATTTTTCTATGCCACCCTGTGCCTGCCACAAGGGCAAACCCTTCTACTAATACTGAATACTAACACTAAAACTGGAATAAAGACATGCACTGGATCTCTACATGTTAAAATACTGCATAAAGGACCTGGCAGCACTAGGTGTAACTGGAGAATGCAAGTTCCCATTGCATTAATTGAATGAGAGAAATGTTACACTGCTGGTTAAAAATCCTCTAAACCCAAGGGAAGTTACAACTGAGAGACAAATGAGTGTCATGTTCTCATGTAAAATGTAGATGTGTTTGCCAAAATTCAAGTAGTTGAGATTCATGAACAAAGAATAAAAAATGTGTTGCAATAAATTAATTTCATGTAAAATATGCTGTAAAGTGTTCAGGCACATTAATGGAAAAGTGACATATGTTCCATTTATGAACAGCCATCTTATCTTTAAATGAAATGTTCATTTGGCTGATTGGAAGAGGGGGCACCAGTGTGAAAGACAGAGGTCTGTAAATATTTGCATATTACAATTTTCTCTTAAGAAGGGTGACTCAGTGCAGCCAGTTTGCTTGATGTGGAAGTGCAGATTTTAACTATTCAGCAGCACAGGCACTAATATCTGATGTCTCAATCTTCCTGTTTAGTGTATTCTAAGGAAAAAATGTCAAAGCTCTAAAATGTGTGCAGTCTAATCCTAAGTGTTTCAGGGATGGTTGTGGTTTCTTCCATTTCCTCATTGCTGAGGCATTTCCTTTTGATACTTAGCTTAAATCTGCCTCCTCTTAATTTCTTGCCATTATGCCCTGTAATATTATGTTATGCTAAGTGTTTCTCCTCCTCTGCCAGACAAAGTTCTCTGGGTAGAGGTGATATATTTTATTAGACCGACTGAGTAGTTGGGAAAAAGTTCTTAGCAAGCTTTTGGGTGCAATCACCCTTCTTCAGGCATAGGAAGTATCTGCTTTTTTCCAGCTACTCAGTTGGTCTAATAAAAGATATTACATCTACCCAAAGAACCTTGCCTGCCTATGTCCTTAGACCAACACAGCTACAACCAAAAACCCAGTCTGCTCCTCTGTGTTTTTCATTTTTCCAGTGCCTTGGTTGGTCATGGCCCACTCTCAAGCATCACTTAGCCACTTCCTATACAGAAAGGCAAGATCCTGGGCCATATTACACACATTTTAATTCTGCTCCAGTAGTACAAAGATTTAGCAAGCTAAAGCTAGCTAAATCAAGCAGCTAGGGATTGCCCCAGTAACAAGGAATCCTCAGGCTTGAGGGGATGGCCCAGAAAAAGGATTATTGCACGGAGTACCCTCCATGTAGATAATACTTGGCTACTCTGATGAATGCCAGTATGAAGTAGTTCAAGTTCAGGGAGTTAAGTCAGGCTCTTGCTGCCTCCACAACTGAGGACCTGTAAAATCTGACTGAGTTTCATGCTGTTATATTTGCACTTTTTAGGTCCCTTGATCTTACTTTGTTCTCACTTGCATAAATAGGTTTATGGGGGGGGTTTCAATAGTGATTTGAAAAACACTTGAGTAAAGACAAAATATTAAATCACAAACAAGTTGGTACAAAACATTTGGCATGCAGCTATGCCCATAGACACCAAAGATTTTTCTAAGGCATCAGCTATTTGTACAAATTCTTCTGAAGTCCGTGGTAGTTTAGTAGACACATCTTAGGGTAGAATTGAGTTCAATATATCTTAAGTCAAACAGATTTCTATTAAGAAAGCTTACATTTCATTAACATATAGCAATCAGAAATCATGTATAGAATCCTATAGGATGCACATCCTTTCATCCATTCAAACTCAGAGCAGTCCACTTGTCCCATTGAAGTAAATGAAGCATTTGATATTGACTGGAATATTGAATATGACCATAAAAATCAAAAGGATTGCCAGATTAAATAGAAATATAACTACAAGGTTATTCTGCAATCAAAACACGAGTTAAAGCATGAAATAGTTGTGTTAATGAGTGGCAATACTGTTGCTAACACCTTGGGGAGAATCCTGTTTCACTCTACATGCCTGAATTCCAATTACCCAGCCACATAACTGTCATTTTTGGCACTTATGCATCATTTGTGATATTATTCCATGTATAGTGTGGACTTGTAAGCATCCACACAGTTGCTGAGAATGTGCAGTATGTTGCTTGTTGGCAGGTATACAGCTCCTAAACATGTCCTAAAATTGCAGCCTGGAAAAAAGGTCCTTAAATGTTTTACCCCAATAGCCGAGTTATAAAGGCATTTGCCCATGAAGCAGGAGACTAGGTTCTAGCCACCTCTCTCTTCTCCATCTCAAATGGGTGAGGAGGCTTGACCCTATCTCTTCAATTTCCCAGCCCAACATTCTACCACCAAGACACAGTTCAGGCATTACCCAGTACTTTCTCCAACCCATATCTTGAAGCTGAGAGCAGTGAGGAAGTTTCTGACCCATTGGGAGGAAAGGTCCAAGCTAGAACCCAGGGTCTCTTCTCTTCTAGATTAACAGCATCCACATTGCACATGTATGTAAGTACCAAAAATGGCGATCTTGCCTGCTTTCTTCCACTGGGGAGCCAGCATTTTATTTTTAGTAAGTTCCCCCCTACCACCCCAGCCCCATGGATTTCATGGACATTGCCTAATTCAGTGATGTCTGTGTGTGACAGAAGTATCTCTACTGGAGCCTCTCTAGCGGTGACTCTGCCCTCCTGTTATGGGCCAACCGCCTGCTTACCCGCCTGCCTTGATCTTAATTGATTAATTAATTGATGTAATTAGTGGGAGGCTGCCCATGTTATTCACACCAGTGGCCAGGGGGCACTATCTGTGGCTCCTTTTCCTCCCCTACACCACAGCCCAAGCCTCACAGATGGTACTGACATGATTTTAACCTGGACCTTGCTGTAATTTGGCCCTCCTCATGACCTCCCTGGGCTTCCGCCGCCCTGTCTCATCCTGGACGTTCCTGGAGCTCTGCTGCCCCCTCTAGGTGAGGCTTCCTACCACCTTCGCTCTCTGGGCTTCCCGCTGCCCCCTCGCTCTGGGGCTTCTTGCCACCCCCTCGCTCTGGGGCTTCTCGCCACCCCCTCGCTCTGGGGCTTCTCGCCGTCCCCTCGCTCTGGGGCTTATTGCCAACCCCTCGCTCTCTCTCTCTCACTGGGGTTTCTCTCTGCCCCTTGCTCTGGGGCTTCTCCCGGTCCCACTCGCTCTGGGGGTTCTCATTGCCCCACGCCCTGGGGCTGGGGTCAGTGCACCTAAAGTGCCATGCCCTCTCCGGCACCGGGATCCCCACGCTGTCGTGGAGCCCCTATGAGGCCTCCTCCAACCCCTAATAGCCTCACCTGGTCCTCCAGATAAACAGCGAACACAAAACACAAAGCCCCTGGGCTATAACATAAAAACTTAAACCATCCGGCCAAAACAACATTCAATTCCTACCGGGGGATGCTGCAACCCGTAGCAACAGTCATAGATTTCATAGATTTCATAGACATTAAGGCTGGAAGGGACCTTGGAAGATCATCGAATCCAGCCCCCCGCCCAAAGGGCAGGAAGTCAGCTGGGGTCATAGGGTCCCAGCAAGATAAGCATCCAATTTGCTCTTGAAGGTGTTCAATGTAGGTGCTTGAACCACCTCCGATGGCAGGCTGTTCCAGACCTTGGGGGCTCGGACACTAAACAAATTCTTCCTTATGTCCAGCCTGAAACGGTTTTGTAGTAGTTTGTGACCGTTCGACCTCGTCATCTCTTGGGGCGTTCTGGTGAACAAACGTTCCCCCAGATCCTTGTGGTCACCCCTGATAAACTTATAGGTGGCCATCAGATCACCCCTGAGCCTGCACTTTTCCAAGCTAAAGAGCCCCATGGCTCTCAGCCTGTCATCGTAAGGTCTGTTTTCCTGACCTCTGATCATGCACGTAGCTGTTCTCTGGACTCTCTCAAGCTTCTCCACATCTTTTTTGAATTGTGGAGCCCAAAACTGGATGCAATACTCCAGCTGCGGCCTCACCAAGGCCAAGTA
>NW_017729024.1:1984715-1987019 GCF_001723915.1 Gavialis gangeticus | reverse complement strand
ATTAATGAAGATGTTGAAAAATGTGGGTCCAAGGACAGAGCCTTGGGGGACCCCACTGGTCACAGGACACCATGATGACTGACTTCCATCAGTTACTACCCTCTGGGTCCGACCACAGAACCAATTTCCCAGCCAGTGAATCATGGTGGACCCAAGGCCACAATTGGCCAGTTTCACCAAGAGGTGATCATGGGATACCAGATCGAAGGCTTTTTTGAAGTCAAGATATATGACATCAATCTCTTCTCCCTTGTCCAGGTGATAGGTCACCTGGTCGTAGAAGGAGATGAGATTGGTCAAGCAAGACCTACCCACAAGAAACCTGTGCTGGCATCGGCCAGTCCATTAACGATGGCTTCTTTAATGAACTTTTCTAAGATCTTCCCCAGGAGAGAAGTCAGGCTGATGGGCCTATAGTTAGCCGGTGGCTGCTCGTGCAGTCAGGCTTTTCGCCTTTGTCTGCAGTGGCCGAGCTCCTTCTCCCTTGGCCGCCAGCGGGGAACTACCCTCCTGGCCTCACGCTTGGCGTTTATATGTGCCAGGCCCTGCCCCTTCCTGTCAGCTAGCTCCCCAGCGGTTGTCCTAGCAACCAGCACCTGTGACTCTGGCTGCCCTGGTAACTAGCAGCTGGGCTTCCCCTGTCGCTGGTAGGGCTCTCTCCTGAACTGTTTCTCCTCTCAGGCACAGGACACCTGCGTGCCCTGTGACACTATGAAATCACGATTTGATTAGTTCACTACTAACCTACACCAGATGCTAAATGGGTGTGTTTTGATAAAATACATGTTCAAGTTTTTTAATATAGAGAAACTTTATCTTGCTTGTTTCAGTATCTTCCAAAGTTTTATTTTAAGTGTATTTTAATGTGTTAAACAATTATTTTAAGCAAAGTAATTTTCTTTAACAACAAAACAATTTTTAGAAACTGCAGAATTTATAAGACTCCTTTATATAAGTACCTTATTAGATATTGCCAATCTGCCATTCAAAGCTTCAGAACTTTTCAAACTATCCCAAAATTAAAAGACATTTAATTCCTTTGAGAGGCAAACTTGTAAAATCTCAGGCTAGAATAGTATTGAGCTCTTCCTGCTAATAAGGAAGAGTCATAATTTCCACAGAAGTCAGCAAGATCAGAATCTCTGTCCCAGCCAACATTAAGTTATTAGGTCAACGTTTTTCAGGAGGAAGTTCCTGAAAAATTCACCGCCTAGAGTTGTACTTCAACTTGGCCTGGAGCAATCCAGACAAAAGTATTCATGATAATTCCATGATTTCTAAACTGTCTCAATTTTTTTGATGATGTAGCTATGTCTGGCCAAAAAGAATGTATAATTGCATTCTCTACTTTCACAAATATGTACACCTATTCTTTTCACATTTGAAAGCAACGAAAAAAGGCACATTGAGTTTACCAACATTAGTTGGTATGAAAAGATGTATAGTTTCAGCAAAGTAGTTCTTTGTCTTCTCTCTTTAATTTCTTATTATAAACTAGCCAATTGCCTGTCAAGAATGATGGGCGGGGGAGGGGCCTGGGATAGAGTGCTACCTCCTAATGCCTTGTGCTGCTGCTGTTCCGCCTCTTGCAGGGAGTGGGGTGGGGAAAGGCCCAGCTCCCCCACCCCCTGTCTGGTCCTCGGCGTGCCTTCAGAATCATGGTGGCACCCCCCATGCTTGGAGTACTCTGATTGGCTGTTTCTGTAAGCCAATCACAGCGTGAATAAAGCGTTATGAACAGACAGACAGACTTAGGCTTTTATAATATTAGAACTAGCCAATTGCCTGTCAAGACTGATGGGGTGGGGGGGGGGCAGGCAGGGACAGAGGCCTGCATCCCATCCCCCCCACACCTCAGGCCGGGGCTGGGGCCTGAGTTGCTCCCTGCCTCCCCCTGCTGCTTTGCACTGGGACCTGGGCCAATGCCTTCCTCCCCCCACCGCTTCAGGTGGGGCTGGGGCCTGGGCCATTTCCTGCCTCCCTCCCCACCATTTCAGGCTGGGACCGGGTCCGGGGCCGTTCCCTCCTTCTCCCCCCACTGCTTTCAGTTGAGGCCGGGGCATTCCCCCCTGCTGCTTCAGGCCAGGGCCAGGGCTGCTTCCCGCCTCTCCCCACCACTTCAGGCCAGGGCTGGGGCCCATGACTGGCAGCATTCGTGGTGGCAGTGGGGCGCAGCCACCAGTAACCTCCCCTTCCTGCTCCCTCCCCTGTTCCTCACTGCCTCCCCTCCCTGCCGGCTGTTGTTGGGTGGTGAGGCGCGCCGGCCCCTGACTCCAAGCAGACCGGCGGGGGGGGAGGGGCGGG
>NW_017729024.1:1979393-1979715 GCF_001723915.1 Gavialis gangeticus | reverse complement strand
CTCCCCTTCCTGCTCCCTCCCCTGTTCCTCACTGCCTCCCCTCCCTGCCGGCTGTTGTTGGGTGGTGAGGCGCGCCGGCCCCTGACTCCAAGCAGACCGGCGGGGTGCAAGGTCAGTGCTGCTGCCCTTGCCCCACCTCACTCCAACATCTCCATTATGGCGGCACTTCCAGACAGCCAATCAGAGCGCAAATAAAGTGTTACGGACAGCCAGACAGACAGAGAGACTTAGGCTTTTATAATATTAGAATTTTAGCAAGGATTTTGTATTACAGCAGCTCACAGAATCATAGAATCACAGAAGTAGGGTCGGAAGGGACCTT
>NW_017729024.1:1963579-1976991 GCF_001723915.1 Gavialis gangeticus | reverse complement strand
GACCCAGAGCACTTCAGCTTACCCCTCTGACCCCATTTTGCTGGCAGAGAATATGTTGCTCCCATTCCACTAGGCCAGTGGTGACCACCCTTTCTGGCATGTGTGCCACAAGTTAAACTCCTCTCCCTTGCCAAATGCCACTCCAATCCCCATTACATGCAGAGGCATACCTGATAGAGTTTGTGCCCAGGATGGAGGCAGAGGGCACAAGCCTCCAGCTTCATGGAGCAAGACAGGGGCAGGATGCTGCTGTGATGGAGGTGTTTACCCTTTATTGGCCCTGCAACCACCACAGTTTTACAAATGGAGCAAGGATCCAAAAGCCTGAAGTCAGCAGCAGCTGTGGAGCCAGGGAAGAATTAACATGGCTCTTGGTGGTTACACCTGACACCTCATCTCACAGGGGTGTCTGTCCCTGCTCTGTTTTACAGGATTGGAGGCTCAAAGCCCTCTGCTTCCATTCTTGCATTGCCTTTACTGAGTGCCCAGTGCTCACATGCCACACAGCACCCACCTCTGCTGCTGGTGGTACACATGCCACAGGTTGCCCACCCTGAACAGGCAGTCCTCAGACTTATGACACAATTGGTTCCTGAAAACCGTGTCTTAAGTCGAAATGCTGTAACTCAGAACCGGTTTTCCCATATGAAACAATGTTATAAATGGGGGATTGGTTCCTGAATCAAGCCCCAATACCCTGTTTTCACCAAAAATAACCCAGATTTTGGTACTCAATCAATTATAGATGTCTAATATAGCTACATTAATGTATTTACATTGTAAATAGCATTCATATTGATATGGAAGGACTTCGTTGAGATGACTTTGCTGAACTTTTTGAAGGGCTCTTGGTTGTACTTTTTGAAGTCTTCTTAGGAGTCTTGGCTGCAGATTTTTCTGGAGTCTTGTCTGCTTTCTTAAAGAAAGTGTCCAAGGAAGTTTGGACAGATGTTCTCTAGGGAAATGGGTGATGCAGTGAACTTGTTTGCTGGTGTGGGATGGCATCACATCAAGCCTTGTAAAGTCAAAACTGATGTCAGAAAATTGAAACAAGGTGTCAATTTATAAATGTTGTAAGTGCAAAATGTTGTAATTTGAAACATTGTAAGTAGAGGACTGGCTGTATAAGACATTGAACAAACACCCAATGAGAGCTGGCCATTGCCTCCAAAATTTTACAATCTCTGACATAGTACTTGTTTTTCCAAGCCTACAATGGACACTGTAGCATTTTAAAGGTTAGTGCAAGTTTTACAAAATACACGCATGTTGAGCAAGGACTTGCTCAAATTAATAAACAACTCAAATAACTGATGAATCTGTCTCTGTTTTAGTTTGCTAGTAAGTGAATGGCATGTTTCAAAACAAAACCTTTTTCTAAACCCTGTTCTCTGTATAAGGATAACATTCTTATGTGCTGACAAAAACATTCATAAAAATAATTACTGTCAAATCAAATTTAATGTATATTAGCTACTGCCATTATGCCTCACCATGCTGCTAACAATATTGATCTTTGATCTGAACTAGTTCTTTAAGTTAGTGGGATAATGATCACAGTACTTTGGGAGACTATTAAGAATTTCTGAGACATAGAAACTATTTAAAAGTGATATCTTAGAGTCAGGTCTTGAAAATGCTTACAGTAGTAATACTAGTGACATCCACAGGACTACTCCTGCACCTAAAGCAGGTATTAGCAACCTTTTAGGAGTGGTGGGTTGAAGTAACACAGCTCAAACTGAAGAAAAGCCACTGCTTGTGATCCAGCTGCCACTGAACTGCTGTTGCTGTTCCTTCCCCCAGCCACCAAAGTGCCACTGACATCTGGACCATAGGCTGGGCCATAGGCTGCTGACCTTTCACCTAAGGATAGTTATGTGATTATGCCTTTATATGATCAGGACTTAATATTTGTAGTCCTTGCTTCTAAAATACAATTTAATGTGCAGAAGTGTATATGAGCTACTGCTGAGGTTTGTTTGTCTGGAGTTATTACAAAGCTTTAAAAATATTTATCTGTTATGTTTCTTTCTTTAAGCCAGTGATTTTATTATACACATCATGAACAGATCAGTAGAACTTTCAGGAAGGTTTTTAATTCAAAATGAGGATGAAGAGCAGTGGTCTAGGGTTTCCCTTTTGGAAAATTTTGAAATGGAAAAGTTTAAAAAATAAATAAATTACAAGACTGCGGAGATTCTATTTGCTTTCTGTTTTTTGACTCTCAATGGAGAAACTGCCCAATTTTAATTTTTGTGGTCACTTCGGACACATAAGACATCTCTGAATGCATATAAAATATGAGAGCCTTCATGTTATCCTCTCAGATGGAATCTGTTTATGAGAGTGTGCAAAGGATGTGGGGGCGAGGGTGAGGGGCACTCTGTCACTGTCCTGTCTCCATTCTGTCCCTTCTCCCAGTCTGTTACCAGGCTCACATTCTCCATCTCGACTTTACCTATGGTCTTGTCCCTGACATTTTGTCCTCGCTATCTCCTACCCTAACTGCCCATGTTGTACTTTTTTAGTGTATCCCTCCATTTCTTTTGCACATTCCATTCTTCCATCCACCCCATCTCCCTCTCTCTGTCTCACTGCAAGTATCTTTTGAATGCTTCACACTTCCTGTTCCCCATTTTTCTGAATATCAGAAGCTCTCCCCCACTCTTCATTTTCTCCTTGGCTCCTGCAGTCTCCTTCCTGCATTGACATTGCTTTCGTTTTCAGAATTTACCTCCTGCCCCCCAACATTTCTGTGCCTGCTGAGAGAACAACGGGCAGACCTCTTTCCTGAGGACATCCTAACTTCAGTCCTATTGGAAACAGCAGCACCTCTGGCAGCTGCTTGTTAGGGAAATATTAGCTGTCAAACAAAGGCAGCCTGCCATTTCAGTATTACTGAAAACAACAAGAAATGGCAACCATTTGGCTAAGGACAACATTTACAGGTTTGATAGCAATAAACTGAGGTATACAAAACTAGATAGCACCAGAAGAACTGTGATAGTTGCAATTGTTAGCAACTCTGTAATCTACACGAAACACCTAGAATACATCATACAAGTAACATAATCCTATCAGTTTTGCAAAATTATCCCTTAATTTTGTGGGGGGCATCTGACTAAAACTTCAATAATTTGTCCTGGGATGCCATACAAATATTTTTTGACCTGTGCCTCTTTCTACCAAGCCCACAAAACCAAACTGGGCTTGCCATCTTGTCCCACTTCTTAAGAACCTGTTTGCAAGATGTTGACCTTTTTACCACACATTTGACTTCCTTTATTCGCACATTCCACTAAAGTCAATGGGATTATTCACTGTATTAAGAATGATCTCCAGGAGTAGGTGTCTAAACGAATGGTCTCTCAGATGGCAAACTCTTTGAGACAAAGACTAGTTTTGTGTTGTACAGGGCAAAGCAAATTCTCTCAGTTAGACATAAAGTGCAGATGTATAAACCTCCTAACAGGGGTACAGAGCAGAATTTAAAATATGCTCAAGGGAATATCATTTACGGAGAGGTTTCTTGAGTGATGGGGCCTGTGGAGGAAGCCTGCTTGTGTTTTGGATGTAGGCGCCCAATCTGAGAATTCAGTGTAAGCGCTGCTGTTTGCAGGGTCCCACTTCAGCCAAACACTCCAAAAACCTGCTGCAAGTCAAAGCTGTGTCTGAGCACCTGACTCCTGGCTTTGTCAAGATCAGTGGGTCTTGACCCTTGTACGCCCCTTAGACTGAAGATGCACCCACCTAACGTTTGCAAATGGAGTTACACTCCATTTAAAACATTAACTTATTACAGGGCTTATGTCACAGGAAGTTTAAGTTGGATATTAGGAAGAAATTTCTCACGAGCAGGGTAGTAAACCCTGGAACAGGTTACCCAGAGAGGTGGTAGAAGCTCCATCCTTGGCGGTTTTCAAGACCCAGCTAGGCAAAGCTTTGGCTGGGATGATCTAGTTGGGGATGGTCAAGCTTTGAGCAGGGAGTTAAACGCTAGATAACCTCCTATGATTATGTCCTTGCAGTGGCAGACAGCGAGGAACAGCCAGACAGGAAGAAGCTGAGCCTGCCCTCATGTGGTATTGCCTCATCTCTGGCGCCTGAGCTTGCCCATCCTGTGGCACCCTTGCAAGCATCTCCTGCACCCCCGGTACCCCGTTGAGAATCGCTGGTCTAGATGCCCCAACAAGGTGCACTTGCTGGGAGAGCAGTATGGGGCTATAGGAAATGTGCTAATGAACTAATTATTGGGTAATTTGCATAAGGGGTACGTCAGGTTGACCAAACCGTGTAAGGGAAAGAGCGCACCAGCCAGCGCCCCCGCCGCCCGCAGCCACGAGTACTGCGGAGCCTCCGCGCTGCACCGCCCCCAAGCCTCGCCCACAGGCCCACTGTGGCCGGGCCGGGGGTACAGAACGGCGAGAAGCGCGGCCTCAACATCCCCCTCCCCCAGCTCAATGGAACGCTCCACCCTCCCAGTGTAACTCGGCGGCGAGCAGGCGCGGCTCGCGCGTCTCAACTGCGAGCGGAGGGGGCGGGGCGGTGCCGACTGTCACGTGACGGGGGAGGGGGTGCGAGGCGCGCGGCCCGCGAGGAGGAAAGATGGCGGCGGAGCGGGAGCCCCCTCCGCTCGGGGACGCAAGGCAGCCTGACCTGGAGGAGCTGGAGGACGGCGAGGACCTGTTCACTAGCACCGTCTCCACCCTCGAGGTGAGCGCGGGGCCCGCTCGTCCGCCCCCGGCCCCTGTCAACGCGGGGCCCGACCCCCAGCGCCCGCCGGGGCAGCCCCTAGCGGCTTCGTCCCCGCCTGGCGCTGCCCTGCGCGGGGAGGAGCCGGCGTTGCCGCTTCCTGCTCTCTAGGAGACCCTTCTGCCGTCTTCGCCCGCCAGCACCCACCTCTCTCTGGCCGCCTGCGGCCGCGCGGGGCTCCCGGGCCAAGCTGTCCCGGGAAGAGCTGGCCCCCGCTGGGGGAAGGTGCTGGCCAGGGCTGCCGGTTGTTTGCGGGGAGGGGGAGGCTGGCCCGAGCTCTCTCCTGTGTTTAGCTCCTGCTTTTAACACACATACCTGGGAGGAGCTCAGCTGCCCCTCGCAGGTCCTGGCTCCTAACCACTTGTGTTAGCTAGAAGGTACCGTTGCAGCTCCTTGCCCCTCCGGCTCTTTCTTTCCTTGGGTTAGGAAGTTCCCCACTCCCCTGCTTTCAGCCAGTCTACAAGATTGGTACCTTTGACTTGCTATTTAGTGAAAGTTTGAAAGGGGGGAGCAAGGAAACTGTACTAGATATTTGGCCTTAAATTGAATGTAAACACTTTCGCAGCAGCTACATCTCTAGTCTTGCTTTGTCTCCTGGCAAAATACTATTCTGGTTCTTCTTTGGAATAAATTTAAATCTTATGGCAGACCAGGTTCTTTGGGTAAATCCAATATCTTTTATGAAACCAACTAAAATAGTTGGAAAAAGTTGTCTTTGCAAGCTTTCGGGTACAAACACCCTTCCTCAAGCAGAGGGAGCGTCTGTGATGTGGCTGTGTCCTTAAATCTTATGCAAACTTACACAAGAACCTCACAAAGAAATATAAGGACCATGGGCCCTGTCAGGTAGGTTAGTTTCCATGCAAATGGTCGGTTATTGCTCTAGCTCCTATCTTGATGCACATCAGCACAAAAATTCATGGGTTGGATTTCAACTTAAATTCCATCCCTATATCTTCTGTATAGCCCCTAATGCGAGTGTTGCAATGTGTAAGGCACATTATGACACATTAAAGGAATGTATGGGGCTAGAAATTAAGATGAATATGCTGACAGTCTTTTCCTTTGGGTACCTAAACTCTTGCATAGTGTCAGACTTTATGTTCTGCATCATATGTTTGCTTTTAAGTAACCAGAGTGTGGGAGCTGAACCACTTCATATTTAAGCTTTTATTGGTGTTAACATTTGAATTTCCACAAGAATGTTTATACAGTAAACTAATACATCTCAGCTGGTTAATAAGGAGAACAAGAGACTTTCAAGAGACAACCAGCAGTATGAGTATATAATAAAGAGCATTTATCTCATGGAGATTCATCCATAGTCACAAAACATTCTGTTAGCTAGCAGCAGTTCCCTGCATGAAAATACAGGATATATAGTTCTTTGGATGACTGGTACCTCTTGTCTCTTCTCTGAGGAGGCACTTGGGCTTAGCCCTCATTTTAGTTGGGTATTAAAGGTCTCTAGGCTTTCACTGTAATATAACAACAACAAACTGTTAAAGCATCTGAAAAGAAAGAAAATCAGCATTATTTACTCAAGTAGTCCTTCATGTACCCCAGTGTGGGGAAACTACTGAAGAGCTGTTATGCCTGAAGTTTCATATATTTTCTGAATATGTACATGTTGCTAAAAAACATAGTTTCTTTCTGTGGTGTAAGGTAACATGAATATTGCTGTCTTAAGTTCTGATGTATGGAGTTTAGTTTCAGCTGTCCATTTTCTTTAGAGTTGAAATGAACGCTCTTAAATTGAAGAGACAAAGTGTATTTAACATGTCTCTCTTTGAAATTGTAGAGCCAAAAACTAAGTCCTTCAAATAACTCACTATAACTCTGTATTTTAAGTGATACTGTTTTGATGGAAACTTGTATCTGTTTTGAGCCCTGGTACAAGAATTTAGAATCAGTTGAAACTGAAACTCCAAGCAGCGACAGCTATGGAACTACAGCAGAAGCTGTTATCCAGCACCCATGGGGAATGGGGGGTGCCAGATAACCAAATATACCAATTACCTGAGGCGCATCTTTGCCTGCCTCCCGCTGCATCAGGTGTGTCAGTGTACCAGGGGACAGGCACTGTGCTCCCCTCCCCTGTACATCCTAAAGAGAATCATCCCTTTCAGTCTTCTTGGATTACATGTAAACTTCATTAATTTATCAATAAATTCACTGTGGCCCAGGACTTAGCAGAACCAGAAGTGGGACTTCCAGTTTCGCTTTTCCTGTGTTGACCAGCATGCCAGTGTTAATAGAGCATGCTAGTTAATGAAGTGCCGGATAACATGGCTTTTACTGTCCTAATAATTATCAAAGTATGCCATAACAAAGGTACGTCTTTAACCTAGATAGAGATAGATAAATATTGTGGAGACAGTTGATTAACAGGAAAATAGAAATGCAGGTTTTTAATTGCAAACTTAGTCTGGAATGGGTGGCAAGGATCCAGAGTTCTCTACATAGAAATCAACCATATTTAATACTAAAATAAATCAAATCAGGTAGAACAGGAACTTGAACCAGGATCCTCTACCCCAAGTGAGTGCCCTGGTTCAGTGTTTTTCAACCTGTGGGTCACGACGTGAAAGTGGGTCCCAAGAATATATGAAATGGTTGCAAATAAACTTTAGAAATGGATAAACAAACTTTAAAAATGGATTCTCCTTTAAAGGAGAGAAATGTGGGAACCCATGGCTTTTCCTTTGCAGGCTGGCAGAGTTCCAGCCTGCAAAGGGCTGCTTGGGGCACCCTCTCCCCCACACACCCACCATCTGCCCCATATACTGGGGGCTTGGGGCCTGGGGCCAAGGGCAGTGGATTGAGAGTGAGGGGTGCTGGGTTGGGACTGGTTGTCAATGTTTACAAATGCCTTCTGGAATAAAAAAATTTGAGAACCCCACTGCCCTAGTGAGTAGGCTCCTGGCTATTCTTGGATGTTTTGTTTTTGTTTTCCCCTCCTCCCCCAGATCCAGAAGTCTGTTTTCCAAACAGAAGCAACTTAGTTTTATAAGCTTAACTGAAACTGGTATGTTTATGTGAAAAGTTCCAATTTCCATTAACTGTTGCGTTTTGCAATGAATAACTTCAGTCAACATTTTTCTGACCAGCTTTAATATGAACGTACATGCCCTGTAAAACTCCAGACTTTGTCCTTGTAATCTTATTAAACTCTTTTTTAAATATCAAAGCTTTGCTGTTCTGTGACCCTGTTAACTGCTGAGAGAGTAGCTCCCTTCCTCTTGCTACGCACACAAAGCAAAATAGGGATGAAACACTCTCTTGTCTGTGTAGAATAAAGAAAGCAACAGAGTAGGAATAGCTGAATAAGCTATCAGCAAAGTAAGAGTGGGTAGTTAGACTTATTAGTGAGACATTTCTTCATGCCCGCAACAGTTAGTTCAAATACTGAATCAGCAGCCAATATTGTATGTAGCATCTGAAAGTTTTAGCGATTCTGTTGTAACACCTGTAAGTCTCTTTCTGAAGATAGAATGATTCTCATTTGCATTTTAAAGCTTTTAATGTTATTCTAATGTAGTGGAAGTTTTGGAGCAATGATTTTGCTAACAGGCTTGTTAGATGAGCTAATTCTTTTGTTAATAGCTGTTTTAACCTATCCAAACTTTTTTTTCAACTTTGACTTACTCATGTGTATTCTTAACCTGAACTCTAATTCAGTCTAGTCTTTTATCTTGTAATTTGGGTATTTTCTGCCAAGGGAACCCAGAATTCTTTCCAATTGGATACTTAACCCATCTTTAAATTGCAGCTTCCTCTGCAGTGAATTCCTCTCGTGCAGTGATTTGATGCTTATAACACTAGTGTCTTTAGGTCAGTCTTTATGTAACTGAAACAAGGCACCTGTTTCATAGGTAGGAAATTATAAAGCTTTATATATTTGTATATTTTTAAATAAAATTTACCCTCTTAAAGTTAGCTTGCTTTAGAAAAGTACTCTGAGTATGCCAATACAAATTTGTTCTATTTTGGGAGGCAGTGTTAGGTGGGCCTAGATACAGGGGAATGGGGAGGATCTTTCCTGGGTGCAGTATTGGTGCATGTCTTTGTTAATGATTTGGGTAGCTTTACCAAATAAATCTGTAGATGCCACCAATATGGATGGGCTAGCAGGCACCTAGAGGGCAGGGTTAAGGTTCAAAATTACCTCGTTGCTTTGGAAAAATGGTTTGATATTGGATTGAAATGCAGAAGGATAAGCATACGGTACTGCACTTAAAAAGGAACAATTACATACTCAATTACAGAATCGGGAGCACTAGGCAGGCACAGAAAAGCACGTGGAGGTTATAATAGACAACAAACTGGCTAATGCAACAGTACAAATCTGTTTTTGCTACAAAAATGCTAATATTCTGGGAAATGGTATATTAACATGACTGAATTTAAATTGCAAGAGGTGTCTCTTCTGCTCCGTTTAAATACCAGTAAGGCATCAACTGTAGTCTTAGGTCCTGTTTTACACATTATATGTCAAGAACAATGTGGACAAATTGACAGGAATCCAGAAGAGAGCTGCACAGACAGAGGACTAGAAAACATGACAAATGAGTAAAGTTTGGGAGAACTGGGATTACTTGGTCTGAAGAAGGGAGGACTGAGAAGGGATATGATGTCTTCAAATACAAAACAGTTTATTTCTAAAGGATAGTGTAGTGATCAGCTGTTGTATCCACAGGCAATAGGGCAAGAGGAAATGGGCTTCAATTACAGCAAGGGTTGGATATAGGGGCGAAGTTTAAGCAGTGGAAAGGGTATTAAGCTGTGGCACAGATTGCATAAAGAGGGTTAATAGAAATTCCAGTGCAGGAGGTTCCACAAACACTTGTCTAGGATGGTTTAAATCATCCTAATCCTGTTTTGACTAGAGGTTGGACTAGATGTCATCCTGAGGTCCCTTCTAGGTGTCTGTCTCTCCCTCTGACTTCTTGGACTTATCCATATTTAGGATCTAATTGAAATTTAGACATCCAGGCATGAACTTCTGTACCTATTTTACATTCACATATTTTTAATTAATACAGGGGCCAAGATTTTTTTTTTTCATGGTCCCACAGATATTTGTCAATTCCTAGCTTTCCAAGTAGTTTTCTTACTGTGGTGACCTTTTCGCATGTACCCATCCAGTCTCATGAGGATGGGTACATGCAATGAATTCTCTAAGGGAATCTGGACTGAAGTTTTTTTGATACCAGGAAGTGAGGTGCACCATCATTTGACATCAGTGACCTGAGCATCAGTGTTGCTAGAGGCAAAATGATGGTTCACATTTTCTTCCAGGTCAGTTGTTCTTAACCAGGGTGACATGGGATCGTTTCAAGGATGTACTGAGCTGCCATGCAATGTTAGTGCTGCTAGGTGTACAAACTTAATTAGCAAGATAAACCCAGAGATCTCAGGTAGGAATCCATAGTGTTAAACATTCTGTTCTGTCATGATATTTCTAAGCTCTTTGCAATAGAATTGCTCTATTTTTTTCTGTAGTCAAAAAAATGGGTGAAAAGTAAAGGGTGAACTTTTGAGGGGTGTATTGAGTCTAAAAAAAAGTCGAAGCCCACTCCTCTAGTTGCACCTGCCCTGAAACTAGAGGATCAAACACGTGATGTGATCGGGGTTAGGCAGCCACGACTTTGTTTCATGCATTCTTTAAACAGACATGAAAATAAGGAATGCTGTTGAAACCCATTTGCTGTGGGATGGCTGTCTAGCAGCAGAGTCCATGAATACCTTTTAATTTACTGCTTCTGATCATAAGTTTAGAACTCCTTGTTGTGAATGTGGACCTTGTTTCAATCTTACAATCGCAGTAACCAGATGATTGCAGTATTCTCCATGGACTATGCTTTCCCTTCTGTCAAAACTTTGAGTGTCAAATGCTGTACCAGCAATGCCTTTCACTGGCAGTGTAGCTAATCAGCAGGGATCTGGGTTTTCTGTTTCCTGTGGAAAAACTCAGATTTTCCCCTTTTGAAGGAGAAAAATGTGGATTGTCCCCTTTTGCAAACGGTTCTCCACAGACTGGCGGAGTTCCAGGCTGTAACAGGCTACTGGTAAAAAAGGGTGCAAAACCCTAAGTCCTGTCTGTGGGGAGGGTTTGAAAGGTAGGGCCTGAAAATCTTAGACCAGCCAGGACTGGCTCAGACTCACTTTGCCTCTTACAGCCTTTAGGGGATGGGTGGCTGCTGGGGGCCCCCCAGCAGAGCTAGTGGACCCACAGGGCTGCAATTTGGGAGTCAGAGACACCAGCAGGTCTGGGAGGGAGCAGAAGGCTGTGGATCTGGGAGTGAAGGCCGGTGATGGGGGACTGTGGTTTGGGAGTGAGGGGCACTGGCATATCAGAGCTGCTCAGCTGTTCGCCCAATTGCTTTGTGGTGCTGCAGCTGGACCCGCATCCTGATGAGGAAAGAGAGCAGGGGGGAGCTGGTTTTTTTTGTTTGTTTGTGTTCCCCCCATGATAAAAAATCAAACACCAAAATAAGTATTTAGAATGTATTTTATTGTAATGGTTGAGGCACTAGTAGGCTTCCAAATTGCTTTAAAATTATAAATCTATCAACAAAATATCATGTTCAGCTGATGCCTGTATGTATAGTGGTGTTTCATTTTAATTGTGGAAAAATGTGGATTTGGGGTTTTTATCTGAATTTTGGGGGGGAAGGATTCAGAGAAAACCAGGTTCCCTAATGATCAGAGTATTTAATTGATCCACCCTTGGCTTCCTTTTAGCTTAGATGAATCCCAAGCAATTTGAAACCACTATTTGGGAAATGGTATGATTCCTATGCCATATTGCTATAGCTGCAGACAAAGATTCAGAGAATGATTCCTTCATTATTAAGGCAAGGGAACTGGTGGAGTAACTTAGTCTGTAAGGGCATCTACACATGCTTCAGGTGTAGGGGGAGAGTGCTTTAATTCAAATGGCTCTGAGAAATGCTCTAATTTAAGTTCCTGCCGTGTCTCATGTATTCAGCATCCTGTGCTTCAAAATGGCAGTGGGGCTGCTTTAACTAAATCTTGCTTAACAGGCTTTAGTTAAAGCACCTCTGGTGCCATTTTGAAGCATGGGGACACTGAATGAACAAGATGCAGACTTAATTGAGTTTCCTCTGTGCTATAATTACAGTGCATCAGAGCAGCGACCCCGCATGTCTACATGTACCCAAAATGGCTTTGTTTTGGAGTGCGTTTTCTCCTAAAGATTTGGATAACTTACACTTACTGACATGCTGGGAATGCTGCAGAGTCTATTAGTTGGAGCGCTGATGGAAGGGGGAGGTGCATTCTGTTCAGGTAAGCTGTATTAACCACTCAACTTGTGCATGGATTTTGGAGAAATGCTGCTGTGTTGGGTGACTTCACTTCTAAGCCCTGTGTTGTTTTCTTTTAGTGTATGTGGATCCCTTTGACACTTAGGTGGTAGGAGGCCAAAATATAAGTAAAATACATATGCTTAGTGCAGTAATTCTCAGACAGGGTGCAGTGAAATGTGAAGAGATAAGTGCAGGTTCAGGCTTGTCCCTGCCTGGACAAACACCCATCCATACTGCCTGGTCCCTCTACAAGAAGATCAGCAGTATAATATATTAACCACTTTTGAAACTGGGTGCCACTCCATTCACCAATATTGTGGAAGGGTACCTTGAGTCCCAAACAGGTTGAGAACCACTGGCCTACTGAGTTCAGACTTTTTTGTGCTGAAAAGAAACTAGATACTGCTGTTTGTATTTAATTTCAGTATATTTTGCTCTTCTTTTTGTACATCTTAGTCCTGATACTTAATAGAAGTGGACCTTTTTTTCTGGCAGCCTTAAATTAGGAATTGTTCCTCGTTTTGTGATATTTTTCTTCATCTTTTTGTCTGGAAAACTGTTCCATAGCTTTGGAGTGATGTTATTTCTTTTTTTTTAATGGAAGCACGTATTGAAGCATAGTTCTTCAGGAAGAAGTGAGTTTGCAGCCGTTGAATAAAATGAGTTCTGGTGATATGCAACTGCAATGTGTGATATTTTTTTTGTCTTTACCTTCTGAACACTAATTCTCTAAATTGTGTCGAGTTATCTTAGTATGTACTGCTCAAAAGAAAACAGGATAGATGAGAGAGCAGATTTAAAAAAAATGCTTTTTTTTTTTATGAGACAAGCTTAACTTCCATGTCAATACAACTTGCTGTACAGGTTATACAGTAACAGTTCTAATGAAATTAACTTATTCATACTCTTAGTAAACTTGATTTGGAGCCTGGGGCAGAGGAAGACTTTTAGCCATCTTGACCAGCTTTTCAGACAGACTAAATTGAAGCATCTTGTACAAATTCCTAGGAAGGAAACTAGTCAGTGTAGATTCAGATGTTGAATATGATAAAATTACTCTGCATCTGTTTCATACCATCGTATTAATTCTAACTATGGAAAGGAAATGGTTGACTTTTTATGCTCCCAAGTAATAAGTGAAGAGAGTTGTTGACTAACTAATTTCCTTTGTTCATTGTTATCCTGTTAGGAGCAGGAAATGGAAATTGCTGACAAGGTTTCCTTTTTGTTTCTTGTGTTGCGCTGAAAAAGAATGTCATATGGCAGACCATTAGAAAAAGGTGGGGCAGGATGGTATAGATAGCCAAAGGAAGCGTAACAATG
>NW_017729024.1:1941868-1963565 GCF_001723915.1 Gavialis gangeticus | reverse complement strand
GGGGGGGGGGGGACCATTACAAGAGTATATTGCCAGTTCTTAACCTCCTAATTATTTGCTTCTTTTCAACAGTCAAGTCCTTCATCTCCAGAACCCGCTAGTCTTCCTGCAGAAGATATCAGCACAAACTCTAATGGCCCAAAGCCTGCAGAAATTATACTAGAGGATGACAGAGAGGACCTTTTTGCTGGTAACTTTTTTTTTTTTTAAAAGTGTTTACATGAATGCTTTACTTGATTCTAAGACGAGGCTTCCCCCCCGCATTTAACATGGGGTTGGGGGGATTGTCTTGCAGTTGAGTATGAGGGCAGTTGAAGTGGGGCTGGGGCTGGGGCTGGGACAGGGTTGGGGCATTAGCTGTAGCTGCCTCTTCACCCCACCATCTTCCCCACTGCAGCCTCCCACCCCCATGCAGTCTCTTATCTTTCACCTAC
The DNA here is from genome assembly GCF_001723915.1 of Gavialis gangeticus. Classification (NCBI taxonomy): domain Eukaryota; kingdom Metazoa; phylum Chordata; order Crocodylia; family Gavialidae; genus Gavialis; species Gavialis gangeticus. The sequence goes on along the minus strand of NW_017729024.1, from coordinate 1,963,131 downwards.
CCCTCTTCTATTTTCACTCCCACCCTCCCAACTTCTTACCTTGCTCCACACCAGCAGGCTCTATCTATATAGCCTGGGGCACTGAGCATGGCTACAGCCTGACCCCATAGCAGTGATCCTATTAATGGGGTCAGAGTCTGTGAAGTGAAGCAAAAGTAAGGTTGGGGTGGGGGGAGGGTGCAATGGCAGGGGGGATGAATTCAAGACAGCTGTCCAATAATTCGATTCTATACATGGAAAACTGTAACAAATGTATGAGTTTTCCACGTATAGAAACTTATTATTTGAGGGGCATCTTTAAGTTGGGGTAGTCTTAGATTCAAGTGAATATGGTAATCCAAGTTAGTTATAATGAGGATTTCAGCTATTAAAACCATATAAAGTAATTTAGCTTCTAATGCAGATCTGATTTTAAGTCCTGTCTGCTACCACAGTAAGTTGTACTGTAATTCTAAATCACAACTGTGAACTTTTGTGAGAAAAATAATAAATATCTTTTTTTTTTTTTTTTGCATGCAGTGGGTGTAGTCATCCTGTTCCAGCCATGGTCCTCCCCCAGAATTGGGGTGCATTTATTAAGTGGGGAAACTAATATTTCTGTTCAGGATAGAAGCACCCTGTTTTGATTCACAGTACAGCAGCAACTGTGATGTTGCTATTCAGGCAATTGAGGGGGTCAGTTTAATGACTCATTATTCTTCACTCTAATAAAATAATCTCTCTTCAGTGGGCATGGAATTCCACTAATCAAGCTAATCTTACTTAAGATAGTTTTCCTGCTTTTTCTTGGTCTCTCCTCCTGTTTCACAGCCTTGGGGACTGCTATTTTCAGAATTATAGATCCACCCTAGAGACCAGTCTCAGCAGCAACTAGGGATTCAACTTTCCATAAGCAGGAAAGGGAGCATTATTCATCTGAAGATTAGGCCCCATCCTTGCTTTATGCAGCCATAACTGTGGAAAAATCTTTTTTCTTCATTCTGCCTTTCAAAAGCAAGGTGCATACTATTCCTGGGTATGTATATGTAGGAAAAATACAGTAATTAGCCTGTGCTGTTTTTGTTGTCTGAAATATTCCTTTGACTCTCTTAATAATCACTCATGTATGCCAATGCAATATTGTGATCTGTGGAATTATTCTAGTTCTGTGTGTACGCTATCTTGCTAAAATCCATGCAGAAAGTAATGTATGTTGGTTCAGACTAGAAACATTCCAAAGTTGTTTAAGCTGTACCCAATTTATTGTATTGACTACCTGGTCACGTTTTGGTATAAAAATGTATTCTAGTGCTAATTGTGCCCACACTCAGCGTAAACCGACTAAATCCATTTGCTCTAATTGAGCTGTTTCTACGTGTTAAGATTTGAAGTATAGGCTGGACTTGTACCTAACAACTATCTGCACCCAAAATCCACACTATGATTTGGACATCACTTAATTTTACTACCACTGACCCAGTAAAAATTAACTGTATTTACTGGCATACTACATGCATCTTTTCCCCAAAAACATGGCTATCCAAAACAGAAGTGTCTTAAGTGGAGAAGCTGATTTCTACACTGCAGTGGAAACATGGGCATATGTACACACGAATGTGCTGCAGCACTGGGTGCACGCATCTGTATAAGCAGTGAAATGTGCGTCACCACTGAGAAGATGGCAGCAGTGCACTTTTGAACAAAAACACATCAAAGGTTTTAGTTCAAACCACCATTTTCTGTGCACTGACTTGCATTTCACCATTTATACAACTGCATGCAGTGCAGCACCAGGCGCATCAGCTAGCATTCTCCACAGACTCAAGTGAGTTTGCTATGACACGCTGGATTTCCAGCACGTTGGAGCAGACAAAGGTACATGTATAAATGCCTCAGGATGCTAGAATGGCTGCTGGGGATTGGTTCTTTGTTGGGTGTTTAACTCTTTCACAGCCACTGCTATATTGGCAGCACCCAAAAGCAGTGACTGTGATGGGCTTAAAGTTCTGAGGGTTAAAGAGTCAGTGACACTGAGTGGTGTGGTCTTCCTGCATCATCGGGCCTGCATTTACTTATGACTGGGAAAAACCTACTTTTCATTTTGCCATATCGAAACACGGTGCGTGTCTCCTTGGGGTACATGATACGCAGGAAAAGCCAGTACTGTATGTCAGGTATTCTAAACATATGGCAGCTTTTCAGTTATGCTCGTTACCAAAACCTTTGTTGTAGTTGCATCATTTGTAGTGGCTCATGATGCTGGTACAGGAGAGACATCGATTCTAATAGGCATAGGTTTTTTAATAGAATTAGTTGTAGTCATTCGTCAAGCACTTGTCACAGGATTTCTTCCTTTTGAGATTTGAGAGGAAGGAAATAGAGATTGTCAGACTCCAAGGACAAGGGATGCTAAACCCTTGATTTGAGTGATGTTTTTGTAGTAATGAGGTTGGAAGTTAATTGTGTATTAATGTTTAAAATATGTTTTGTTTTTGTTTTCTTGTATACAACTGTCCCAAAAGGCTCGTAGTGGTTTACAGTGACTAAATCACCTGTGGACAGGACTTCCGAAGCAGTATGGCAAAACCTGGGAATTCCAGCTCTGTCGTTCCCTCCTCTCAGTCCAAACCATGCCTCCAGCCACCACTCACATCCAGAGGCACAAAACCTTTTCCCCAACCACACCTACTACCCCACTTCACCAGAGGAGATCCTCTCCACCTTCCCCCAATGTCTCCTGTGAGCCTGCATTCCCTCTCTCTCAGGCTGTCACTTCACCTCCCACAAAAACACTTTACAACTAACTCTTCTTTTTTCCCTCCTCTTCCCCCCAACAAACACAGCAATTAAATTGAAAAGAACACTTGCAGAACAGTAAAAGAAAAACCCCAAAGGTCACCTGCCTACCCAGGGAGGCTTGATGGCTTTGTACAGCTTGCAGGTTGGCTGGATCTTTCTCTCTTCTTTTGGGCATCTACTAGTTCAATTTGAATTTAATGAAATAGCTCCTTTCTTTTTCTTTTGCTCTAGTAGTAAATAGTACTAATATACAAAGATTACTTCGTATATAATCCCTTATTCTTCCCCACTGAATGATCAACAAGTGATATCTAGCTCTTCCTCAGTCTAGAATTAAACATGATGTTAAATGTGCAATGTTGTTTCTGGTAGGTATCACGTTGTATTCTGAACCTTGACTTTTATATGCACCCAGACACACATTGCTAGTTCTAACAGTTTGAGATACCAAAACTGTCACTATTGAAATAAGAAGGAAAAGTAGTTAAAATAGTAATTATAGGAAAAGGTATTTTATAATATTGCTTTTTCTCATCACTTATGAAGACTATTTTAGAACAGCAGACACTTTCTTTCAAGCAAAGATATTCTGGTTGTATACTTCCACTTAACAGAAATAGTATTTACTCTGGGTCTATCTGGACAGGATCTGGGAAAGCTAGTCTCCCTAAGCCTATGCATCTAAACTATTTCTTTTAAATTGGGCTGATAAGTACCATCCAGATAAATTTACCTGTCAATATTTGTATTTTGTCTTGAGTACGAGTGTGAATTCTGCATACAATAATGCAGAGAACTGATTTTTAAAGTCAATTAAAGGGTATTGACTCCTTCAAGAAATCAAACTGTCTTTTTTAAATGCATGTAGCAACTCAATGAGAGAATTTACTGATTCATATGTAACAAAGTCTATTGCAAGTGGTATTGAAAATTGAAGATTAATATAAACTTCAAAACTAAGGCTGTTAGTGCAAACTCAGGATATAAGGCTATATGCTAATAGCTAATTTACATGATCCATGTATGGCTTACTTTCTGTTCATTTGTAATGCATTACAGTATATCTTTGCATCAGACATGCATATCTTAAAACTGCAAGTACCTTAGTTGTCAAAGCTATGATCCATCACCTTGTTAAGTAGTAATAATTGTGGGTGTGATTTTTTTTTTTTAGGTTGTAACATCTGAGACAATCATATATGTTATTTTGTGATTAGCAAACATTCAAAAATCAAGGCAATTCCATGTCTTCTCACTCAAATATATCTTCAGTTAAGTGCATTACTGAAATTCTCTCCCCAGTGTTATTTCTTGTTATAGTTCAGATTACTTTTGTTGCTTGTGCCATAATGTATATGGTAGATGGTATGTTAGTGGGCAGGAGGTAAAATGGATACAGGTAATCAAAACTAATGACATCACCCCTGCCCTCTTACTTCTTTAAAGTTGGATGTTCTTCTTGCGTAAATATAATACCTTTTCAATAAAGGTTAGTATTGAAATTTGGTCGTGACATTGGTCAGTGGCTAGTTTTCAAAGCTATTGGAAAAATTTCTTAAGAGCACAGTTAGAAAAGGTTTGAAAGTTTGTGAACATTTTGTTTTTAGAAACTCTGCTGAATATACTGTCCTATAGATTTTATTTTTTTTTTAGATATTGTTTCTGGCTTAGCCATGGATTGGAAAAAATGCTTCTCCTTTTTTAAGGTAACACTTCCTATAAATTCTTCTGTGAATCTTCCTCCTTACTTATTGTCAGTATGATGGAGGAAGGGGGGGCCTGGTGTCATTTCTGTATTACTTGTGCAAAGTTTAGATGGCCAGTATCAAAAACAGAAAATTACTTTTGACTATACTCAGTAGTCAGGGGATTGGCACAGGTGCCAGTTAGTGGCACGTGGAGATATTTTCCTAGGCACACTAGGAGTTGTGAGAAAATTGTTTTAAAAAATATATATTTTTTAAGCTGCTGCTCTGGGCTCTCCAGAGAAGCCACAGGTCCCAGTTCCATGGCAGGCACTGGGGACAGAGTCAGGAGAACACAGGCAGGGATGCAGTCTGTGTTCCTCTGACCCTGACCCCTGCGCCCTCCAGCTCAGCCCGGACCCTGGAGGCTCCTAGTGGGTCGGCAAGCCCAGGGCTCGGGCAGACAGATGCCCTGTCCCACCAGGGTGCCATGCGCTGGGGCCAGATGCCCAGGGAGAAGCATTGCGGGCAGGTTGGCCTGGCCCAGCCTTTGGGAAGGTGGGGGCTGGGTGGGAAGTGGGGCTGCCCCAGGGCTACATGGGCTCAGGCTGCAGCAGGCAGGGGTACCTGAAGTGGGGCCCAGCCTGGCCTGCATAGCTTCATGGGGATGGGGGGCAGCTGCCCTGCCCTGCCCTGTCATGAAGGGATGCCGCCTGGCCAGGGCAGGACACGGGGCATGGGGAGGCTTCTGGCTCAGCCTCCCTGCGCACCAGGCACACTGCAAGCAGAGAAGAACTGCCCCCAGTGCAAGGGCCTGGCCATGGGAGCTCCTGGGAATGGCTGCCACGGCTGCCCAGGCCCTGGCCTTGCCCACCTGCAGCTCCCCTCAGTGGGTCAGGGGTGGGGCAGGTCCTGCACAGGATGATTGCATTGCAGGCTCCCAGCCAGCTTGGCCCCAGCACTGCCAGTGATGGCTGTTCCTAGAGCTTGGGGGGCTCCTGCAGCTGCAGGGGCTCCTTCCCACTTGCACTGTGCCCAGCACACACACAGGCCAAGCTGGGAGCCCCCCCTGAGCCCGGTGTCCTGCCCCAGCCAGGCAGCATCCCCTCACAGGCAGGTTGGATGCTCCCTGTCCCCACAGAGCTGCACGAACCGCACTGGGCGCCACCTCGGACAGTGGCTTGAGTCTGCAGACCCCAGCTTCCCACCCAGCTCCCACTCTCTGCTGCCATCTTCCCAAGGGCCTGGCCAGACCAGCCTCCCCATGGTGCCTCTCCCCACACCGCTCAGACCCTACTCTGAGTACCCAGTCCTGGCGCTTGGCACCCCGGTGCTGCCCCTGCCCAGGTGGGACAGAGCATCCATCTGCCTGAGCCCTGGTTGGGCCCTCCCTCCCAGCTCTGGGCCTGGGCTCTTCCCACTCCAGGACTGTCAGGGAGGCCTGAGCGCCCCAGCCCTGATGGCTGCTGCTGCAGTGTTGCTGCCTCTCTCTACCAGACACCGGCCTGGGCCAGCAGGTCCAAGCCTCAGCTGGTAATGGTGGGGAAACATTGGCAGTGAGGGTCACGCGCTCCTTTTTCGTTCTCTCTCCTGTTTCTTTTTTATCTCCTTTTTTCTCTCCCATCTTTTGTCTCCTTTCTCTTCTCTTTCTCTTTCCCTCTTTTTCTCACTGTTATCACAGCATGCTTAGCAGAAAAAAAATGCACAGGAGCAATGGTAGTATATGAAGTTTTATTGTATGGTAGTATATGAAGATTTATTGTCACCGGGTTTAGAATTTTTAGGAAATCTGATATTTACCGTAAAAAAGGAAAGGTTTATAGTTATTAACTATATTAATATTCAGTGTATCTTGCCATGTACCTCTGCCCTGGTTTTGTTTTTTCTAACATGCCAGCATCTTGCAAGGTAGACATTGCAGTTTTTTTGGCACACTGGCCAAAATTGTTGCCTACCCCTGAATTAGAACCTTCTTTGTTATGATGGACTAGTTTTAAAACTGTTTTAGCTGAAAAGAAACGTGCACAATTTTGGAATCTTATTCAATTTTGAAATAAGAATGATCACTATTTTTAAATGTTGTGGTCTTTTGAACTACGTGGACGGTGCTTCTAGTTTTTGTGCTTAAAAGACTCCAAGGTAAAATAGTGTCATGTCTATGGATGGTTCATGTAAATACTAAGAGCATGAAGTGCCTGAACATGGATTTGGGAGCTAGATCTTAAAATGCTAGCTTAACTACACTTGTGGTGTCTTTCCTACTTTACTAGCTAAATAGCCAATAGAGCTGAAATGTAATGCCACCTTGGTTTGTCTATAATACCCTGCCTGTAACATCAACAACTTGTATATAACTATACATAGAAAATCCTTTGTGTAGTTATTGCTTTTGGCATTTTCTGGTGTAGTGAAAGTAGGTGGATTCAGACAGAATCAATAGATAACTAGCTGGATGTGGTTCCTTTGATCCACACATGAAGCCCTGAATACTAGCGTGCAGTTCAGGTTGATAACCCAAGGATGTGACTGAGATACTAATGTGTTGTTCCTGATCACAAGGTCAGACATGGATGTCTCTTATGTCCCAAAAGTTGAGTGTTTAGTTTTAAACTTTTTCCTTTTAGGATGTATAAGTAAAACAGCCATTTTAATGAAGATACAATTTTCTTGGGAAGCCTTGTTTATCTTAGTGGTTTACATAATTATTCTGAAGATATAGTTTGCTGGGGTGGTTCTTAGGCTACTTCTACACTAAGGATGAAACAGTTTTAGTAGTATGCTTGGAAAATGCTAATTTCAATTCTAATCTGTCAGAATGGAGCAGTCTTAACAGGAAACTACAACTAAATATTTTTCTGTCCTTTTGCCTCCCTTGAAATAACCAGGATAACATGAATGTAAGATTAAATTCAAAATACAGTCAGAGATAGTATAAGAGTGATTTTGTAGCTGTAATGGTCCAGAAATTATGCAAGAAGCAAGGATTTCTTAAGATACCTTTTTTTTGAAATTTTCCGTATTGGACCAGCTGTGTAGAGAGAGAGTTTAGACGGGGCTTCAAATGCAAGACATTGCCATCTTAAATCAGGTGTTTCTTTTTTAATAAGTGTGACACTTTGACCTTTTCCAGTAATGTCACTTAAATGCAAACACATTATTCAGCTGATGTATGAGGTCTGTTCAAAAAGTATCAAGACTGACATGTATTTGTGGTACAGAGTATTGGGCGGGGAGTGTGGATTTGCTGAACATGTCTGGGTATGTTGGGACTCCTCTGGACAGGGTTGCAGCTCCTGGTGTTTCCCCAGTTTTCTGAAGCCAGCGGTTGAAGTAAGATCATTTGTCTCGCATCCCCTTTTGTTATGTCAGAGTGCCCAGAACAATGCATGTGCATTAAATTTTGCATGAAAATTGGGAAAACAGCAAGTGAAACATTTGAATTACTTAAAATAGTATTTGATGATGACATTGATTCGTGCAAGAGTTTTTGAATGGTATTGTTGGTTTAAAAAAGGACTGTCAATGGTCGAAAGTGAAGAGTGTTCCAGATACCCTTCAGCATGATGAAAGTGTGGCAGCAGTTCACAGTTTGGTTCGGACAGTCAATCACATATCATTTCGAAAGATAGCAGAAAAAGTTGGAATTTCTGTTGGTTCATGTCATTCAATTCTAACCGACAATTTGGAAGTGAAACGACCAGAAAAACTACCAGAAAAGTGGGTATCCAACTCTTGGATGCTTCACCATAACAACACGCCTGCCAAATCAGCACAGCTTGTGAAGCAGTTTTTAGCCAAATTTTAGCCAAACACTGTATCCCACTGGTGCCGTCGCTTCCATATTCACCTGATATGGTCCCACGCAACTTTTTCTCTTCCCTCAACTAAAAAAAAACCTTCAAAGGAAGAAGACTTTGTGATATGGAAACCATAAAACAAAATGCAACTGAGCAACTTTTAGCAGTTCCACAAATTGCTTATTAGAGGTGCTTCCAACAATCGCAGAAATGTTGGGGGAAAGCGTGTAGCTGCAGAAGAAGCATACTTCAAAGGAAATTAAGCTGAAACCCCTGTAAATAAAATATTTTGTTTCCTACAGCATCAGTCTCAATACTTTTTGAACAGACCTTGTATACTAGCTACTAGTTGTGTATCCAAATAATGGGGTTTTTTTCTGAAATCACTTAAGTACTTTAATTCCATTTTCAAAGACAGCCTGAGTCTTTTTTCAAAGTCTGGGAGGACTTAATCACCTTAATGACTTGAAGGCACTCTGAAGATCTGAAAGTCACAGCATTCCTGAACCAAAAGTAAAAGTGTCTGTATTTATCTGAATTGTTGACGCTTCCTCAAATATCTAGATCTCAGTTCATCACCTCTAAAGTACATATGTTATACTTGAGGAAAAAAGACTGTATAGATTAAATGTTCTTAAGCTAATTCAACATGGATGATGTGGATAAACAGACATTGGTTCAGTTATATTAGTAATTAATCTGAGCTAAGTGTTGTATTTCTGTACGAGAGTGGTCTGTAGTTTGAGACTATGATGTTATGGAACCTGGAAGACCAAATATGGTATACTGGTTGATATGCAACGTGGTACCAAGAGTTGGAGAGGCAGTCTAGTATAGTTGCACATCCTGCTCTGAAAAATGGGTGAATAATCAAGGCATAGATTATTTTGCAAGTTACACAACCTATAGGTGTCTTCCAGTGTGTTTATCCTGACATAGCTCCTATATAGGAGGTGCAGCTTTTTTCAGGCAAAAACTTATTTTAACAGGTTAAGCCATGCCCTCCCTCTAGCGGGGACAAAGGATGCTCTTAGATGGCATCTGTTTATTCCTACTGCTGGCATAGCTTGCTGCTTAGGAATTACTTTTGTACTCTCTATATAGTCATCCTGCCAAAACTCTGTAGCACAGACCTGGTTTTACTGTAGTTGCATGATTGTCTTTTACATAGGTTCATTTTTTATGTATGCTACAGACATCTTAATCAAAATCTTAATGTTAGGTTAGTTTTCCCTCCCCCGCCCTCCAGCTGTGCTGGTCCAAGATTATGCAAGCAGCAGTTTTTTGGTGATATCTTTTACTAGGGCATCTGTGTAGTTATGCGGTGTTGGACACGCCTTTGGGCACATAGTGCCACACTTTACCCAAAAGCTTGTCTAACATATTTTCCAACAATACAGTTTGCCAAGAAACTTTCTGCTAGTTAAACTTTGTAGTGTTGGGGTGGTTGTATAGGGAATTGTTCTCTTTTGATGGTCTGTTAAGTTTTTCAGTTTTAAATGTTGAAGCCTGCTTAAGGGCTGCTAACTTTTTCATTTGTTGACCATGTCAGACTTTAATGTAAATAGTACAGATGAGCTGTAAGAGTTGTTCTCAGTGTTCATTAATTTATAGCACCCTGCAGGCACAGTTCTTAAGTTTTACTGACTTGCCACTCAACCTTTGTGAAAGGAGAACCAAAGACTCATCACTTGCCAAAACACTTGAATGGTATTTTGCTTTGAGCACTGAATTCTAAAGTTAAACACTTTACAACATAATGCTTTTTTCTCCTTGCTAACATCAATTTTCTTTTGCTGTCTCAAATACTCTTGGGTTTAATTGCTTTGTCCTGATTAGAAATTTGCATACCAAAGTTGGCTTCAAAGTAAATCTCTACTGGTAAGTTATAAATCAGTAATGGGGATTGGGAGGGGAAACTAGTTTATACGGTCATCTAGTGAAAGTCCATAAGATGTACAATTGTATTTAAATGGTTGTTAGCACAATATTTACTATGAAACTCCACCTGAGAAGTGAAGACACATACAGCAAGCCTTAATCTGCAGTTTTAAAAGATGAATATATGATTATGCATGATATTGCAGGCAGTGCAACAGTCTGGTGCACATGTGCCTCTGCAGTGATAATTACTAACTCATAACTTCTTTTAGAAGCCACAGAAGAAGTTTCTTTGGACAGTCCAGAAAGAGAACCAATCCTTTCACCAGAACCTACTCCTGCAATCACTCCAGTAACGCCCACCACACTAGTAGCACCCAGAATGGAGTCAAAAAGTATAGCAGCCCCTGTGATTTTTGATAGATCCAGGGAAGAGGTACTGAATAACCACATTTTAACTTTTTTTGTAAAACGCTGAATTGTACTTATGAAATATTGGGTGGTGATAGGACATGTGGCAATCTTCACTTTTATTTGAGTACTCATCTCTCATAGGGACTTCTACCTACAGTACACTTTCTCTTTCTAATGAGATCTCAGCAGTCCCAATAGTTTATAGAAATCAGTTTGCTGACTCCCATCTGAACAGTAAATAAAAATATTAGTATTCCATTTTAAAGTATTACTCAGTGTTGTGCCAGACAGTGAACGGATTCCATAATCCTGCATCTTAAGCTGAAAAATGCTGGAGAAAACCGGGAAGATTGCATCAGTGTTGCTTTGCTGTAATCAAAGACCTGTTTAGGTCATGTTGGTATCAGGCAAGTGGGATATCGCATGTAAATTTCCAAGTATTAGTCTTGTGACTGGCTTCAGATGCAAGTAAATTATGGTACTCATATTAGAAAAGTAAAAGGTAGTGTGGCTACTGTGCTAATCTATATATACATTTATGCACATTTTGATGTCTAACTGCCTATCTAATGCAAATGAGAAAATAGAAGTCAGTGTTTGCCAGATGGAATTGTACCTTTTATGTGCTCTGCCTGTCTTTAAAGTCGGGTAGTGTGTAATGCAATAGGTCTTCATTTTGTGGTTGTGACAAAGTCAGGTTATCAAAGGTGGTTGGGTAGGAGGAGATGTTTTTGTGTGTTTTTAAGAATTTGGTACTTCAAGAATAACCAGAATGCTAAAGCGAAATCTTAAATAGAATTTAAGTTTGTGTAGGTTGACCTTGTATTTCACTTCTAGTATTTACTACTTAAAGTAAAACTGCCATTTAAAATTTGGTGGTGTGTGCACGTATTTGCATATATGAGTTGGTGCCCACTTTCCACTTTTTTTTCCTTGTTTCTTGAAGTGACAGTCCTGCCCTTCCACAACAAGAAACTTTGAGCTTTCCTTGTATTTCTGGAATTTTTGCTTTGTTAGCGATTGATTTCCCTTTCAGGCTAGTCTATTTCCTTCTCTAGGGCTAATGACAGAAATTACACATAAACCAGTATAAGTGATCATAAACCAGTTCAGATCAGTAACGCAACTGAAGTTCAGTGCACATAAACCACTTTCAAAGTGGCTGAAACTGGTTTAAGATGAACCTGGCTAAATGTAGTATTAGACTTAAACTTTTAATTTAAATCAGTTATTGACCTTCTGTCCCAGATCCCCTCCAGATTCAAGTTGGCTCAGTCACCCAGCTTCCCAGGATGCTTTTGCACCTCCCCTGCAAACCCCCCTCGCAGAGTAGGTGGGTTAACTTTGGCCCAAACTGTTTGTTCCAGCCAATCAGGGAGGCATACTCTAGTGCTCCCCAGCTTCTGGCCTGGGCCACTGCAGGCATGTGGTTGTATTTCCAGAATCAAAAGTGAATGTCTGTTCAGTTGCTTATTGGTTCAATCTATGCATCTTAAATTAACCTGTGAAGGTTGAATCGATTCTGCCTTGGGCTTTTTAACTGTCTACTTAGCCTAGGAGGATCTAACTTCAGTAGACACGGTGCTTGGTTCTTAAAAGGTTCTTATTGGTTGGGGCCTAGTGGAGACCTGTCTTGTGACTACTTTCTGTCATGACAGAAAGGGAAGTGTATATGTTTTTAAAAGTTTTGAATTAACTGAAGTTGGTATCCTTTTGCTATGTGAAAGCTGTGAGGAAGGACTTAAGATAAGACAACAGTGTCTACAAAGTTGTCCCATTAAAGTTGGAAAGTGTGCCTTTTGGGGTTGTGCTTTTTTAGCTACTGACTCCCTCCTCTCATACTTAAATATTACTGAAAATTACTTTCATTGTTGAAAATTCACTTTTATATAAAACAGTATATAATGTTCTTTTCTCCAGATTGAAGAAGAAGCAAATGGAGATGTATTTGATATAGAAATAAATGTTTCGGACCCAGAGAAAGTCGGTGAGTTGATATCATGGACTTAAAGAAATCTGAGACACTTTCAGTATTGCTATCTCCTTGTTAGCTGAAGAACTTGTGGTTTATATATTACCATTCATGATGCAGTCAGCCTGCTCTTCTAAGAATTAAATGGGTTGTATTTGTAATGAGAGCGGTAGATAACATTGAACTTAACTCCAGATTTAAATAGTTCAGAAGATCTATTTTAGGTTAAGTATCTTTAACTATGTCTCTTCTTACAGGGGACGGCATGAATGCCTACATGGCATACAGAGTAACAACAAAGGTAACTCTTTGAAAATATCTGTCACATTTACTGTAGGTAATCATGTATTTGTTGTTGTATCTACTTATACAGCCTAACTTCTTACTTTTTTTAGACAGCTCTACCTATGTTTAACAAAAATGAATTCTCTGTTAAAAGAAGATTCAGTGACTTCCTTGGTTTGCACAGCAAATTAGCAACAAAGTATATGCACGTTGGTTACATTGTGCCTCCAGCTCCAGAGAAAAGTATTGTAGGTAAGTACAGCTTTATATAACCATTTGAGGTTTTGTCTAGGTATCGTTTGTCATGAAATATTGACTACTGGCTTCTAAAACATTCTTCAAGTATTGCATCATGCACATTCTTTAATATGCATAGTTTCCAGCTTATATTAATGTATTCTGCATAGAACATGGTCAGTTTTGATCTGGTGATTCAAAACTTTATGTATGTGTGTTTTGTTTTGGTTTTTTTTTTTTAAAAAAGCAATCTCGCTGCAGGCAGGGATTGGGTAAGATAAGAACTTTAATTGAAGCTCATCCTATTGGAAATTAGTTCAGTTAGAATGAAATCCTTGGCATGGTTCACTTGTGTCCCCAATGACTTCTTCTGGTTTCCAGCTATACGGGCTTAATGAGGGCTCTGATTTAGTAGAGTTTGTTCTTCCTGCTTCACAAATACTGAAGGCTGTGCAGGCAAGTAAAGCTTCCTGCAGTGAGATTGGAAAAACGGTTATCTTGGAGTTGTAGTGGTAACTGATGCAAGGAGGGAAATAAACCAGCTGCTTCTGTATGTAATTTGATATGTCTAGAAGGTTGTTATTGGCTTTTACTTTAATCATTAGATTAGTAACTCATACTATATATGTGTATAGGGAGTAAACATCTTATGAGAGAATACCAATTTCATACTCATTTTACAGGCTTGAACTGTTTTTAACTATGCAGAAATGGTCCGAAACAACAGTGACTAATACTATTCAGTATTCCAGATGAGCTTCTCAGCTGTGCTCTGCTGATAGTACAGTCCCTTGTGATTTTTTTGTCCCTCTGCTAATATAACCTGATTTCTTACTACGTTTAACTGGAGTTGGATAATAGATTGGCTTGTTTTTTCTCTTTCAGAATGTCTTGCACAATAATCACTTCCCAACTTAATGTTCTATGACTTCCTTCTAGTTGCATACACTGCAATAGAATACACTTTAATAGGTGTTGGATGATAGCCAGGAAATGGATTCTGTGCAGTATATTCCAATAACTAAACAATGCATAAGTAGGACAAGTTACTAGATGCAGCAAATATTTACATGGCTTGAAGTAATTAAATCCATTCATTGCCCACAAGTGTAAAATGCCCATCCAAGTGGTTCATTTAAGGCAGTTGGTATTCTGCTGCCACTTAAACTGCTAGATTTAATACTTACCCTTCTAAGCTTTACAGAGCATGGAGTTGGTGACTTTTATTTAGGTGATTTTTTTTTTTGTGAATTTGTCACCCTACCTACCTACCTGTGGTAGAGGCCATAAACACACACTCACCTGTAGCACTACCAAAATGAAGCACTATGAGGGCATATACACATTTGCAGCCCTTTAGCTGGAGTTCTGCATGTGCACCTCAGAAGTGCATTCATCAGCCAGTGGGCAGTCGGGAGCTGCTCCTTTGCTATCCTTACCCCTAGGGAGCCCATCAGTGAGCTCAGATTGACAGTATACCCTCTCCCCCTGCTGGGGAAGGGGTCAGGTCATCGGTGATCAACTAGCGGCTGCTAGAAAGTGGCAGCTGTCAAAAGACAGCCTGCTGTCACCGGTGCGGGTGGCAGGTGTAAGCTCTATTGTGGAGGCTGTATATTTGGCTTTTTTTACCTTCTACCCACTCTCAGTAGGAAAAAGATGCCTGCTTGTTGGGACCAGCCCTGGCTGTTTTTGACAGCTGCTGTTGCTGCACCACTAGGTCCCAATGCCAGTGCTGGGGCAGTGGCTGTCAAAAAAACACTTTGCTTCACACTTGTGGAGTGGTAGGAGTCAGGAGACCTACTTGCTTTTTACTTTACTACGGCCCTTGCAAACCCTACAGGTGTTGAGGAAGCTGTTTAAGAAAGGGTGTACTGTGATAGCTTGCTGTGGCTGGGTCAGCTGTCAGGGAGCCAGCCATTCTTCTGTCCTTCCTTTTCTGGATGGGGAAGGTTAGGGGGGTGCACAGAGGAGGGAGAGCAGAACACTAAAATGCTGGAGGTCTGAGACCCCTGCCCTACATGTACTGGCACATGTAGTGGCTGCCCAGTTACAAAATGTGCTATAGAGAAGTTCCTATTTAAAACGGGAACATTTTTGTAGTATTACAGATTGCACAGGTGTATATATGCTCTGTCTGTAGAGCTACAAATAGAATGTGTGTCCATGGCCTAAGTTGTCTTATTAAATGGTCACCTTGCTCTTCTCTCATCTTTTGATGGATACAAAAAGATACTGCACTCTGGCCTACGTGTGCATTTGCCATAAGCCCTATTTGCTTGGCTTGCATTCTTCTAGGCAGCAGCTCCTATCGTATGCTTCAACTTTTTTTTTTTTTTATTACTTTCTTTTACTTTGGAAAAAAGTGTGATAATATCCATTGTGACTAGAATAGATTTAAGTATGACATGCCATCTAATTGTGGTGCTAGGCAGTGCTGTTCTCGGCATACACATAGCATGGTGTATTTTTAATCTGAACCAGAAATCATGTAGCTGCTCGACTGTGGTACTGTGGGCATGAATAGCCTCTGCTGTGAGATGCTGCAGATCATTGCAGAAAGTACATGTACAGATGCTCACTCTTGCAGGAGAAACTTTTCAGGGAGCCACTTAACTCTGATTTTTCCCAGGTTATTTTTCTCCTGGAGCAGCATTTTTTGCTCTGGGAGAAAATTCCCAAATGTCTGTATATTCATGTTTCTACCTGAGAGCAGCAGTTCTCCCAGAAGAAACAATACCTGTTAGTGGGCTGAGAGGCAGCTTATTGATAGGTGCACAGTACCACACTCAAGCAGCTACATTCACTCACGTCTGCAAGGTAATGTACCCAGAGTAGCATGACATGTTTTAATATTGTGCTGCCTTTGACCATAACTGGGTATGTCCACTGTTCAGTGTGTTACTACCCAAGGCCTTGTATACATTTCTCTTTTGAATGGGTCTACATGGAGCTCATATGGAACTGTTCTTCATACAAATGAACCTGGCTGTAGTGGGCTGGGTTTGCATATATAGCAGTAGCATTTCATAATTAATTTTATAATGTAATTTCATAATTGATATAATGACTTTAATATAAACTGTACTGTGTTGGTGTAAAACCTAGGGGTTTTATGTAAAATTTTTAATGGATCACATTAGTTGTGCCAACGTACCATCAAGTTGTTGATCTCATGAGATATTAGACTAGGACTGTCTAGCTTCTAATGGCTGCAGCAGTCCTTCTGTGCTACTGTAACTTTTTGCCAGCCTGGCAGCATTTGGGCTGCAGCTGTACCAGGCTGCCTGTCCACGTGCAAGAGTCCCTCACTGCCCCCACCTCTCCTCCATACCTTTTCTCACCCCAACCAGGCCACGAGAGTCTATGGGATTCCCTTCCCTTCAGCTTCTACTGGTGGGCAAAATACAGATCCAGCCCTTTTTTTTTTTTAATCCATCCTGTAGGCAGGCGGTGACACCATGTGGCAGGCCCTAGGTGAGCCATGCTCATGCCCCTACCTCTGCTGGTGGGTGGCTTCAGTTCCAGCTTCTGCTGTCACTGCAGGGAATGCTGGGTAGAAGCAGCCCTACTCATCCAGCACTCCAGCAGTGGCCTGGGACATGGCCAGACTGCATCTCCCAGAGGACACTGTGTGGAAGAAGACCCACTGGCCCTCTGGGCACCATGTGGCACCAGCAGAAGCTGGAGCTGCTCCCTGTGCTGCTCAGCTGCAGAGGTAGGGCCCAAGTGTAGCTTGCCATGGGCCTCCTGAGTGGGTGGGTGGGGCTGCTTCTGGCCAACATCTCCCACAACGCCTGGGAGATGCAGTCTAGCCCTACAGGCCCTGGGCAAGATGCACTCAGTCCCTGGCCTCTACTGGTGGGCAGGACACGGGGCCTGCAGGGCTGGACTGCATCTCCCAGGTGCCACAGGGGAGATTGGGTAGAAGCAGCCCCGCCCTCCTGGCACCATGCAGCAAGCCATGATCACGATCCTAGTAGCTCTGGCCACTGTGTAGTGCTGGGTGGGTGGAGGTATATCCACCCCACAGCTGCCAGGGGCTGAGCACAGCTCATCCAGCCCATGGCCATCCTGCTTCCCCCACCCCCCCCCATTCCCCATTAGGGCTCTTGGGAGCTGCAAGGTGTGGGGAGGGGAGTGTGTGCGCTCCAGGAATCCAGATGGCAGGGCAGGATGGCACAGTGGCCCATGATCAGACTACATCTGCCAGCAGGTTCTGGCTGGTCCAGGAGGGTGTGCATGTGTGTGTGTAGCCCTCAACAGCTTGCCAGAACTCATTAAGTGTCCCTCCAGCCCAAATAATTGTCCATCCCTGTTCTACTTCCTGCTGCCACCCCTGCGGGCAGCACAGCCCTGGCCACTCTGAAGTTGGACTCCCTTGCTCCAAAGCATAGGTGTTTTATGTAACAGATATTTTTTTCTTTCTTATTTGCTTCCTGAACTCAGTGCTGATCCACAGATTTTCACAATAAGCATAGTGCCATCAGTGGGGTTTCTTAAAGCAGACATTCAAGATACCCTGTACACACTAACATGTGCAACACAGATTTAATTTTAGTGGCAAACGAAAGGAATTTCTGCCTTGGTCTAGTTCTGCTTATGGGCATATTTCTGGAGAAATGAGTCTCTTCCTTAGTAATCTCAAGTTGTCAGTGATGGAATCAAAATTGTATTGATGAGAGTATATTCAAACGTGTTCTTTGAACAAAAGGTATCTTTGAGCCTTTAGAAAATTTCAAATTTACCTTCTAAAATGTAAAGTATTTCAGAATCCGAATAACGGAAAGTTGATCTGAGAGAGAAAATACATACAGTATGCAAGTAGTCTTTGACGCATTTAATACTGGCATGACCTGTTGTCTCCTGTTTATAGGTAACTCATTAAATAGCCAGAATGAAAGTTGGAATGAACTCATAAAAGTATGAGTTTATTGAATGAATAGCAAACTTACAGCTGTAGCTTCTGTCATCTACAGTGTATGAAATGGCAGCCAGATCATTTATTTGTTGACTGTCGATCCTTCTGGATCTTGATGTATGCATGAGAGGTCACCCAGACCTTTGATGCATATGCCTAGGCAGGAGTTTTGAAGGAGTGAAGGCTGTCCAGACCTGCCACCCCTACCTTTAGGCCTCTGAGACAGAATCCGAAGGCCAGGCGGAGTCCAGAGCTGTAGTGCCTCCGTGGCTGGATTTGTATAAGCGTCCAGAAATTGAACTCGGGTCTCCTGGGAGGCAAGGAGTCTACCACTGAACCACAGGGGATTCTGCCAGACTGTTGCAGCACAGATACATTTATGGAAAAAATGTAGCACAAATGCATTAAAGGGAAAAAATACTATATTTTGAACTTAATAAACATATCCAACACCCTTGTCAGCAATATGTTTTTTTTCAGAAGCTTATATTTAACTTCGAAGCTTCAGGAAAATAGCAACCACAACACCTTTGATTTACCCCCTGTATAATATGGTGCCTTTCATTGTGATAGGCAAACGCATCCAGCTGATTTAAAAACTATGAGGATATATATGTAGTTAATAGTTTATAGCTTTACAATACAATAGAAGTAACAGTAAAATTATATATAATAAAATAATTCATGGTTATTGATAAAAGCATACAGTGAAATTACATATTCTACTGTTTTAAACAGATGTAAAAATGAACATAATATATGATAATACAAAATTAGATAAAATGAAGTAACATAAAATAGAATAAAATAAGGATTATTTTTCCTTGCCCTTACTTTGCAGTAGTAGTGTAAATACATCTGTGGGTTATAGGACGAGCTGTACATTGTTAGTGAGTAGCCAAATTTATTTTTTTTCATTAGCCCAGTACTTAAAATTTTCCATTAATGGAGAGATCTATTTTCTTCTGTTATTCAAAGAATGAGCAAGATCACGAATAGTGAGTTAGGCCATCTATCTCCTTCTTGCAAGACTATATCCTGTCCAGATATGGAATCCAACATCACTTGCCCACGTTGACTGAAGATCCTGTTAAAGTAAATTGCAGTCTTGTAATGGCCTCTTGTTTGGCTTTGTCCTGCAGATGGTTTCTAAGCCAAAAGTTTGCTTTCTTTTATCTCAAAAAGGGGAATCTTGAGAATCACACTACCTGCATGTTTGTCTGCATGCTGGTGTCGTCCTTAAGTGTACAACTTGTTTTAAATGTGAGGAAATAGTGGGTCAGTAATGGTCAGACTATTTCACGGGCCAGTTGTCTGGAGGAGAATATTAATGTTGTTTTGCCATCCAAATAAGACTTTACTTGGAACAGAAGAAGCTTTTAAAATGTACTTAGGGTATCTGATAAGGGCTCAAGCCATAATTTTATCCAATAATTTAGAGTCCTTAATGTGAGCACTCCAGCTCAATTAAGTAGCCCTGTTTCAGATCACATATGCCCTTCTGTTTTGGGGTTTGGTGAGAGATAAAAGCCACCTTTTTTCCTGTCTTGGAATGAA
This sequence comes from Gavialis gangeticus, assembly GCF_001723915.1. Lineage (NCBI taxonomy): Eukaryota > Metazoa > Chordata > Crocodylia > Gavialidae > Gavialis > Gavialis gangeticus. The sequence continues at coordinate 1,943,607 of NW_017729024.1, read as the reverse complement.
CCATGAAGTCAGTACCATACAAAAAACGAACACTTCCTTAGATTTATAGACCGTTAGTGGTGCCAGTACCACCCTACTACTAGTCTGTCAAAAGATAAAAATTTCACCCAAGGCTTGTTTTGCTTCAGTGCTTACTTTTTTGTGTTTTATGTTGATTTCTTCATGATACATAGTTAATATGATGCTATTTTCTTCAAAGGCATGACCAAGGTAAAAGTAGGCAAGGAAGATTCATCATCTACGGAATTTGTAGAGAAAAGAAGAGCTGCACTGGAAAGGTAATGTATTTATCTAGATCTGATTCTGCCTCCCACACATGTTTACACAGAACTCATGAAGTGTATAACAAGAGCCTTATACAGCAGCCTAAGAGAGTCTGCTGTATCAGGCCCAAATAGTCTGTGTTTTGTTACCATTTTAAACATGGTCAGTTTGGGGTTTTTTTCTTTGTTCAGTTTCTGCTGACAAAATTAACTTGGTACTAAACAGACTGTTCATAATGATTTTTAATTTTTCATAAGTAAGTTTTAACTATATTCTTTCCTATTGCACTTTGCAGACTCTGTTTAGTCAGAGGAGAGAGTGGTTTTAGCTACCCATTACTCCCACTAATCTGCGCTTACAAACTACTATAACTTTGAGGTAGTGCAGGTTTAAGGAAACACTTTAAATGCAAGTAAGAAATTTATATTCTCATGTAAATAATCAAATGATTTTACCTGCTAATGGTAGACTAAGGTTTTTTAAAAAATTAGTTATATTGAGACCTTTTCAACAAAAGTCAGTAAACTTCTGGAAATTGAGTGAAAATGTCTTACTAGTGACATTCAAAAGACTTCTTAACTGAAATTTAGTACTGGACTCGATCATTAATTAACCAACACTGGTCCTAAAGCAGTATTTAGCTTTTCTGGGTGCTAAACCAATTCTGGTTTTCTGCTTTGAACTAGAACTTCATGTTGCCTTTCTAATAATTTTGATATTGTAACCTGACTTCTTGTGTATATTTTTTTGTTTTATACAAAGTAAGGTGTATTTGCCACGTAAATTGATTAAGATTATATATATTTTTAACAAAACCTAACACTTTGAACCAGCTCTGTAGAAAGCTTGCGGTTTATAAAATAACATTTTAAAGTCTACTAGTTCGTAAAGAGAGCTAGTTAGCCATGTTGGCCTAAAATCGGGCAGAAGGCAGGGCAGGATAGCACCTTTGAAAACTAATTATTTCAGAAAAGCATAGCTTTTGTAGATGACTAGCCTACTTCCTGGGACAATAAATTTAAAATGCATAAAATCAGGTTACTGACAAATAAGCGTAAGGCTTCTTCTTGCCTTACCGCTTGGAGGAAGATTTTTATAGAGGCTGTTCAAGATTTGCCAAGAAATCACTGCTGTTCAAGAGCTGCTTTTTGACCTCTTTGTCTTTTGAAGTAGCAAACTAGAACTTCATTTTAGAAACTAGTAAGCACCATCATCTTGAATAATAGCTTTTATTTAGTACCTTTTTTTTAAGTTGATATGGAGATTAAGACTTCTGTTTCTTTCAGTCATCATAAGAAGTCTATGAAAAGCATACTTGCTCTTTAGGCTATTGGATGAAAGGAGAAAATTGAAAAAATTGGGAATTTTTCAGGGTTTATATTCAAAACATAAAAACTGGGATGAAATCAGAAGAAAAGGGGGAAATCAGTGGTGAGGGAGTAAGGCTGGGACTAAGGAAGGTGCAGTGGGAGGGG
>NW_017729024.1:1924412-1936868 GCF_001723915.1 Gavialis gangeticus | reverse complement strand
AAAGGGAGAAATCAGTGGTGAGGGAGTAAGGCTGGGACTAAGGAAGGTGCAGTGGGAGGGGTGCAGTGCATCCCATCAGCTGCTCCTGGGGCTGCAGCAGGGAGCAAAGCAGGGGGAGCTGTCAGTGGGTGCGGGGTAGCGTGGCTCTTGCTGCTATGCACCCTCCCCCCGGGGGCTGGGGGGCTGTGCTGGGCTCTTCCTGAGGAGTGCGTGCCCCCAGATCTGCGTGCAGGATGGGAGCAGGCTGCCACCCACCCTGAGCACTAGCAAAAAGCCCAGTGCTGCCACTGGCCTCAGGCTCTAGGGAGCAGGGCTGAGCTCTCCCACTAGTCTCCACCCCCCTCCTGGCAGCACTTGCAGCTCCCAGTGCCAGGGGCAGAGCCACTGGGGTGCAGCTCAGATCTGCCTGCCCTGGAAGCGATTCCTGCGGCCTGTCCTGTCCTGCCCTGCCCTGCCCTGCCCAGGGTCAGAGCCAGAAGGCCCCACACCCCCAGGCAGCAGCTCCAGCCACCCTCCACCGGCCCCCACACAGCCGCCGCCACCACCACCCCCTGCTCTGCATGCAGCTGTTGCCATGACCAGCCAGAAACCTGTGCCTCAGATAACCAGCACAGTGGCACTTTTAGCTTACCAGCACCATCCACTTTTCAGGTCAAATCCCCATTAATCGGCACGAGTGGGGAGTGGGCCATTCCCCACTTGTGCCAGTTAACAGGGATTTGAACTGAAAAATGGGTGTAAATCAGTGAAAAAACAAATGAGTTCAATAAAAAATTAGGGAATTTATCAGTGAAAATAGTTAAAAACCGAGAATGCAGAACACTATTCATTCCGATGGTCTGCTGGTTTATATCCTTTCTAAAGGAACAGATTGTCTGTGAATTCATTTAACCAAGCTGCATGGTGACAACAAGTATTCTGCTGTTGGCTTTGAAGCTTTGAAAAATGATTCAAGATCTGAAGTGTCCAATCAATCAGTTTTTGCAGAGTTTGAAAATCAGGAACATTTCTATACTATGTCCTGGTAGGGGGAGAGGTGTGTGCAGGAGAAGCAATTATAATTGAAATCTCTTAGTTGTGAACTTTTTTCAAGTATCCCAAGTGAGACTCCAAAGATGATGTTTTCTAGAACTGTGAGTTGAGTTTATAAGCAGGGATCCTGACTTTCTCTTTTTAAAAACCCTAAATTCTCTGATTAAAACCCCCAAAATCTAAGTTTTTCCATGATTAAAATGAAATGCTGCTATATAGCAATCAGTTGAACCCAAGGTTTTATTGCTATATTTATAATTTTAAAGCAATTTGGAAGCCGATCAGTCCTCCTGTTATTATAATAAAATAAATTCTAAACACCTGTATACTGTGTTTTTTATCATGGAAAATCAGCACTCCCCTTGTTCCCTTTGCTCACCAGGATGCAGGTCCAACTGTGGCTGTCCCCCGGCTGCTTTGTGGCATTGAGCAACCCTGATAGGCAGGGACGGGGCACTGGTACATGCTGTTGCCTGTGACTCCTAAGCCACAGCTTCCTCAGCACTGCTGGTGGCCCTCGCTCCTGACCCGCAGCCCCTGCCCCAGGTCTGCCGGTGCCCCTTCTGACCTAGAGCCCTCTGCTCTCCCCCCCTTGCCCTGCTGGAGGGGGGCCCCAGCTTTCAGGGCTATGGGACTGTCTTGCCTGTTCCCTGCTCTGTGGGCACCAGCCACTGCCAGGCAGCAGTATCCAAGCCCCTGCTATGGCAGAAGTGGAGTCTGGCTGCCTTCCTTTCCCCCTCCCCACACCCTGCTGCCCTCTGCAACCCAGTGGGCAAGACCCAGTACAAGAGGCTGGAGTGAGGCAGGGAGGAGTCAGCCACGTTGCCATGACAAGGCACCCTCTGCCCACCTGGCAGCAGTGAGCAGACACAACTGTGTGCTACCACTGCCCCTCCTGCTGCCAGGCAGGTTGGGGGCGCCTCGCCATGGAGGCATGGCTGGCGCAAGGCTCCCAGAAGTGGTGGCAGCTCTGAGCCTCCCCCTCTTCCTTGCTCCCCTCCATGCCCTCCTGACACATTGTGGGAAGCTGGCCCGCCTGCCAGCCCACGACTTCCATTCCAAACCCAGATCCCTGCTTATAAGGTAGAAATTCTTGGTTCATGCATGAGTATGATGGACTAAATCAAGTAATTACATCCCCAGGTTCATGTTGAAGAGGTTTTGCTAGGCTTCTGCATCATGACAAACAGAAGAACCCTCCTCCCCTCTTGCATGCTACTGGCTTATTTTATTTGGGTGGGTTTTGCTTTTGTTTTTTTAACTTCTTCTGAAGCATTGTGCACTGACCACAACTAAGACTAGCTTTTGATTGAACCATGCTTGTTTTCTTGTTACTGGAACTAGGAAGCTTTTGGCTAGAAGACTGACTGCTAACTTGGACTTGTAACGCAGTTTTTTCCACTAAGTCAGGTTGGACCACACTGCATACAGTGTGGGCTTTTTCTACTAACCTTTGAGCATGTATTAACCAGGAGCATGCTGTTTGATAATGGAGGTAACTTAAACCTATGCCTTGCTACACTATCCAGATGCCTGTGATGTTTCTTGCCATCCTTCCCAGATTTCTTTTTTTGGGGGGGAAGGGGCTGGGAGCATATTTAATACTGACTTAATATGAATCTGTAATAGAATTAATGAAACTTGATGCTTAACTCCAGATGCTTTCAGTTTAGTTGGTCAAGTTTATGTAGCAGTTCTAGCAGCTAGGTGAATGATTCCTCCAAAGCATTGTAACTTATGCCTCTTGGATATAAATAGAACGATGAAATTGCATCATATTCATTAAATTAATGAAGCTTTTAGTTTTGAAGTAACTGGATAGTAACTATCCCAAAAATAAAGGGATAGTGGATCAGCTCAGCATTCCCAGAAACCCCTTAAATCTAAGATAAGCCAACTGGAATTAAACAGCAGCCATTTAATTGGTATGGAAGAATTTATGTAAACAAGTTCAGCTGTGTTTTTTGATTTGTATAAGTAGTTGACTTCTGAATCAGACGAATATTTTTAGAGAATTGTAAATTCTACTGTATTGTGTAGAATACTGTAATATCACTAAAGTCCTAAGCCAAGTGCAGGAGGTTCTTGCTATAAAGGATTTATGCCCTAGCCTAGGATGATAGAAGAAAGATTATGGGACAAAGACGTACAGTATTATTCTTACTTTTAGAGTGGCCTAGACTTGTATGCTGCTGCATAAAATAGCAAAAAGTCTGTTTTTTTCCCCAAAAGAATAAAAATGTAACTGTAGTTTTAATTTGCATGACTAGCAACTGAAAAATTGTGGTCAGTAAACTTGCTCTGTAAACTTCTTGGCTGCTCTAGTTTATCCACTTCTTCCCACTTTCACTTGACTTGATCTTTTAACACTTTCTTGGTGTATATAAATTGCTTCAGTTTTTCATGGCATGCTTATGTGCTTATTGGGGTGTTTTATCACAAACTTTGCTAATAGGAGAGGAGGGTGGTAGCAATAAATGAACACATTTGGAAATCTTAGAGAGGCAAAAGATTGACAGGGCATGGAGACTGAACTATCCTCTGACCGTTAGAAGTGATCACTAAAGGGCTTGAACACACTGGCAGGAAGAAAGGATTCTTGCAGTGCTGCCACCTGCATTGTGCCTGTTTTATGGATGAAGGATGCCTTCCAATGTTGTCAGAAGCCCTAAATTTACTTTATCTAATATTTTAACTTTTAAAATCATAGGTATCTGCAACGAACAGTAAAACACCCAACCTTGTTACAGGATCCTGATTTAAGGCAGTTCTTGGAAAGTTCTGAGGTATTTAAGTTCTTTAAGTTCTCCTTTTTGTTCTAAGTAACAGTAATTTGTACAAAATAACTTACTCCTTTGCTTTGAAATTTAGTTTTGTAAACTACGTACAGGCAGTCCTTGGACTTGCAACACAATTGGTTCCTGAAAACCGCGTCTTAAGTTGAAATGTTGTAACTTGGAACCGATTTTCTCATAAGAAACAATGTTATAAATGAGGGATTGGCTCCTGAACCAAGGCCCAATACCCTGTTTTCACCAAAAATACCCCAGAATTTTGTACATGATCCATTATAGGTGAGTAATATAGCTACATTAATGTATTTATAATGTAAATAGCAATCATTGATTTGGAAGGACTTCTTTGAGGTGACTTTGCTGGACTTTTTGAAAGGCTCTTGGTTGGACTTTTTGAAGAGTTCTTGGCTGGAGTCTTGTCAGGAGTCTTGGCTGCAGGTTTTTCTGGAGTCTTGTCCGCTTTCTTTAAGAAAGCGTCCAAGGAAGTTTGGACAGATGTTCTCCAGGTAGATGAGCGATGCAGCAAACTTGTTCACTGGCGTGGCGTCGCATCAGATCAAGCGTTGTAAAGTCGAAACTGATGTCATAAAGTTGAAATAGGGTATCAATTTTTAAACACTGTAAATGTGAAATGTTGTAACTCAAAATGTTGTAAGTCAACGACTGCCTGTATTTCGGTTAGATTATGCCACCAATGGGACAGGATGGCAGAAGTCAAGAAGAAAAATAATGGGGTAAAGTCTCGTGCCTCTACTGATTTAATTTTTTGGGATACCTTTGATGGCGATGTATTTGTTGCTGCTCAGTGGTTTATGTGAAGTGAGTCGGTTTGCCCAGCTTCTAATGCAATACACAGAAGTCACAATGGCATTGTTATTGGCTAGTCTTAAAAGGGATTAAGGACTAAACTGGTTTGGAAACCAAACTGTCTTCTGGAAATAACCCCTTGAGGTCCACTATTGGGTATATTGGTGGTGTAGACTCCTATATGACTATTGGCCAGATTAACTGTTCTATGGATAGAGGACTTCAGTCACCAGTACTATCAATCTGGCACCTTTCCGTAAGGATTAAGTACTTCAAAATCCTACATGTAAACAGTCAATTTTGTAGATGTACGTAGCGTATTTGTTATAGTATTGAGTGCTCTAATTGGCCATTGTCAGTGTCTTAGTTACATTAAGCCTGCCATACCTGAAGAATCATAGGGGCCACATGACTGACAATTAAGCCAGTCATGTGGCCATTATTACTATATTAAAAAAGGGGAGGGGGGATTTCAAAACAAGTGAAAGGCCAAATCTGAAGACGAACAAATGGTTTCAGACCCAGAGACCTGAAGCAGTTAGCTTGGGCCTTTAATGGTAATTCAGAATAATACCAATGACTGGTTGTTTGGTTATGTGTACTTATGCCAGAGGATCAAAAAATGTGATTAAAAATACCATTCTTTTGCAACCTTCCTGTGGGGCAGGTTGATACTCAGCCTACTTAAACATGAAAAGACACAAGCTGTCTCTGCATGTGCTTTAGAAGATTTTTATAACTTACTAAAATGTAGTAGCTTAGTACGATATCTAAGCCTTGCTATCTGTTTCTATACTAGCAGTTTGTTTTCTGTAGCATACAGGTGTCCAGTTAGGTTTTTGCCTATTTCGTAATAACTTTTGACAAATAGAGTGGTGTTCCATTTAAATGTAAAGGTACAGAAGAAAAGCAAATAGAAAGTCTATATTTTTAAGTTTTCCTCTGAGAATGTAAAAGTAGTAAATTTGAGAAATTAGGTTCCACTATATTGAAATGTATGGGAGTGAAGAAAACACTATATCCTTTTCAGTCCCTCTTGTGCCCAGTTAAACCTCCAGCCTTTTAACCGGTTTGTTTGCCCTTATTTGTCATTCAATTCCAGCTGCCGAGAGCAGTTAACACCCAGGCTCTGAGTGGAGCAGGAATATTGAGGATGGTGAACAAGGCTGCCGACGCTGTCAACAAAATGACAATCAAGATGAATGAATCGGATGCAGTAAGAGCTGATTTTTCGACTTGAATAATGAGATGAATTAATGAGGCTCAACAATTGCATTTTAAGGCTCTAGGAGTAGAAAATGGGATATTAATTTACTTATTGGCTTGGGTTCTCTGCTGCAGCTGACCACCCTGGTTGCACATGGTTAATTTGTTTGTTTAAAACAAGGAATGTAGTTTGCTATTGGTAACCTAATTTATAATGCTTGGTTCTTTCATTTTTTTGTCAGTGGTTTGAGGAAAAACAGCAGCAATTTGAGAACTTGGATCAGCAACTCAGGAAACTGCATGCCAGTGTAGAGGCCTTAGTCTGCCACAGGAAAGGTAGATATTTATTAATACAGGCATCAGATTTCAATGCTTGAGCTATAATTATTGGTTTATATTGGTCTTAAACTGAATTGTATTATAAACTTGCAACTAGTAAGCTAACTTAATAGTATTCCAAGCATCTTAGTGCAATACAAAAAAATGACACTTCCAAAGAAGAATATAATTCTTTTTTAAAGCATCGTAGAACCTCCTGTATTCTTAGCTGCTACCCAAAATATCTGCAGCTCTTGGTATATCTGTTAAAAGAAAAATGTTAAAGTTACTCTAATCAATAGCATAGAATTCTTTCCAGAATGTATCTTGAATATATCCAGAATGTATACACCAAGGTAACATGTGATTCAACTTGCAATAAATAAAAATGAATACCTATTAGTACAGCTGGTAAATGTAAAGCAGTTGCAAGAAATCTATTTTTCTAGAGTAAGATTTAAATTTAAAATGTTGATGCATAAAATGTATGCTGGAAAAGTTAAGTTTGTAACTTTTTACACTGCAAAATAATTGTGCAGCTGAAAAGAGTAAGACTGAAATTATGTACATAACCAGAAAGCTAGAATCCATTGTCACTTCAAATACATGATTTTGTGCTAAGGTTCAAGTAGCTGTTGGCTGTAATCTGATGCTTAAATGTAGGTTTTCACAACTGGAAGATTGGGCTTGCCTGGAAACTTTTCTCATCAAAAGTGATCTTTAGGCAAAAGTAGCATAAGAGCTCCATCCAAAAAGATAAGCTGTTTCAGAAAGTCATGAACATATTAAATTTAGTTTTTGTTTCTCTCCTGTCTCCCACCTCCCATGCTTTTTAGGCCTGTTTGAGTCTACTGTGAGATTTGCCCCATTTGTGTGCGCTAGGGAAGTCGGAGATGTACAGTGCTCAGCAGTTAATCTAGTTCTCAAAGTCCTTGGGTGCTGTACTGTTCTCCAGACAGCCCAGTTTTCCCATCTGGGTTTTGGGCTCCTGCTGGGCTTACTCTAGTGTTCTACTACAGTAGAACCAGTATACTTTGCAGGATTAGGTTTTTAACTCCCCTGTAAGTTGAGGGTTTGTGACTTTTATATTTGGGATGTACAGAGTTGGAACCAACAACTACATGAGACTGGAAGTCCTCTAGGTGTTTGCTGTGGCTTTTGCTTTAAAGGGTGCAGCTTCTCTGATCAGCTATGCAGAAGTGCTGGTGCTCTCTTGCTGCAAAAACAAATGGTGCAAAAGCCATGGTAAACATCTGTGAGCAACCAGTCTTTAATTTGGCAACCCACTGCAAGCTGTGTAGATTTTGATCCATTCAGATACGGATGATCTGGGTCTGACTTCCCTTGCTCTATATATATCAGCGCAGTGATTATGTACTGTGGGAAAGCTGGCAAGTGAGGAAGTAACATCATCTACCAGGCACAGGTAAATGGTGACTTCTATAGCCAGAACTGGAGCCTGCTGGGGCCATGACTGAGAATGAAATGTCATGAATTTGCTATTTGAGACAGCAGATGGCTGGAAATAAGATGATGTTCCATGCTTTTAAATATGGTTCATGTATTAGAAACTTTTCTTTTTCTCAAGCTGTACTGGTTGGAAACATTAAATAACGTTCTGGAGCACAGTTCTGAAAGAAGGGGCTAATTCTTCAGGAAAACATTGGAGATGCTTTTAATTATTAAAGACTCTTTTGATTACAAAATCCTATTCCTGAATTGCAAAACTGGATGGAAAATTGGACACAATGATTGAAACTGGCCTGTCAGTATCTGCAAGTCTGCTATTTATTACATATTTACTCATGTACACCTAACTCTTTCCCACCTCAAAAAAGTCATCCAAAATTGGGGTGCATGTTTAAACAAGACGGCATGCTTCCATGCCAGAATGGAGGCACGGGATGCTGAAATGGCTGCTGGGGCCTTTGTTTTTGCTTTCTAGCCTCAGAGCTCAGCTAAAAGCTGCTACCAATTCAGCAGCACCTATGGTAGGGTTAAACCGTTTAGCTTTTGAAATGCAAGGAAATGGGGAGTGAATATGAGAACTGGTCCACTCCTGTGTAAGGCTAGAAGCATTCAGCCATGATGAGCTCTTGCTGTGGCAGGGAAGACTCTGGAACTTTCTTATACTAACGCCACATTTTAAATGAAAAAATACTGTGATCTGTAACCTGGAAAAAACCCCAAATACTTCAACTAAACTTGTTTCCTTTGGCACTGACTCTGTAAACTTGAGTAAATGTGAGCCTTTACTTTTATCACCTCTCAAATATGAATGCTTCAGGATTTCTTCCAGTTGAGCTTTTATATCTATTTTGATCAGATATACAGTAATGAGTTGTGCCCAGAGGGCCTTACGGCTATCCCCTCTTTAGAACTTCCACATGAAAAATAAAGCATTTCTTAATTATTTTTAAATGACCTTTAGAAAGAGTAAGTTTTTATAGCACCTATGAAAATATTTAGATTTGGGTGGAGAGTTGCATTTATTTTTAAATAGGTCTGTCTCGAGTTATCTTTTAATCCTTACTATTTAAAGAGTAACATGCAGCCTAATTAAAGTAGGAAAAAACAGAATTAATACAGCATTTTATTTAATTACTAAACTATTGCCCTGAACTTTACACTCGTGTTATTTCAGAGCTTTCAGCCAACACAGCTGCCTTTGCTAAAAGTGCTGCCATGTTGGGTAACTCTGAGGACCACACTGCTTTATCTAGAGCTTTGTCTCAGCTTGCAGAAGTTGAGGAGAAGATAGATCAGCTGCATCAAGAACAAGCTTTTGCTGATTTTTACATGTTCTCAGAACTGCTTGGTGACTATATTCGTCTTATTGCTGCAGTAAAAGTAAGCCCTGGTTTTGCGGGGCGGGAAGGTGGGGGTATCTCATAAAAAGCCATGTCTTGTATTGAAGGACACTTTTTGGGGGTAGTAAAACAATTGTAAAATCAGGAAAAAAGGAATGGCTTTCTTGATTTAAATTCTGAGATATTTGAAGAAAGCTATAATTTCAAGAGTTAAATATTTGTGAGTAATGTCCCAACTGACACGGAGAAATCCCATCACATTAACTGTTGTGCAACCCAAGTGGACACTAGTTAATCAGTTTCAAGTTCTGCAATATCCCAAACAGAGTATAAACAAATAGTTAATGATCGCTTTATATGCAAAGTATAGAAGTCTTAGGAAGGAGTGCACATTGTTTAGGGGCACCGTGCTATTCATGGTGCTCATCTTCATACAAATATATTAAGAGTATCCACATGTAATATATTAAAAACCATAGGAGTTCCAGGAGAAAAAAATTATGTAAGAGTTGCTAAAGCAAGAGGGGGTGGAGCATGGAAAAAACATTATTGTAGCTCTGTAAAGAATCTTCAAAATGTTAAAGCAGTACTTTTTAAATGTGGGTGTAAATTGCAATGTGTTCCAGTAGCTTTTGATCACAACAAGGAAATAAGAGCACTATTTTATCTGTAAGTCTGTTTCAGCATCACACTTTTCTTAGTTCAGACACCTTTTTTCACGTTTGTGAACATTCAGAACATGTGCTACCTCATTCTATTTCTGACCAGATACTGTTAGATAGCTCTGTAGCTTTTTAAAGAAAAAAACAGTTTTCATTCAGATTCCAGTAGATTAGCATTTAAAAACTAATTCTACTTAATTGCAGCCTTGTCATCAGTTTCAACAGTGAAATAAAGGACTGAATGTGTGGAGACTCAACTGCCCCTTTTCTGTACTCCCTAGTCTGGATGAATGAAAGATTTTTCTTTTTCTTTTTTTCTTCCTCCTTCCAGGTGTCAGGCACTCTTGTGAAAACTACATTAGAAAAACTAAGTTGCACTGGAAGTTTTACATGGTGGTGAATTTTTAAGTATGTAGGTAAATTTACAAAAAAAAAATGGAGCATATTAACTCTGTTATACCACTATGTTTGCAGGGTGTGTTTGATCACCGAATGAAATGCTGGCAGAAATGGCAAGATGCTCAGGTCACTTTACAGAAAAAGCGTGAAGCAGAAGCAAAGCTCCAGCTTGCCAACAAACCTGATAAATTGCAACAAGCTAAAGATGAAATAAAAGAGGTAATGATGCTGAATATCTTAAAGCACTGCCTACACTTTCCATTGATTCATTCATCAACATTAAGGCATTACTTTTCTATCACTTTTGTTTGTAAATCACTTGCACATTTGCTGTTTTCAACATTTACTGAAACTTTTTTAAAGAAATATTAAATATGAAATGCACATAATTGTTACATCAGGTCTGAAGTCTCTGTAAGACACATTCTGTCTTACAGAAGGGAGGAAAAATGAACATGGAGAAGAGGGCTTGGGGGGGTTGTGTTTTTGTTTGTTTGTTTGTTTTTATTTTTTAAGCTGTTGATCCAGGTTATTGCTGTGCAATTAAATGACTTCTAATTTCTGAAACTCAAATATTTTTAAATCAGGCTAAAATAATGGAAATCTATTTCCATGTTTTGCTTAATGATGCAATGTTTTCCACCCATATATATGTTTGTATATATGGTATAATTTCAGAAAAAGTAAGTAAATCCAACATGTTGAAGTTTGTCATAATATATACACTTTTTCTATCATGCTTCACCAAGGAAATTGAAGAGGTAGGACAACTTTTTTTTTTTAACTTAACGTACTGCACACATTCTAAAAGTGTGTACCAGTGTTCTCTCCATAAATAGTGGGAAAACATCATTACATAACAGAGCTTAAAATCTTCACAATTGTTTTGTTTGGCTGCTTCATTGGTCACTAATCACAAACTGTTGTATCTTTTTTGTACTTTTAACACAGTGTTTTGCTGTAGGAGTTGATGTTTACAGTTGGTCCTATGTAGAAAATGTATATCCCTGGGTCATCTTGTCATTCTGTGCCTCAGATTTGTTGACTCTATTTCTGTAGTCATAAATAACAGGACTCTTGATGTTACTGTCATTGTCACGTTCCGACTTCTACATGTGCTGGAACTTCAAAACTAGCAGGTTCTCTTTAGCCATTATTCCAAAAAGGATTTTTAAAATATTCCATCTTGTCACCAGACAAGATGCAATTGGTTGAAGGATTCCTTTTTCCCTAATATTTTGTTAGGAACATTTTTTATAATCAGTTTGTTGCAGAATCTACAAAGCTCACTAGTGATAATAAACAGCCATACTCCAATAGCTAGAGTCATTAATTTAACATTTTAGTATAGGTTTTTTTAAACCTCACAAGAATGAGGTTTAAAGCCTAGGAAGGGAAGCAGCTTCAGCCCCTTTTTGTGCTGGATAAAAGAGGTCAACAGCATAAGTGTTCTATAAATGTAATGCTCAGTGAGTTGTAAGTATAAGAACTTTAAGCCATCATAAATTCATTTTCTGTTGGTGTTTCCTACATATCCAGGCATAAGAGGAATGACAGGGCTGGGATTAGTGGTGTATTTTGAGATTTATGCAGTGCTGAACGAGGGAGGCGACCGTAACTTGACAAGCCCTCAAGAATATTTGCTTTATACGTGGACCTCTTCAGTGTGCCCCTCACTTCCCCTGGAGTGGGAGGGTGTAAACGTTAGGCCTGTGTGAAGCGGAAAGTATTCCCTTCGGATTCGGAGGGACAGTGATCCAATTCGGTGATTTGAATCTCTGTCCTGATTTGATTCAGCCGAGTCAGAAGCCAAAGCTATTCGGTCATAGACTATACAGGCAGGCAGTGCCAGCGGGAGCAGCTGGGGGAGCAGCCAGATGAGCTCTGGCTTGAGCCAGCGGCCCTGGGAGAAGCCACAGTTCGTACGGCTGCTCCCTTGAATGCCTTTCCCTCTGCTGGGGCAAGGCAGGCAGTGCTGGCAGACCCAGGAGAAGCTGTGGGGGTTGAGGGATTGAACTTGGAGCTGGGGAGAAGCCCCTATTCATTCCCCCAGCCTCTGCGGCTTCTCCCAGGACTGCCAGCTCAAGCTGCGGCTCATCCAGCTGCTCCCTTGCTGGGATGAGGCAGGCAGTGCTGGCAGCCCCAGGAGAAGCTATGGAGGCGCAGGGGGGATTGAACCGGGGCTTCTCCCAGGCCTGCCAGCACTGCCTGCCTCACCCCAGTTGGGGAGCAGCCAGGGGAGCCTTAGCTTCTCCTGGGTCTGCTGGCTCAAGTCAGGGCTCATCCAGCTGCTTCCCCAGCTGCTCCTGCCGGCACTGCCTAGTGCTTGCCTGTACAATCTGTGGCCAAATCTCCAAATTGATCCGGAGGCTTCCGATTTGATTCGGAGAGATTAACGGGTCTCCCAATTCAATTTGGATTCGGAGA
>NW_017729024.1:1909553-1919412 GCF_001723915.1 Gavialis gangeticus | reverse complement strand
GGATTGAACCGGGGCTTCTCCCAGGCCTGCCAGCACTGCCTGCCTCACCCCAGTTGGGGAGCAGCCAGGGGAGCCTTAGCTTCTCCTGGGTCTGCTGGCTCAAGTCAGGGCTCATCCAGCTGCTTCCCCAGCTGCTCCTGCCGGCACTGCCTAGTGCTTGCCTGTACAATCTGTGGCCAAATCTCCAAATTGATCCGGAGGCTTCCGATTTGATTCGGAGAGATTAACGGGTCTCCCAATTCAATTTGGATTCGGAGATTTGGCTGCCGAATCGACCCGAATCTTCTCTGAATTGAATAGACTACCAAAGCTTCAAACAGCCCTAGTGAACATAGTTCAGAGCCATCTTTTCCTGTTAGCAATTGGGCCATGCCTCTTACTGGTACAGTGTTGCTTACTTTGTACATCAGTAGCCCACTGCTGTAGCTTGTGACTTTATTTAGGTCCCTTAAGAGAAAGTAAGGGGAATCTGAATAAACATACAGCAAAACTAAAAATCTGAGAACTTTGTATAAATTCCTTTTCCAGTGACTTTTTAAATTAAGTAGTCTCCAAATAAAACACTGCACTGCATCCTTTCTAATTGACTTGGTCTTGTTGCCAGATGAAGAAAGGACTCAAAAGAAGGTAATTCATTAGCAGATCAAATGAACATGTCAATCTCAGTCCACCAGATGGAATCTTGTCCTAAAAAGTACTAAGCTGCAAACAAATTTTGGCTTTTTCTACCTTCTGAATTTATAGTCTTCAGTATTTGACTAACTCGGTATATAAGAGTAACCTCAGAAAATAGTATGATAACTGTTATAGGCATCTAACACTAAGAGGAAAACAGTTGAAGATTCCCCATAAACCAGGCCTAACTAGTGATTGTAGAACAAACTTCACCACAGTAAAAATATTTTTATGGTGTGCAACCAGATTTCTAAAGCAGTGATTTTCAGCCTGTGCTCTGCAGACTCCTGGGGGTCTGCAGAATATGTCTAAGAGGTCTGCAAAAGATGACTATGATCAATCAAAAATGTGAATACTCGCACTTAATATTCAGTGAGGTTTGCACTTCCATTCAAAATTTTTTAGAAATCCTCAAAAGGATTGAAAATCGTGTACTAAAGGAACAACCAATTAAATTGTATCTAAAATATTAAACTTACAAGCACTACTGGAAAAGGTTTCCCCTAAATGTTTTAATCTATATTTCTCTGATGTAAATAATGGGCACTTGTTAGTTTAAAAAAAAATATATTCAGGAATTTTTAAGCAGCTTTGAAAGGCTTTTGTTAAATACAGTATTAGTTTGTTGACATGGCTGCTACCTTGAGTTTCCTCAGGTGTTTCTTGGATGTCAGTTAAAATAGTAGTCCCTCTTCATCTTGCAGAGAAAGCATTTAACTACTATTTGGTTAAAATGTTGCTGACTTAGTTTTGGAACAGTATTTGCTCTGTTTATCTGAATAGTTAATGTGAATTTTTGTGTGTGTTTTCTTTCCCCAGTGGGAGACAAAAGTTCAACAAGGGGAGAGAGATTTTGAACAGATTTCCAAAACCATACGCAAAGAAGTGGGAAGATTTGAGGCATGTATAATTTATGCAAGTAGTAACGGTCACACTTCCAGTAATAAAAACAATATTCCAATTAATTATAGATTAATTTTGGAAGATTAATATGTTAATCTGTTTGTTTATTAACAGAGGGAACGAGTGAGAGACTTTAAAACTGTTATTGTCAAGTACTTAGAATCATTAGTGCAAACGCAACAGCAGGTAAGCTAGAGTTTTACTTTATAAAAATGACTTCTTGTGGGGTTGATTCATAACTTGATGCAAAACTATTTATTTAAAAAAATCTGGTAGAATAAGGCTGGTTCTCTAAATTTTACTAAGATTACACTGGAAGAGAAGGGGAAAAATAACTTTCACAAGCACTGATATTGTCCATCTTACACATTATTATCCTGCCTGTTTATTTACTTTACTCCAGTCTACTCTCTAAAGTGGGAGGAATACTTTTTATATTGGTTTTTCCCATCAGTGAATAACTAAAGCAGTTGTGGATTGGCAAATTTAGATATGCTGTTTAACAAATTCTACTACTGTAAAAACCATTGTATGAAATGACAACGTTGGCATAGTATACAAAGAAAAGCAAGATGTATGAAGTTATGCTGAAAATACTTTACTAGTGTCTACCATACTTATTTGCTTCTAACTTTTTCCAAATTACTCAGCATGCAAGAACTTAAAAGTAAATCCAGTTTCTATAAACACTGTTTAAGTGTGCCTTATTTTTGCATGTAATATCATAATCCTCTAGATTTAAATACCCAAATTAGAGTACATCTCAATGCATTAAACTTTCTCCTAATGGAATAGGAAAATGCCTAGCTGTGACTTTCTTAATTTTAGAAGTGTGTGCATGATTTGTATATAAATGGGTGAACGTGAAAGAGTGTATAGAGATGGCTCCATTGCAGTAAACTGAAGTAAGCATAACTACTAAGTTCTTTTGTAGCTTCTGCTTTGGTAGAACATGGGTGCTTTGGGAAATGTGCCATTTGTAACGATTTTTTTTGTCTCTTTCCCAAGCTGATAAAATACTGGGAGGCATTCCTACCTGAAGCCAAAGCCATTGCCTAGAAAGAAGAATATTCCAAATCCGAAGACACTCTGGATGTTTGTCTGGTTTAAAAGCTAAATTCCACAGTGAAATCACTCTAAAATCATCCAAATAAACCACTATATATTTTATGAATTTAACATGTGGCTTTTTTTATATACTACAGCATTTTATTAACAAGCTGCATGTCCTGACCCTCTTTGAAGTGGACTGTGGCATGACATTCTGCAATACTTTGCTGAATTGAACACTATTGTGTCTTAATAATTGCACTAAAATGTGCGCTGCAAGGCCAGAAAGTTGATATTTTTGTTCTTTACAATATGTTCTGTAGTATGTTTATCTGATCTTTATGAAACAAATTTAATTGCATTGATTTAATGTTCACTTAAACATTCCTGTAAAGAGAGAGAATCATGTTTTTGTGATTTAAAATAAAGGGATGTATCTTGTGCAACATTATTTACATGTTTAACTGTGTTTTTCCCCATCAGTAGTTCTAATTTTTTTATTCTGAGTGTTTTTTGCAATAGAATTAGTCTGTTCTTCGTAAAAAAAAAAAAACAAAAAACCTAAAAAGAAAACCGAAGAGTTAGCATTTTCTGAAGGGTGCCTTGAATCTATTAAGGGGTGTCTTGAGTCTGTTGATCATCTTTTCATCAGATTTTTCCCTTCTAGCTCTAAGAGGTAATGGTCTTCATTGGTAATTACTGATAATAGATAGTCTTAAGGTAGTTGTAAGGGTGATTTTTTGCCTTTTATTTTTGCTACTAGCAAAATTGCCTGTCAAGAACGATGGGGGATGGGGAGTGGGCGGGGACAGAGCCCCAGCCACCCCACTGCCCCGGCCCTCTCTCCTTTCCCTCCTGCTGCTTGGGGTCCGAGCCTGCTCCCTGCCTCAGTGGTGGGGAGAAGGGAGGAGTGGGTCTGGGCCCGATGCGGGGGAGGACCAGGCTTGAGGACCAGGCTTCTTATAATATTAGAATAGTCAAATTTTCTTGGCTAGCACTTATTATGTCTTGCCTCTTACTTTTAATCTGAGCTTTTCATGCATCTGTTCTTAGCTTAGTGTCTAAAAGACAAGATTCTACCTGGATCTTTGATCAAACCTTAACTTACTCCCACGCTGTCTCCAGCTTGCTATTTTTTTATGTTTCTTTCTTTTAAGCCCTTACGTGAGCACTTGCTCATTTAAGGTCATAAAGTGTCTGTTTTGTATAATCACTTGCAGCACTGCATATTCTGCAGTTTGTTCACCCACCATAGGGCCCATTTCCTATTGGTGAATAGCAGCTTTGGTACATTTTTTGAATTGCATTGCACTTTCTGCTTCCTCTTGCATAATGAACCTAAAGTCTTGATTTAACTTATTACTTCTCCCTCCTCCAAGTAATTGCTAGTGAATTGCAGCTGCAACTGATTCCAGATCTTGTCTGTGAATATTCTTGGCCCAGTCAAAGGCATAAGCACAATATCGCTTAGTGTAATACTTCATTTAAGTGTTAAGTTGTTCTTTTGCTCTTGCTGCTTAATAGCCTAGTTATTTCCACATTACAGTTTCTATATTCTCTGTTAATACCGAACTCCAGTGTTTTGGAAGAACATATCCATCCACAGAACCTGTTTTTTGGAGGTCTTGTGCATTAGTTTCAGAGTAGTTCAAGGTACAACAGTGTGTTCTGCCATCTCTTACCCTCTATTTTCTAAGTATACCATGTATTAAGGTGGTATGTTTAAAATATTTACTAACAGGTATTTATGATCTAAATGTATTCCCTGTGATAATTTTAGGGTTCCTATTGGTAAATTCTCTTTACCCACTCAGGCTAAGTTCAGATAGTCAAAAAGCCCAAGGCCGAATTGATTCTCTCGTTGTAGGTTAGTGTAAGCTGCATAAATTGAAACACTAAGCAAATGAACAGATATTCACTTTTCATTCTGGAAATGCAGCCACTGCCTGCAGTGGCCCAGGTCAGAAGCCCAGGCAGGGAGGGGCAGTGCTACAGCAAACCTCCCTGCTCAGCTGGAGGAGACAGCTTGGGCCAAGGCTAGCCCGCTCACCCTGCAGGAGGAGGGGAGGGGAGTGTGGGAGAGATGCAAAGAGTCCTAGGAGGCTGGGGGACTGTGAGCTAACTTGAATCTGGAGGGTATCTGGGACAGAAGTTCAATAAACTGATTTAACCTAAATCAGTTAAGTCTGATGCAACATCCATCCAGGTTTATCTTAAACCAATTTTAGCCACTTTGAAAGCAGTTTGTGCACTGAACGTCTGTTGTGTTACAGATTTGAACCGGGTTCCAATCACTTATACTAGTTTGTGTGTAATTTCTGTCCCTAGTCCCAGTTTTTCAAATTTTATCTTCTGGGCTTTGTTTTCAATGCTTTTTTGCTACTTCAGTGTAAACTTCATAGTAATGACTACAGCTGCCCCACCCTTTAGTAGGGGCTGAAAAAAAACACCAGACTAAACTCCCTCCACTCCTTTTCCCCCCACACCCCTCCCATTCTGAAACAGCTCGGAGTCTGGGAGGCAGCACTGACGAGTTACAGAAGGTGCTGTGTTTTGTAATGTCTGCATCTGAACCCTTATGCAATGAGAGTTCAGATTTTTGCAGGATCACACCCTTTTAAAGAACTTGGCAGCTGTGCACTTCTGTTTGGTCACAGTTGTAGAGAGCTTTCAGGGGCCAGATCAGGGAAAATCGTCACTTCTGTCTGCACCCTTTTATTGATGAGGCATAATGGAAAAGACCATTTATTTATGTTTGTTAAGTACAATTTTATGATCATCAGTGCTGCCCTAAAGAGATATAAAAGAAAACTTGGATGTGGAGAAAAGCAAGGAAGGAGACTCCCATGCTTCATGCTTATTTCGTAAATCTAAGTTGGAAGGCTAGGGATTTTCTCAAGCTCATGATTTCTTGTTTAAGTTTGCTTCCCCTTTCTTTTGAATAAGGGAAATTTTAAAACTAGTAAGAGACTAATTTGACAAGGCTGCTGAAAACATTTTTGAAGCTCTATGAGGAAATTAAAGTAATCCAATCTATTGTCCTCTTACATATCAGCTCTATGAAGAAAAATATCCTGAGACGTGATCGTGGGGAAGAACTTGGAATATAGTTTTGCTCTACAAATAGTGTATTCATACACTAATGTTATGCATAGTGTGTTAATTTGTCAATAGGATGCTTGTTTTCCTTACAGTTCCCTATCAGATTAAATGACAAAGAGAGGCAAGAAGAAATGGCACAAGATAAACTGCTTCTCAATAAATGCTTTAGAATTAGTGAGACAATGGATCTTCCTATTCTGACATTGTGGACAGATCAAAAACTAGAAAACTTTCAAAGGGGCATCTTTTGGAGGGGAGAAGTTGGAGTTTATAAGAAACCAGGCTGACAACTCATGGAGCACCTGAAGAATGTAAGCCTGTCTGGATGACCATCAGAGGACAGTAACATTTAGGTGTGCAGATTTTAACTTGGCAAAACCATGGTTTCTTCTCCGAGTACTTTATTCTTCCTGTTTTAAATAGTGATTGGATATTTTAATAAGGCAGTATTGCACCTACAGTTCTTCCTTTTGGTTGTTTGTGACTAGTGGTGTGTCTGCTAAAACATTCAGCTGGAACTCATGGGAAGGCACTATTAAGAGTGTCCTGTTGAGCCCAAGATGGTGATTCTCAACCAATTGCTGCAAGATCCTTTGTAAGAGTGTTGTTGGGTGCTGTGCAATATTAGCAGTGTTAGGTTTTCAAACATCTATGCAAGATTAACAAGATAAATCCAAAGCTATCAAATAGGAATGCATAGTGTTAGAGCAATGGTCTCCAACCTATTATAGTAGGAGATCACCTTTGGCACTTAGAAGTAACCCAACATCTATCATGTGCCGCCACCCTCCAGAAGGTAAGTCTGTGGGGCGGGAGGGGATCAGATGGGGGCAGATAGAGGCAGAGGGAGAAAAAAAATTCTTTGGTGGATCTTCCTGGCCAGGACCCCATTCAATTTACCCCTGCTCCTGCCTCTGTGGCACTGTCCCTCACTGCAGGGGCCTCAATCTGGCCCCTGCTCCTTCCCTTCCCAGTGGACTGACCTGCTGGACTGGGGGTGGGGTTCATGCATGCATGCACATGTGCACTCACCCCCCACCGCAGCCTTGGATCCAAGAGGCTCTAATATCTACCGGTCAACTGAGATTGACCAGTTGGTGTCCACTATGTTAGAGACATTCTTCAAATTCAAGACCAAATTTAGGAATGGTGCCTTCTAAACTGACCAAATGTACGAATACAGAATGGGAGATAATTGGCTAGGTTAGTGATTGTCAACTGGGGTACACATATTCCTAGGGCTATGTAAAAATTCCCAGAGAGTAAGTATACCTGATGTGGCTGATTAAATGCCATGTGTGCACAGCTGAAACACTGCATGCAGGTGTCCAGGGAGACCATCTGGATCTGGCTGGCAAGTGTTATGGGGGAATGGGGGGGTCAGATTGAGGCCTCAGTGGTGGGGGAGGGAGTGCAACTGGGGCAGGACCTGCCCAGCTGGGAAGTGCTTCAGCCACTCTCTAGTACTCCCTGTAGCCCCCACCCCACAGTCCCCTCCCAATGCTGCCACCACTGGCCCTGAGCACAGCACAGCCCAGCGCTGGCTCCAGCTCAGAAGCAGTCTGCCTTCTCCGACGCAGATACCCCTGTGCCCT
Organism: Gavialis gangeticus; assembly: GCF_001723915.1. Lineage (NCBI taxonomy): Eukaryota > Metazoa > Chordata > Crocodylia > Gavialidae > Gavialis > Gavialis gangeticus. The sequence continues at coordinate 1,912,087 of NW_017729024.1, read as the reverse complement.
CCTGGGGGTGCGCATAGCTGTCCCGTGCAGCTCAGTCCTGCACCCTGCCCCAGCTGGGCAGCTCGTGCCCCAGCCCCCCTCCCTCTCCCACTACTGGGCCAGCCCTCCCTCACTTAGCATGCAGATCCAGGGGCACATGGCCGCTTGCCCTCCCCGTGTGCATGCATCAGTGGAACCACCACCCCTTCCCTGCACCCCCCAGATGAGCTGCTTGCAGCTCCATTCCACGCTCTGCCCTGGCTGTGCAGCCCCAGGTCCACTCCCTCCCTTACCGGGGTGGCCTCAATTTGCCCCTACCCACCCCTTAAAAACAAGAAAAAAATATAAAGGGGTACCTGAGCTGGAACTTTGAGTGAGAAGGGGTGCACTTGTTAAAAAATGTTGAAAACCCATGGGCTAGGTAATAGCACTGATGAGACATTTGAGTGCTTTCATAGATTATAGAATAGGAATGGCCAGAGTTATTCGCATCCGCTCCTCCACTAAAGTTCAACAGTTGGAAAGCTGGAGTTACAGGAGGTGCCAGGCTGCACTGTTCCCCAAAGCTGCCTCAGGGAGAAGTGGGTGGCTCTCTGGCCCACTTCCGGAGAGCCACAAGTACTGTGTCAGCAAGCCACATGCAGCTCTGAGCCCCGATTTGGCCACCATGAGACAGCAGTGTGGTACAGTTGCAAAACAGCAAATGCAACTTGGACCTGTATTATAACAGGAGTAGTCTATGTAAAAGTTCAGATATGGTAGTACCCCTCTACATGGTTTACTTAAAACTTAGCCGAAGCATTTTGAATGCAGTTCTGGGCTCTGCATTTTAGTAAGACTTAAACTGGAAAAGATCTGGAGACAAGCAAGACAAATATAAATGCGTTGACATACAAGCTTATATGAGCAAAGGTTGAGAGACTAGTTATATTTCCTTTGGAGACTGGAGGAGAGGGGGTGCATAATAGCAGCTTTCGAATATTTGAAAGGCTGTCTCTTTGTTTCTGTGTTTGTTTTGTTTTATTTTGTTTTTAAAGCGGCAGAGAGAAACAACTGTTGTTTGCCACAGAGAAGGATACAAACAATGGGATCAATCAATATCTGCAACCTCAGATTTGGATTATCCCTCCAAAGACCTTCCTAACTTTTTAACAATGTCAAGGCAATGCAACAACCTACCAAAGAAAGCTGGGAAATCACTTTTGTTTGGAGGCTTTCAAAAAGAGGTTGGTAAACATTTGAGATGGTTTAAAAATCCCACATTCTGCATTTTTGGGAAGGGTGAGCTAGACTACCCTTGAGGTCTCTGATTCCTGTCTTGTTTTTGTTTTGTTTTTTTAAAGGAGGGGGGAGATGGTTCTTCATCTGCATTTTGGACATTGTCTCCTTTTATGATGCCTATTGAAGGAGACAGCCTTCATTCTTCGAAAAGCTGTTGTACAGTATAGGGGAGGTTCCTCAGAAATGCAGAGGTAAGTCTCTTGCTTCAGATACTTCCTAATGCTCAAGCAGATCATTCTGGACCTCAACCTCAAGTTTCTGACTTTAGAAGATGTTGCTAATCCCGTTTACAAATTGGCAAGGTATGTGGTGCTCTGGTTGTTATAATTGTTGCTTATTTTCACAAAGCAATAAAACTGACACGCACGGTTTCTACAGTTGTATGGGAGCTATTCTCTTCCAGTTCTAGTTCCTGTGCAATAGTCTTGAGTTTTACGGAAGCCAGGACCTTTCTTTTAGAAGAAAAGTTTATGAAAATTAGAAGTTGCCTTAAATGTTGGATCAACCTGGGCAGACAACACCGTTCTTAGGTCTCTGTTACAGACTCATCACCAGGGATCTGGTTTTCAGTTTCCCCTTGCAGGCTGGCAGAGTTGCAGCCTGCAAGGTGCTGCTTAAGCCTGGGGGGAGCAGGAGGAGGGCAACTGGAGGTAGGAGGTACCACATACACATGCACACAATACACATTCACATGGCCAGCAACACAGCTAGGCAGTGTGATGGAGAGCAGCTCTCTGTAGGCATATCTATTGAGGGTGGGGGGCAATAGGCGGTGTGGGGGGGCCAGGAGGTGGTATAGGTGACGTGGGGGCCATAACTTGTGGAGAGATTGAGGCGGTGGCTCTCATTGAGCCTGCACAGTGAGGAATGGAGTGGGGCAGGGTTGGTGGCTAGGGCTAAGGCCAGAGCAGGCAGGAACATGTGGCTGGAGGGCCTGGCCAGGGAGTGGAATGGAGCCACATGTGGCTTGTCCTAGTGGAGGGCGTAGCTCCCTGCTGCTGCAGTCACTTTGGTGGAAGGTGGGGCGCCTCCCTGTTGCTGCTACATGTGCTCATCGGGAGGGGGTGGCTCCCTGGTGTACACCCTCGTGAGGAGGGGTTGGGCCCATATGTAACACATTATGGGATCATGGGGGGGGGGCATGTGCCACCCATATTTCACGACCATGCAGGGCATGGGGTTGCAGCCTGGTCCAACTGGCACCAGACAGCGAGCATGACCTGGCATGGAAGAACAGTGGGGCAGGAAGGTTCAGTGCTGCCACCACCAGGAAT
>NW_017729024.1:1904590-1909097 GCF_001723915.1 Gavialis gangeticus | reverse complement strand
CGGGGTGAAGGGTACAGGTTGGGAGAGAGGGGCACTGGCAGGGCCAGAAGGTTGTGAATCAGGGGTGGGGGCTGTGGGTTGGGAGGGGCAACGGCATATTGGGGGGAAGACAGCTGTAGCTGGACCTGCATCCTGGTGAGCAAAGGGAGCAGTGGGAGTTATGATTTTTCCATGATAAAAACAAAATCAAATGCCAAAATATATAGGTATTTAGAATGTATTTTAATTATAGAGATAGTGGTAGGTTTCCAAGTTGCTTTAAAATAGTGAATATATGAATAAAACATTGTATTCAACTGATACCTATATAGATATATAGTGTGTTTTAACTGATACCTATGTATAGTGGTGTTTCATTTTAATTGCAGAAAAATGTGGAGTTTGGGGTTTTATCAGATAATTTTGGATTTTTTTAACAGAGGAAACCAGAATCCCTGCTCATCACTATATAAGTTTAAGGATCAGGCCCATCAGCCTTAAGAGGGTATGCGTGTTGGCTGCCTAAGTGCTTCAACAGTTTTCACTGGTATGAAATCGGAGAATGCATTCCAGTCAAAGGAAAAAAGGCAGAATATCACCAGACGTCATCAGCCAGGAACTGCTACTAATGACCTACTCCTATTCAGCAAAAACATCAAGATTTGCACCCCCTTTCCCCCCACAAAAGGGTGAATGTATGTTCTGTTCACTACTGATCTGAACTACACCACTTAGAGAAAACCATGCAACTTTGAATGATTCTGCCTCGGGCTTTTTGAATGTCTGTACCTAGCCCAAGTACTGAGTCTCATAGGAACAGAAAATGTCTTAACATATTCCTGGTGTGTTGGAGGAGTCATTACCTCCTTATGCTTCACGCCACCCCTCCTGTTCCCATACCCCAGTGTCTTAAGGAAAATCTGACCTCTCCCCCTGGTGGTACTGATGTGGCAAGTGAGCGAGTGTGTCAGTGCCCTCCTGTTCAATATCTCCTTTGCTTGGAAGGCCACTGAGCTAGCAGTCTTGATGGCTCCTCCACCCTCTATAGTAGAAAGTGAGGATGTCAGTGGCTTCATCCTGGCTTTGTGTTAGTTTTTTCACTTCTTGCAATATGTTTTGCTCCCTATCTTCTTGCTCAGAGAAGTCTAGTTGGCAATCCTTAAATGTTAAAAGCACTGTGCAGTCTTTAGAAAAAAGCTAGAAAATTGGGAAAACAGTGTTTTATTGGGGGAGATGAAAGGGACAATGTATTAAGGTAGAGATGTTGAATGTCACTACTCTTTTTGTCAGTAAATTGGTACCTGTCAAGTCAGACTGTGGCCCTTGTAGAATGTGTGCTTTTTAAGTTTTCTTGGCAGAGATTTGAAAAGCAATGACATGGAGTTAGGTCCATACTTGCATGAAGCACTACTCATCAGACCCAATTTTTGCAGTGTGATGCTTAATTTAGTAGAGGGAGTACTACACCCATTTTTACTGAAAATTTCTTGTTCTGACTTGACTGGTGGGAGGAAAGGAGTTCTCCTTGCTAATCTCCTGTGGAGATGCTTGAAAAGAGTTTACTGGAAACCATTCAAGAGTTGCCTCTGCATTTCAGAGTAATGTCCTATACTAATAGTTGGGGTTGACTTTTTTTTGTTTAAGGTCACCCTCCAGGCAAGAAATACTAACTATCTTCACTGTCACCTCTAAGCTTGAGCCTGATAGCAGTCTAGCCTGAGTCTGGAAGTTCTACTGAATGTCAAGGTTTTAAGCTTGGCCCTGTCCTTGTTTTTTTCCTATTTCCTCCACCATTCTGCCTGCAGTGTGTTTGGAACCAATTTATGGGCTGCAGGACTGAAGCAGAGTCTACCAGCAATAATCCCACAATTTCCTGTTCCTATCTTCTAGGCCAGCTGTATTCTTCTGTCTCTGTCTCTGTCTCTGTCCTGGTTCATCTCTACAGATAGGAAGGAAAGTAGTGTGGATTGTGATCCCTAGAAGAGAGATGCAAGCCCTAGGGTACAAAAAAAGTGGGTGACTGTGGGGATGAACTACAAAGTATATCATCTGGGTGGGCAAGGGTAGCTCATGTGGCTTAATCTGGTTGAGAATAACTTCAAGGCTGACCCCAATTAAAAACTTGACATACTCCGGGTTATGAACCTGCCAGTTCCTCGACTTACAAATTCTTTGTATTTCAGGGCTCTGCAACCTAAGAGGGCCTGGGGCATGTGCTACCTTTTATAGAACAGTTAGGAATTTCATCCTAGCAAAACACTTATTGCTGTGCCACCTTGCAAACATAGGGTTTTCTATGGTGTAACCTGGCTGGGGGAAGGGACTCGAAAATAGGTACTGCCACCATCAGTTGCTGCTGCACTATTCACTGCTGCTGCCCAGGGCACAGAGCTGCCCTTTTACATCTTTGATCTTAGTGCCTGCCAGAGATGTTGAATCCCATCAGTGGGAATGCACGGAGGGACTATGGAAGAATGGCATTTACCTATAAGTTACTTCTCTCTTATCTTCTCTGAAAACCTAGAAGAATGGCACCTTCTCACTCAACCATGTATTTAGTCTGGCTGGCTTTACTGATTAGAATGAGGTCTAGCTACTAATTACTCCTGTTAGCAGAGCCAATATAGATATGGGAGACTGAGCTGGAATTTAATGATTCATACATCAGTGGTCTGCAAACAATGTAGTCAGCATTTTGCTAAAGATGAGGTAGATCTTTCAGTGTGTAGAACTAGTAGCTAGAGAAGGGTGGAACTTTATTTATGCTTGTTAAAATCAGCCAATTTGATTCAGAAGCTAGTACAAAAATACTGGTACTTAAATTAGCCAATGTTGCTCTTAGTTACTTACTCTTTGAAAAGGATATTCTTGAAGAGATGAATTTGGAAGGCTGTTACTTTGTTTCAAGGTATAAAATTGGCAACAATGTCCTTGGTGCCCTACACTGGTACATCAGTTCTTTGTTCTTTTTACAACTTTATTTTGAAAATACTGTGTGTACTTAGCAAAATTGCTCAATTATAAAATTTTTTAAAAAGAGCTACTGCATGCTCTTTCTAAATGAAGACACTTATTAAGGTGAAGTAAGATGCATATTTTTGGTAAAATCTAATTGTAGAATTAAGGATCCCTGATCATATATTAATGCACTTAAGGTTGTCAATGATTTATACACTCATTACAACAGAGTATGATACAGATTAATTTTCCTCAAGCTTTGGTCTTTAAATGTAACAGAAATGAAAACCAGGACAGTGTCAGTTCTAGTAGTCAAGTGGAAAAATCCTGACTTTTAATGTTTGGCTAGAATGACAGGTTTGTAGACAGTGATAATATAGTATACATATTAGAGATGTTTAATAATATTAAGTCCTAATGTCTCCAGTCAGTTCTGTTCACTATATAATGTTCCTCGTTCTTCCTGACTGTTTCAACAAACAGTTCCATTAAATAGTATTGAATTTGCATATGAATTAATCTTTCAAACTCTTTTCCTATTAATGAATTTTTGCTCTTAGCCAAAATAAATAAATAAAAAACTAGCCCTAAATTAGTAGCCCCCTAAAGTAGGAACAGACGACTGACAAATAATGCCACCAAAATTCTTCCATGAGTTTCACGTTAATGTAAAGTGTGACATTGGTGGATTACTTATGTGAGAACAAAACACTACATTTAGGTTTTAGTTAAAGACTCAGTTCTTAACACTTCTGAAGAATCCTGGATAAACATGAATAGTTTTCTTTTCCTCTTCTGTGTTAACATAGCTGTTAGGCTGAAAGAAGGGGAATGAAATAAGCAGGGCCCTTGAATCACACCCTTTAACATTCTCTATATACCAAAGTAGGGGTTGGCAACCTTGGTGTACAGTGGTTCACCAGGTGCCAATTCTCTCAGCTTGCAGCTGCACATTCTAGTGTCCACTTACCATTCCTACGGTGCCACAGGCTCTCAGGAACAATGACCATGAAGAGGGGCAAGTGAAGCAAGGCAGCGGGGAGGTGAGAGGCAGCATGTGGCACAATAATGTGTTGATGTCCAATGCTGTGGCAAAAAAGTTTGATGCCCAGGGCAAAGCCCACAGTGGAAGCCTACCCTCCCCCTGCGCACAGATCTGAGGGGCACACTTCCCCCCACCCCATGTTTGCCCAGGAGTGCATGCAGAGGTGGGAGCCACCCTCTCCCCGCCCCCCAAATGAGCCATCCTGCACCCCGCCCTGGCTGGGCAGTGCCTATTGGCATCCCTTTGCTTCAGTACCCAGGGGGATTGGCCCGCTTGCCCCCCACCCATGCTACAGCACTGCTGATGTCTGTCACCTTCTTCTGCCCCCCATCCTCTCCCTTCCCCCAGGTGCTGCAGGCCAGATTCAGGGGTAAAGAATAGATTTTTTCCTGTTCCATAACCTAGAGCTGCTGCTGCTGCTACTACTATACTTCTAATCAATAGCAATAACTGATGAGTCACTCCACTCCCCTCAGCATCATCATCTTTGGTGGGGTTTAGCACTGAAAAATGCAAGGTTCTCCA
>NW_017729024.1:1902871-1904579 GCF_001723915.1 Gavialis gangeticus | reverse complement strand
ATGCATAGGTAACCATGCAACTTATAGGAGCCTGATGCACAGTAAGCTGAAAATAGTGTCGGGAGATGGTGTGAGGGGTGAAAGCTTAAGTGAGATGGAGAACCATTCTGCAATAGCTGCTGTTATCTGTTCAGAGCTACTGTTCGCTCTTGAGGAAACTCTTAAACTAGATTTTTAAGCCTGCTGTCTTTCTCTTAAGTTGTGTACATTTGGCCAGAGGGCAGATCTTGTTTGGAATGAGGTGCTAGGGCTGTACTGACAGGATACAAATTCTGAAGTGGTTGTATTGTAGAAAATGTCAATTTTGGAGATGCTTCTGATGCTGATCTGTACAGCTCTCCTATGGCTGAACCCCCTGCTCACAAACACAAGCCATTTTGTTTAGAAATTGATCACTTTGGATTGAAGAAATAAACAGTGCCATCATTGCTTTTTGCAGAAACTCTGCCACCCGTGATTGGATTTGAGGTTGAGAACAAATAGCAGTAAGAGATGCGCAGCACAGGTACAAGGCCTATTCCCTCTAATGGGAGAAAATGCTGGAAAGCTCTGCTGAAAAGGCCGCTGCTGTGCTGACCCTGGCTTGAAGCAGAGAAAAATCCTCATGTATCTTGATCTTCATTTTAGCTAGATTCAAAAAGCGACTGGGTGAGTTCTTGGAATAAAGGTGCATCAATGGGAACTGAGTGTGGGAGTTTGGGGTACAGCCTAGGCCTTAAATGCTGGAGAGGGGAACAGTGGCAGGTGGATAAAAACAACCTGTGGTCACCCCCACTCTCCCCTTCAGGCTCGTGCCCCTGCCAGGGACCTGGGGCAAGACGCACCTATGGTCTGACACGGCCAGTGCCAGTTCTTGGGTGAGGTGAGGAAGGGTCTAAGTCCAGCCGCCACAATGGGGCAGGGGCGCTGGCTGGAGCCGCCCCACCTGCCTCAGCGCCCAGGCATCCGTTCAGCATTGCCAGGTCTTAAATATGAAATTATTATACAGGAAGCTCGAAATGATCATATTTGCTGAAAATCTTTCAGACACTAAAATATGCAAATAAGTATGCAAACATACATGTAAATCAATCTTCTTTACTGTATATTGCTCAGTATTAGGTGCCAGTAAGTGAGCAAGAACTGGATTCTCAAAGTTGACGCATTTCTTTATTTGGAGGCAGGTGGTCATAAGAAGGTGCTGAGAGCCAACTGGAAAGTCAGCTAAGGCTCCCCCAGAAGGACCTGGGTTTTGCATGTGCCACATCAATGAGCTGCTTCCAAAATTATGGTAGGTCTTGAGGACAAAAACTCTTGAGGGGGCGAGGCAGTTTCTTGTATTAGACCAACTAGGTGGTTGCAAAAAACCCCTCTTGATGTGCAAGCTGTTGGGCCCAAACCCCCCTGGGCAGGCAGGGGAGAAAGCAAAGGTAGGTCTGAACGTTTGGAACAACTGTCATTGATCCTACGTGGAATGAGGGTTGACATTATCCCACAAGTACGATAATGATCGCATCCCTGGCAGCACTGCTCCCATTTCCGGGGTGCACCACCCGCGGGCGGGGGCGGCGGCCGCCCCCAGCTGCTCTCCCCTGCGGGGCGCACAACTGGGCCCGGCCCCAGGGCTCCACCCCCCTCGGCCGTTGGGCCGCGCTGGGAACGCCCCCCCTCAGCTGTGCGCTCGGGGGTCACGTGGGGGGATTCCACCCCCCCCGGTCACATGACCAGC
>NW_017729024.1:1899300-1901295 GCF_001723915.1 Gavialis gangeticus | reverse complement strand
CCCGCGCCGCGCTGCCCCCGGAGGGAGGGGCACGGCCGGGCTATTCCGCGGCTCGGCGCCTCCCGCCGGCGCGGCATGGAGCTGTGCATCCCGTCCTTCCGCTACGAGGACAGCGACCTGGAGCGCGGATACACGGTGAGGGCGCGGGCCCGGCCCTGGCTGCTGGGGGCGGCGAGCCCTGACAGTGCCAGCCCGAGCTCGGCACAGGTGCACCTTTGAGGCTAATGCGGGCAGGGGGCAGCAGCTCGCTTTGTGCCGGCATGCGTAGGGCTGCGGGGGGCCTTCCCCTGCCCAGCCAGGGGCCCTGCCCACAGGCCCGACAGCCTTCACCCTGGGGAACCCGTGCGTGTGTACATGCGTGTATGGGGGGGGGTTGTGTGGCATGTGCATGCGTGTGTAGGGGTGTGTGTGCATGTGGATGGGTGAGTGGGTAGGCTGTGCGTATGTGTACAGGTGTGCATGGGTGTGTGTGTGTTTTTGTGCGTGGGTGAATGGGGTCCTGTGTGTGTGAATGGGTGTGCTCGTGTGTGTGCGCGTGCATGTATAAGTGGGTGTGGGTGTGTTTGCGTGTGTGGGGGTGGGTGCCTGCATACCTGAGGGTGCGTGGGTGTGTGTGTGCTTGCGTGGATGCGCGTACATCAGTGTGCGTGTGCATGCACACGCCTGCGCGCCAGCCTGTCCTGGCGCACATGTCCTGGGTCTCATTGCTCCTTAGCTGGAGGCTGAAGGTGACAGACCATCACCAGGGGGGCAGTGAAGCACTGGAGCAGGCTCCCGGGAGAGGTGATGGAATCTCCATTCTTGGAGGTTTCTAAGACCCAGGTAGACAAAGCTTTGAATGAGATGATCTAGTTGGGGCTGGTCCTGCTTTCAGCAGGGGGCTGGACTAGCGGTGACCTCCTGAGGTCCCAACCCTGATTCTCTGAACACAGACCACGACTTTGGAGACAACCATACCCAGCCAGGACTCCTTGGCAAGAGGGAGCAGCTGCCGGGGCTCAGCCAGTCGCATGCTGGCACTTTCCCCTGGTGCACATGGCAGCTCCACCCAGGAGAAGCCCAAGCTGGGACTGTGGGAGGCAACTGAAGGGGCACTATGTCTACAGGCACCTTTATCCAGCAGCAGAAGCCTTCTGACACTTGGGAGAGGTGGAGTCGCCACCTGCCGAGAGAGGTCCCTGCTGCACATTACATGTGTTGCGTGATTTGCCAGTTGGCTGTGTGATGCATTTAGCCCAGCCATACAGGCCAAGTAATTATCACGCAGTGATCTGGTGAATCGTGCAACAAATTTAGACTGGCTGCGCATGCAAAGTAATTATCGCACAGTAAATATGACTATCCAGCTATAAAAAGAGCCAACCACCTATACACTTAGTGCTTGAAAATGTGTAACTCATCTATAGCTGGTTTCTACCCAGGTTTAATTTAACTGCAGCAGGGCCCATAGTGAAAGTGGTGGCAGCATCAGCAGCTGCTGCTACAAAGGGATTTTGTGTGTGAAGACTTCCCTGCTGTTTTCTTGCCAGACTTGGAGTTCTGCTCATAAAACTTTGTAGCCTGAGACAGTATCGATCAAGGGAAATGCATCATCTTTGCTGTTTAAGTCTCTTCTTTTTTCTTTTATTTTCTTTTCTGCGCAGGCCTCAAGGCCAAAGGTGAGCATTTGGCAGAGGATATTGTGAAGTAGCTTCCACAGTAGTAGCTGATTATTAAGTGGAAGCTCTTTTCATATGTGCAGGGCAGCACTGAAAAAAAACATGAAGGGGCTTTGAAAATATATCGCCCACAACCGTACACATGACAGCCCTGCTTTAGATGGAAATGAAATGATGTATTCAAGATGAGGTTCCCCCATAGCATCAGGTGTACTTGCAAGATGATATATGTGGCAAGTGTTGCCCTGATACCAACCTGTAGATAAATGGAAGCTTGTTTTACCAAGCTTTCATGAGCAATGAATCCACATTAAAAAAAAAAAAAAAAAAAAAAAAA
>NW_017729024.1:1895016-1899222 GCF_001723915.1 Gavialis gangeticus | reverse complement strand
AAAAAAAAAAAAAAAAAAAAAAAAAAAAAGTTATTACAGTTTAGCTGCAAGCTGCTTCACAGAATAATTTTTATAAATGTTACACATGAAGGCTCACAAATGTAGCAAATCCTCATTATTTGGTTGTTTCAAAGTTTATTTAATCTGAAAATAGGTGGGTTTGAGGAGAAATGTTAATCATTTGGGCCTTTTAGGTTGCTGACTTGCTAAGAGTCTCTTTATGAGAAGTTGTCTTTTTTGAATGAATGTCAGGATTCATTAACTTACTGTTTAAGGTCTGTTTCATTTTCAGGTTCTTTAGGAAATGTGAAATAGTAAAGTTTTTTCTTACACAAACAAGTCAGCAGTAATCTCCTTTACAATTAATGCTTAGGTCAGGAATTGCAGTTCTGCTAACATGCTGTTATAAAAGTTGCTTTTACCTGAACAAAATGTTATGATATTTCAAAGTTCTAAAGAGAGGTATGTTTAAGGGTAAGCAACATGATTTCTTACAAAAAAAATCCTATAGGTGAAAAGTTTGGGTTTTTTAAGAGAGTTAAGGGCATATCAAGAAAAATTAGTCACTTAATCCACTACTTTTTTGTTAGTGTCAAACAAAAGCAAATGAAATCTCATAATGGATGTTTGAAAGTTGGAGACTTATGACTTAGTGCCTCTTTGAAAATTGTAGATATTTTCCAACTTGGAAAAGAAAAAAACTACCATTTGCATTCAGCTGTTTTGTTTATTTTTCAGTGCAGTCTCCTTTGGCATCAATGTACTTGGTCTAGTGCAACTGCAGCTTGGCTGTGCCATCCTCTAGACTTCCTTTGTCCCACATATCCAGAATTTCCTTGGCTGCTGCAGTTACCTCATCATGGAAATTTCCCATACAGGTCTTCTGTCCATCACCTTGAGGATCAGGTAGAAGTCTGAGAGAGCCAAATCTAGTGAATAGGCTGGATGAGGAAACTGATCAAAGCCACTTTTGTGAAGTGATGCATTGTTTTGGAAAAAAGCACTCTCTGACTCCATCTTCCATGGTGCTTGCTCTTGTTGGTTTCTTGCAAGCAGCAGTTGACTAACAGTAGTCTCTGTCATTGAAAGTTAGCCTTTTTCTATCCCAGAAAACTTTGGTCATGGCCTTAGTGACTGATGCCAACTTCTTGAATTTCTTGGGAGAGAAGTGGGAACCATGTGTGCTTCCACTGCATGTTCTCAGGTTTAGTCTTAGGATCCTGGGTCAGATCCTGCCTTGTGAATTTTTCTGGGTCTCATTGAAACAGCGCTAAAAGTTACCTGGAAATATCAGGTTGCACTTCCCTTCTCTTTTCATTGGTGATCAACACTCTGGGTACCCCCCTTTCTGAATCCTTTCTCATGACCAAGTCTTTTATTGAGGATTTTACTTAGTGACCTACTTCTGATGCCCACCGTCTCTGCTAAGTGCCTGACCTTTAATCATTTCATTCATTACCATTTTTGACTCTTTATCAACTTGTTCAGGTGTGATGGCTTATTTTTGGGTGTCCTGACCTTGGTTTATCCTCAGTGCTGATTCTCCCTTACTTAAACACACCTCTGCAGGTTTTTTACTGTAGCATACGATGGATATTATCCTCCAGTGTTTCCCGGGGTTTTACTTTTTGGGTCCAGCCTGTCTTTGGGTAGTAAACAAATGCCTTCATAGTTTCATGTGAAAGGAAAGGATTTCTTGGGGTGATATCTTTTATTGGACCAACTGTGTAGTTGGAATTGAGTTAGGTAAGCAGCATGAAAGCTTGTCTAGCTATCCCAACTACACAGTTGGTTCAATAACCACCTTAAGAAACATCTTCATAATTTCGTTGTTTTCCATGTCTCAGTTTTTCAATTGCTGATTCACTTTACATTGTCCTCATTATATGCCATATTTTTATCTGTATCAAATTATCACTATTTTCAAGAGAGATTGCCAGAGCTCAGCCATCCCTCAGACCAGTGTCCTTTCCTGCTTGTCCATGTAGGAACTAATGATACTGCCAGGGATGCAACTGAGTAGATCAGAGGAAACCAAGGCTCCTGGTAAGAAGATTAAGGGATTTGGAGTGCAGGTGGTATTTTCCTTGTGTTTTTGAAGGTAGGGCCCCAGGAAGAAACCATCACATCCATGGAGACAAGCACCTTGCTCAAAAGGTGGTGTAAACAGGAAGGTTTTAGATTCTTTGACAATGGGCAAATATTTTGGGGATTGCTATTGAGAGACGGGATCCAACTGATAAGGACTAGACCTTGTCCCCTGGTTAACCTAGAAAGGAGGGCTTTCAACTAAGGTCCTATGGAGTATGGTAAACAAAACCCTCCAACTACAAGGCAAACAATCCAGAGAGAAGTGGATCATCAAAAAAGGGGTGCAAGAAGGAAACAAATTGGTTGAAATGCAAAATATATGAGATGCATGTATGTAAATGCAAGGAGTATGGGGAACAAACAGGATAAGCTGGAAGTCAAAGTCTGTAAGTAAAACTATGACTCAGCTGGCATTGCAAAGAGTGTGATAACACTTGTGACTGGAACATCAACTTCTCCTTTGGAAGGATTCATTAGGGAGGAAAAGGATGTGATATTGCATTACAGGTCAAAAATGTTTGTATTTACCCAAATACATGTATTTGGGTGAAGATAAAGGGAGAAAAGTACAGTGTTGGTATTTATGATGGGGAGTTTTTTATATGCCACCAAATCAAGAAGAAAAGGTAGATAAGGCATTCTTTAAGAAGATGGCAATATTATCCAAAATTATGTAGTGAGAGTGATGGAGGATTTTAACTTTCCAGATATCCAGAAAGAATAATACCACTAAACATAATGTCAAGCAAGTTCCTAATGTGTGGAGGATAAGCTTTTGTTCTGGAAAGTTAAGGATAGGACTTGGGAGATCATCCATCTTAGATCTTGTCTTGACAGATGGGAAAGAATTGGCTGAGAATGTGGAAGTGATGGGGAAACATAGGAGGAAGTGGTCACAGTATGACTGAATTAATTATTTTAAGATGGGGAAAGCACAAGGTCAGAAGAATCAAGATACTGGGTGTTACAAGTCTGATTTCAGCCATTTCAAGGAAATAGTAGGCCAGGTCCTATGGAAAGAAAGACTGAAAAGTAAAAGGGATGTAGGAGGGCTGGCAATTTCTAAAGGCACTGGAAACTCAACAAGGAGCTATTCAGACATGATGGAAGCACAGTAAGCGTGGCAGTAGGCCAGTGTAGCTACACAAGTACTTTCTTAGATGTCCCTGAATCAAAAGGAAAACAAGGACGATGGAAAGATGGGGCAAGTCACTAAGGAAGAAATAGCAAGACTTTGCAGGGACAAAATCAGGAAAGTAAAGGTAAAAAATAAGGTGAGGGAAGTTAAGGACAATAAGAAGGGGTCAGAAAAAAAAGACTAAAGGAGCTATGGGCCTACTACTAAATAACAATGTAAGCTCTTAACAGAAAACAAAAAAGAAGCCAGAGGTGATCAATAGCTACTTTGCTTTGGTCTTCATCAAAAAAAGTTTCAGCCAGGCAGCTAACAAAAATTATATAGACAAGAAAGGGGAAAGGCTGAGGGTCATGATAACAAGAGAGACAGTTGGAGAGTGTTTGATTAGTTTGAATGAATTAAAGTCAGCAAGACCTGATGAACTTATCCCAGGATACAAGATATGCTGACACAAGCCATCTCAGAGCCCTTGGCAGTTATATTTACCAAGTCACAAGGAAAAAATGAGGTTCCAGAGGAGCGAAGAGACACCATGTTGGCTCTTCACAACAGGCAAAAAGGCAGGGTGAGAGGAACTGTAGACCAATTAGCCTGATGTCAATACCCAGGAAGTTGCTGGAACAAATTTTTAAAAACATTCACTTGTAAGTATCTGGAGGAAAGGTTGATTGCAGGCAGCCAGCATGGATTTTCTAAGAATAAAGCTTGATTTGCCCTTCATAGAACAAATCAAGATCAGTCAAGAGTGTGCTCATACACAACTCCCCCCGCCACCCCAAAAATAACCTCACGAACAGCTCTTATTAACAATCCCTCTCAAATCAAGACAAATGAGTATTTCACTCAGTTCGGTACTGGCATGGCCTTACCTGCAGTACTGCACCCAGTTTTGGGGCCTATGCTTCAAGAAAGACGTATTGGAAAGAGTCCAGTGGAAAGTGACAAAAATGATTAGAGGTCCAAGAAGCATGACATGA
>NW_017729024.1:1889768-1890016 GCF_001723915.1 Gavialis gangeticus | reverse complement strand
TGACTCAGGAGAGAGTCCAGTGGAAAGTGACAAAAATGATTAGAGGTCCAAGAAGCATGACATGAGGAAAGGCTGCAAAAATTGTGTTTATTTAGTCTGTAGAAGAGATGCCTTAGGGGGGATTTGATAACAGTCTTCAAATACTTGAAGTAAGATTATAAAGAGGCTGGAGATGGACTTTTCTCTGTGGCTGTAGGGGATGGGACTTGGAGTAATGGTCTCAAACTACAGTAGAGGAAATATGACCA
>NW_017729024.1:1881691-1884768 GCF_001723915.1 Gavialis gangeticus | reverse complement strand
GTAATGGTCTCAAACTACAGTAGAGGAAATATGACCAGATGGGGGGGAAAATGTTAGGGAAAATGTGTTTTCTTCATTTAATACCAATGGACAATTAAGCTTTGTTGTCAGTTTAAATTGATGATGGTAGCTTCCAAACTATTGAGCCTGTGCTAATAAATGCAACAGTTGTTCATAATTTGGCAGTGACTGACCTTTAAATGTAGATGTTTACTGAGGATATCCTTGGGGAACAATTTAACTTCAAAATGACACCCATGAGTACTTGTTATCATTTAAATATGCTTCCTTTGTCAATAACAGAATAACAAATACTAGTTAGATTTCTAATGTTGATTCAGATACTGGGAAACTTGCAGAATAAATTAGTGTACATTTGATTTATATTGACCAAAAAATTTTACGTTGGTATGTTGCAGGTCAAGGTGACATGCATTTAAATACATTGTAGAGCAGAGGTCACACTTGACTGACACACATGCTGACACTGTTTTTAATTAAAGTTTGTATTGCTTTAGAAGTATGAGGTTTTGTGGGAAACAAACCTCTAAGATCCTAAAATACCATGGGTTTCTTTAAAAAAACCTCAATAGCTTTTATCTTCCACAGGGGTGGGCAAAAGGCAGCCCATGGGCTGGATGCGGCCTGCCAGGCCATTCTATCCAGCCCGCGGGGCCCCTAAAAAATTTAGAAAATTAATATTTATCTGCCCCTGGCTGCCTGTCACGCGGCTCTCGATGGCTTGCCAAAACTCATGAGCGGCCCTCCACCCAAAATAATTGCCCGCCCCGATCTTTCATGTAGAAGTGTCTTAAGTTCAATACTGACTTTATCATTTCTGCAGGTGTGGAACTACTGCAATGTAGAATATGTTTTAAATTGTATAGTATTTTCTTCCTTATTTTAGAAGAAAAGATTGAAGTAAGTTCTGAATATTGCTCTGCATGAAGATTAAAAAGGAGCCCTATTATTTAATGTCTGTCTCCATGATTGTTTCATCTGTAGCTTTTTCATACATGGAAGCTTCCAGTGCCTGGTAAAGGCAGTTGGAGCTTTTCTGGGAATTACTGTTTTGAGTTCGTGTCAAAGTAATATGTGACTTTTGTTTTCAGTTTTTGGTTTGTGTGAACTAAATAATTCTCAGAGTCTGAGCAGAGTTTGTCATACTGGGGTGCTCATGAAATGAATGTGCCTACTATTTACTGAGTTTTCACTAGATACGAGTCAGTGTCACCAAAATATGCTTAAATCAGTGACAGGGCAGTTACTACCAAACCCTTTGGATTTTCAAGGAAGTTATACAGAGAAACAGTCTGTATTAAGCAATACTAATTTTTTGTGTTGTTATAGTGTATATACAGTGAGATTCTCAATGTTCTTGTTTCTCCACTGTGTAGTGACAGCAGCATTATAGATATATAATGTATGTTACATGGACAGATGAAAAGGTTAAGCATGATTTGATACATCAGTGTCAGAAATACTGTAAACAGAACCCCCCCGTGAGACTTTTGTTTCATATTCTTCTTAATTAGATGCATAAGTGACTGGCTTCAAGAGAACAAATTTATACTGAAGATTATTTTAATTGATATTACTGTTAAGAGATTACCGAAGGAAATTTGATTAAGATCCTACAACTCGTATTTAATTTAATAACACCATGAACCCTTAGAGATTTCACAACTGATTTAGGCAGACAGTAGATAACCTAATATAGGTAGTCATAGTTTAAGACACCCTAAATTCTGGATTTTCTGACAATTTTCAACAATAGATTCTCCAGGAGTCCCCAAGATCAACTTGTCTGCTTGGGCAGATCTAGGATTTTTAAACGGGAGATGCAGATAGTGTAGTACATCATGACACAGAACATAATATATATTTTTCTCCGGTTAAAAAGAAACTAGATGCTTTACTAACATGCTAAGGGCCTTTTGTAGGGCTATATTATTCAGTTAAAGATTGAAGCAAAAACAAACGCAACTTTATTGAAATGTGCATTCATTTGCTATATCATCTAATTATGGATAAAAACACAACAAACTAGAGAAAAATAATCAAAAGATGTTGTTTCATTATCCCTGTAGTCATTAGAATTAAGTATATATCTCTCTTTTTCACGTTAATAAAACAAAACATATCTAGTCTTTTTTAGTACCTTGATAGTGCATCCAGTGCTTCACTGAAAGTTATTTCCATACCTGAGTTAAAGTTCACCTAAGTGAACACTTCCAGTGAGAGTTAAAAACGGGGGGGGGGAGGCTGTGAAATAGGAGCTAAATTACGAAGAGCCACTAGAAGATAAAAGGATGGGAGAAGAAAAGAATGATAGAAGAAAAGATAGCTTAATTAGTGGAACATCAAGACCATTAAAAAGGAAAGAGGGTTGTTAACACTTGTGGAATGAAGAATTTAGAAGGAATCAGATAGATTATAATGAGACATGAAGTCAATTGACTCCCTCAGTACTGCCTGAATAGAAATGTTGCTGCCACTGACAGGCAATTCTTTATAAACTTCGGGTGCAGCAAGAATCAAAGGAGGATTCAGCTACACCACTGGATCTGTTCCCATTCATCTGTGTATGCTTTGGTGGGAGGTGATGTGTTTAATGTACTTCAGACATGCCTGACAGTCTTGTTTTATTTTTGGCCTTGACTAGGTTGTACTTGAAAATTTAGTTTGCATTGTACAGGGGTGGGCGAAATTTGGCTTGTGGGCTGGATGCGGCCTGCCAGGCACTTTCACCTGGCTTGTGGCACCCACCAATTTAATTGTACCCTGCCCAGTCCTTCCGCCCATGAGGGTGGGAGTATGGTGACCACATATACACACCCCCTCCCAACATATACCCTGTTGCGGCTCACTCCCACGCTTGTTGGTGTAAGGGTTCAGCCTGGCCAGCACGCAGCTTCTGCTTGGTGACCTGCTCAGCTTCCCCAGCATCCCACTTGCTCCAGGCACCAGGTAGGGAAGCAGGGGTAGTGGGGGAGCTACAACTTGGTGGGAGCACAGATAGTAGGGCTGGGGCTGGTAGCAGTGTGGACCCCGCGCCCGGGGGGTTGGGGGGTGGC
>NW_017729024.1:1868935-1876691 GCF_001723915.1 Gavialis gangeticus | reverse complement strand
GATTAGGAGAGGGGTTCTTTGCTCCTCCAGGTGAGAAAAGTGGGGGGTGGCAGCAGCATGGAGCTTGGGTAGCCAGGGTGTGGGTGTAAGGGGAGGCAGTGGGAGAGGGTGGGGACCCCCAACAGTTCCACCATTGCACACAGCCCTGGAAGAAGGCAGTGGCAGCACCAGCAGGCAGGGGCACTAGTACGTGGCAGCACATGGCTTCGGCCAGCGCTGTACATTGTGGCAAGGATCACAGCCCAGCTAGCTGCTTCTATGGCTGGCACTCCCCACCATGTACACATAGCCCCCACTCTCATGTGCCACTAGAGGGAAGCTCCATGCATTGGAGCCAGCTGCTTTTGCTGCTCCCTGCTGCACAGGTCCTGGGACTCTGCCAGAAGTGGAGGGGAGCCCTGGCCCCTGCTTTCCTACAGCGTCCTCGGACCTATGTGGCAGGGAGCGGCAGTGCATGGAACTTCCTTTTGGTGGTGTATGTGTGGGGGCTGCACGTGTGTAGTGGGGAGTGCTGGCAGTAGAGGCAGCCAGCCAGGCTGCGTCCCTCACCATGATGTGTAGTGCTAGCCAGAGCCATGTGCTGCTGGGCACCAGCACCTGTGCCGGGCGTGAGCAACCCTGCCTGCTGCTGCTGTACCATGGGAGGAGTATGGGGGGGAATACCCCCCACCCTCTGTCGCACACCACATACCCACACCCTGCCCCCATAACCTTCTGCATATACACACCCCCAACATACCCTATTGGCCACCCACACACTGCCTCACACCCCAGAATACACCCCCCACACCACTACACGTGCGCGCACACATACCCCTCAGCATACACACACTCCCCCACACACAACTTGGCATACCCCTCAGCATACACACACTCCCCCACACACAACTCGGCATACACGCATGCACACACCCAACCACAGCCACCACACAATATACAAGACTGAGAATTTTTTTTTAGTTTTTATGCAATCACCTCTGTATGGAATATACAAACACAAATCCTGACAAAAATATTTTTGTAATAAAATTAAGGTATGTTATAGTAGGTGTTTGCCTTTTAGTGTATGACTTGGTTTTTTTCTGGTTCTAAAATGGCACCCCCCCCCTCCCAAAAGGAGTATTTCTGGGGGCCAAGAGGAGTGACTTCCAGTGGCAAAGGTCAGCGGTTAGAGGTGGGACTTCTGGCCCCAAGATGGTGACCAGGGGGTGGGGCATCTGTCAAGGGGCAGGGCTACTTGTGCAGCCCTTGAAAGCTCACCAAGCCTTGTTAAGCAGCCCTCCACTTGAAATAGTTGCCTGCCATTGGCATTGTGCCACCTACAAATTTATTTTAGCAGTGTAGTCTAGGGACATGATTTTTAAGGTTTGGAAGTGGGTAATATATATTCCATCTCACATAGTGACTGGTTTAATAAATTATATGTTAAAGTTGAAAGAGCATTGTCATAGACAACCATTTATTTATTTTACATATACAGGCCTCATGTTGAAGAACATCTGAACTTTATAAAGCAAACACATTTCACCACATTTAAAATACAAACTAATCTGGATGTATTGCCAGAAAACCCAACCACCAGTGGATTGTAATTGTTCTAGGAAGGTTTAGTTATCTCTTTAAAATAGCAGGGACATACATAATGTACCATAAACATATATTAAAAATATCTTTGTAAATCTTATCTGGCTCTCTTTAAGCAGCTCCATGAGTCTAAGATTTGAATGTCAATTAATTCAAATAGAAAATTTATTTTAGTCTCAACTTTTAATTTTATGCACACATCTTGATGTCCCACACGTGTCTCTTGGACTCCACAATCAATAATACTTGTATGTTTCAGGCGAATTATTGAGTGATATTTCTTGGTATTCTCTAGTTGAGCCAATTGCATTATAAAAATTCTTTGGTGAAAATGTGGTGCATAATTGGAGGTTTCCAGGACTTTAAAAAATGGCAGAACAGAAGGAAAAGCACAGTATGGTTCTTCCTCTGCTAAAATTCTTAATTTAAGTAAATATCACTTCCCCAAGGTTCCCCTTGCTTCTTTGTTGGTACATTGAGAACTCAGTCACATGTTTTAAACTACTTAAACATTAAACATGTTTAAATGAAATAGTTGTTGTAATGTCTTTGAATGCCACAATGTCATTAGTCTAGTTAGAAGTAGGTACTGAACAAAAAGTAACACCACAACTGTCCCCAACAGAATGAATGTATTTTTAATTTGTATTACTTACAGACTCCTATGTAGGGTGGGGTCACTAGATGATATTCCCATTAACTTTAACTTTATGTATGTAGTCTCCATTTTCTTGGTTTAAACATTCTAAAGATCTCTTGAACTAGTGTTATCTATGGTAGTGATTTTTGTATTTCATAGGAATGTGAAGATGTTCATAACTATCAACTGGTGAACTGACCCAATGTGCTTTTCTTTGACTATTACTGTAGTGAAGATGGCATGAGTTTAAAAGCTTTTTTTCCTGTTAACGTAGCATGAAAATCCTAAGGTAAAAATTAATGCATTTCATTATTCCATTTCTTTTCTCTGTTTCTTGCTGAAATTGATTCCCTGTTTAGATGCATTCTGTTCTTAAACTAGTACAAAAAGTATTCATACATTGCAGTATCTTTAAATTGGGGAATAATGAAATCTAAAGCTTCCCCATCATCTCATACATACGCACAAATTAAGGATCTTGATTATGCGGTGAAGCAATTCAGTGGCACTGAATATTTATTGATTATAGAGGAGCTGATTTTATGAATAGTGATCAGGCCTGGCTTTACTCCTTGTCTTTTGCAGAACTTTGAGGTGTTACTTTTTCACTTTTACTTTTTCATCTCTACAGTTAAATTATCTCTAAGAACTGATGAGTCCTTAGGCCAGTCTGACTCTCTTACTCTATTCATATTAGAAATAAATACATACAAATGCAGGCACGGGTCTCTGGGTAGATGTGATATTTTTTATCAGACCAACTAAATAGTTGGAAAAAATGTTCTTTGCAAGCTTTTGGGCACAAACACCCTCCTTTGGGTTTTGAGCCCGAAAGCTTGCAAAGAACAATTTTCCTAACTACTTAGTTGGTCTAATAAAAGATATCACATCTGCCTGAAGAACGTTGTCTGCTTATGTCCTTAGACCAACATGGCTACAACCAACAACCCTAGATATAAATGGGCTTCTGTCTTTTTTATTTATTATGGATTAATACATTTATAGCAAGGTCATTCAGTCTTGCAGAACTGTTGCTTTAGCTTATAAGTAGGGCTATGTGAAGCTTTGGTCGCTGATTTGATTCGGCAGAGATTTTGCCTGATTTGATGGCTGAATCTCCGAATCCAAATGAAATCAGGAGACCCTTTAATCTCTGAATTGAATCGGAATCCTCCAATTTGATTCAGAGAGATTTGATGATGCAGACATAGACACGGCTTTAAACGTTTTTTCTACATACCTCAAGGTACCAGGTGGCTCATGAATGCTGAGATGCTGGGGCGGATGGAGCATTCCACAGGCTTGGCGACTGGTGCCTCCTGGGTCTGGGGTCACACCTGGGGTCCCCTCGCGCCTGATCGTCAAACCAGGGAGCGTGGAGGAGTTCCCCACGCACTTGGCAGCAGACCCAGAAGTGGAACAGAATTACTTCTAGTCCACTTCCAGGTCCATCGCCAAGCATGTGGGGGGGCCCTGTGCTCCTGTGAGACGCTCCATCCGCCCCACCATTGCAGCATTTGTGAGCCATGTCTGGTACCTTGAGGTACGTAGAAAAAACATTTAAAGCTGTGTGTATGGCCGAATTGCTGATTCTCCAAATCAGCATTGAATATTCAGGTTCGGATTTGGCCGAATTGAATCAGGACAGTGACTGGAATCGGAATCGAATACTGCCTGTTTCACACACTCCTACTTATAAGGTAAGCCAACTCTTCTAAGAAAGACCACAGTAAAACACATTTGGAATTTGTATTTTGGCTTGAGTCTCAAAGCATCCTGACTCAATATCTACTGTTTTTATTTCTTCTAGCAAGTTCCGTACAATCTCTGATACTTTTTGTAGATTAAAAAAAATTCCATCTTCCTTCTTAATCAGATTTTTTAGCCAATTGAGCAGTTCTCAAATCTTTGGTCAGATTTGTCTTTGAGATTTCCAGAATTTTAGTTAAAAATCACTTATGTCTGACTTGGACTTTGAGTAACTTTTCTGTAAATCCAGATTTTACAGTAAAATAAAATCTTTCTCTCTGAACACATGACAACAAACGAAAGATAATGTAGTTTTTCAGTCTCTGTATCATTCTGTGTAGCACACTGAAATTAAATGAAAAAAGAAGTGTGTCTAAAAAGAAGTAGAAAATTTTCCATTTTGGAATACTTTAATTTTTGACTTACTGGTGTTAACTTGTCAAAACCAATTGATATATCTACAAACAATGAGTTGGAATGAACACTTTATAAGGTTTTAAGCGTTCATGTTAATTAGACAGTAGCAGTTGTAGAAATTAGATGTAGACGTTGATTTTTTTTTTTTAAAGGAAGATAAAGTGAGGGGGAAAACTCAGTGTGTTGTGATTTAAACCATGGGATCACATTTAAGACCAAAAAAACCTCCTCAACCACAAAACAAGCAGTGCTAGAAATCAGATTTTTTTTTTAAATGGAGTTAATATGCTTAAACCTAAATTAGAAAGCAGTTTGCAGTTCTTTCTTGAAGGGGGCAAGGAATTTTGACTAGAACGTACTAGTTCACAGCAAACTTTAAAGATGCAGCTTTAAAGCACACATTCCTCTTCTGTAAAGATAGGTGACTAAACTTCTGAGAGCTACCTTTGTCTTTATATTTTACGTCCAAATAACTGACATTTTTAAAATGTCATAGTTCTAATAATTTAGCTTCTGTTCACTAACTCGTATGAGAGCAGAACAAACGCTCTAGTTGTTTCATTGTTTGAGTAATAAGACTTCTCAAGTCTTTACACAATGTACAATAACTGCTTGTGAAGAATATTTGGAGTCTAAGAGTCCGGTGCCAGCAACATGCAGCAGATTCACAATTGCTTTTTGTTATTTGCAGACAAAATTGTCAAAACTTGCTCATTTGAAGGGGAGAAAAATCCTGTTAAAAGTAATCACAGAGGTAACTGTTATCTCTTAGTGGCTAAGAACTTAATGCCCCATTTCTCAAATGAATTTTTACAGTAACTAGATAGCTATATCACACCCTTAAGTGAAGAGCTCATGAACTTGCCTGCATGGTTATTTCCATCCTCAACTCTTCTAACAAGCTTCCAAAGTTGCTTTTGCTTATAAAACTGGAAAATGGACCTGATAGAACTGTTTAGTCTGCAGGGCCGTGTTTTATTTATCATATCACAAAAGAACAATGTTTTGTTGCATTGTGGTCAAAATAGAAGCGACCTTGCTTGTTCAAGAGTGCTCAAACCTTAGAGATAAGAGGGGCAATATAATAGAGTACAATAGAAAGAGTGGAGTGTAATTATTTGTGGCTTGTCAAGTGAAGCCCTTTCAGGCCCCAAGTGATTCAAATCTGGGAACTCTGCACAATTCTGTAAACTAACCATAGCCAGCATCAGAGAAATCTCACCCAGCTTCTCCGACAGTACTGAAATTGCATCAGTTTGTCATGCACTGAGCATGCCAGCTTCACACAATATCATTTGCTTGCAAATGGGCCTGGCCCCAAAGCCCTGAAACACATTCTTTGGTATCTGACTCTTGGCCTGTGATTTGTCATGTCTCTGGTGCTATCAGCATGAAGTAATTTTAATAGATTCTGATGGTTTGCTTGTGGAAGGTAAAGAATGCACTGTAGATTGTGTCAGGTAGCTTTCTATGGTATGTAGCATGGTAGAGGCTCTCATGACACTGAGCCAGACAAAAAAGTATGGAGAAAGACGAGGTTATTTTGTGTGGTAGTGTTAAAAAGGTAGGGACATCTTTGATAACTCGCTTCTCAACAGATTCAGGTACTTAGATGTTTAATCATTGCTCACACAGTATAAACAAGATCCTGTTCTGTTAATTTCTTATCTTCAAATGCTGAATGTAGAAACGAATCAGCAGGTTTTGTCTGTTGCTGCCCAAGAGAAAAATTGCTGAAGTAATGTTTATGACATTTAACTTCTAAAGAATTAAATTTTATATGTTTGTACTTAAAAAGTTAAAGTTGACGTAAATTTTAAATATCTGTTTTATATTTTTGAGCTACTTGGATGAAAAAGTGTACACCTTAGCAGTTGAACTTTCCATTTTAGCAATGTAAGAGCAAGACCTGTATTTTTATGGTGCAGTTCACCTTATTTGTATTATATGAAAATGTAATGCCTTTTAACCTTTTGTAGTACAGAGATTGTAAGGAAGAAAGGATAGCACAGGTTTATATAGAAATTATTCCAGCAATTAAGAGTTTTTGACTGTTTAGAATAATTCAGCTGCGTTGTGAAATGAGTAAATGGCATCTTTTCTGTTCAGCTTTTGACACCACTAAGATAAGATTATTTTGCCATCGACAACTCTGATGTTTGCATCATTTTTTTTTCCCAACCAGCTTCCTTAATTGATTACTGCTTTGATGTTGGAGCCTGCAGCATAGCTCCCCAGAATTCTGCTGACACCAATCGATTACTGTTAAGGTGTTAACGTTAGTGATTTCATCCAAGAAACATTTAAAACAGTGTCAGTAATCTGTTGCTAAAACTGCCATATCGTTTAATCTTATTATTTTGAACATGCTTTTTTGGAATAACAAGGAATTCTCTGAAGAGAACAACATGTTTCAATGAGTCCCGTGGAAAGACGAGATTTCTGTTTGCTTGTAAAATAGTGTAGAATACATTAGTGTGGAATGCATGCAAGAGCTTTAATATTTAACTGGTTGTTTTAAAAATAATGTTTTTATTAATATTCATTGCATCTCTGAGGAATTCATAAAATGTTCAGACGCAGACCAGTTCCCTTGACTTCTATCTAGGGAATGTCTGACAGCAGAGTAACTCTGAGCTCCCCTGAAGCAAGTGTGTGCGAGTCTGTTAGTTCTTTACCCATCTCACCTTCTGCCTGTGATGGCTGTGGCTAAGCAAAATGATCAAATGATCCTGCATTTTTCTGCCTGTATTCCAACTCTATGTAGAGTTAATACTACTGTACTGATCTCCTAAAAAGTATTCTGGAATGGGATCTGAGCTCACTGTTCAGGGTTAGATGGACAAAGATGAGCAAATTGTTTCAGTTTGAAGTAGAACATTCTGGGGAAATTCAGTGTCTTTAGTTTGCCTCTTTTGAAGGCTGGCCTGCGTTTTCTCCAGTCATGAAGATTTAAAGTATTATGACTAAATGTGTGTTATAGGTACATAAATAAAACAGTTTTGCCATGTTTCTGAACTTCAGCATATCAGCTAGTGGTAGGAGACATAGCAAGAAAGATTCTCCATAAACAGTGGCGACACGTAGGGCATGCACGGGGGTGCACATGCATCCCTTAAGAGCACTGGTGCCAACCCCTGTCAGGCTGCACTCCCTGTTTAGGTGGCAGGCAGTGGGTCAGGCGAGAGTGCTGGTGCTCTCCCTGCAGGTGCCAGCCAGGGAGCTGGGCCACCAGCAAAAGTGGCAGTGCTGCTTCTGGAAGTGCCCATGGGACTTCCAGAAGTGGCACGGCCACCTTTTGGTCAGTGAGATTGGCTGCAGGAGATCTCCCCCCAGTTGTTGACTGGTGTTGGGGGGGGGGGGCAC
>NW_017729024.1:1866821-1868784 GCF_001723915.1 Gavialis gangeticus | reverse complement strand
CCCCCCCCCAACTTCGAGGCACCAGTTGCCCATGTTGATAAATTCTTTGTTCTACTACTTAAACAGGGGTGGGCAATTATTTTGGGCAGAGGGCCACTTACTGAGTTTTGGCAACCCATCAAGGCCCGCATGACAGGCAGCCAGGGGCAGATTAAATATTAATTTTCTAAATTTTTAGGGGCCCCGTGGGCTGGATAGAATGGCCTGTTGGGCCGCATCTGGCCCACAGGCCGCATTTTGCTTACCCGACTTAACAGGTGTTTTTCTGTAGAAGCTGGTTAAGTGGGTTACTTTACCCAAGGAAGAAGCTAAATCAAGCAATTGCTTGAGCTAAATTAATGTCTTGACATCCATATGAAGAGAAAGTATGCATATGCATATCAGCTTTGCCAACATTGGCAACATTTATGAAGCTGAAGAGGAACTATTACAATCTTCACAGTCAAGTGGACTGCTTTTATATTCATCCTCACAGTCTTTGTTGCAGTGGACAATGACAGGACTAGGCAGCAGCAGCCCAAATCTGTTCCAGCAGACAAAAATGCTGTTTGGCAGAGAACTTTTTTTTTCAGTATAACTACAATTCCAGAGTTTTAACTACCATAGAAAATAAGGTTCTATTAGTTATGACAAGTATTCAGAATTAGCCAGCAAATTTCCAGAAGACTGTGGAGACCAGTTTGTTTGCTGTTAATGTAGTCAGGTTTAGCAACTTTATGTACTTTGCATATCATTCCGGATGTGGCTGGCAGTGCTCTATAATCTGTGGTTACTGCCATAGTAATAAGATGTTTCCCTTGGTTAAAGAATTCTGATCTTGAATATGGTAGAACTATAGGTGATGTTAGAAGATCTCCCATTCAAAGATTGGCTGTTATTCAGCAAAAAAAAAATTAAAAAGGGGGAAAAGAAGATAGTAAAAGAATTTCAGTTGTTCTCTTCTGGGAAATGTACATGCCTGGAGCAATTACGAAGGCATTCTAAAGTTCACACATTTGGAATGGTATAAAAACAAAGCTAGTTTGTCCAGGAAAGCCCCTTTCTCTCCTAATCCCAAGAAAAGCACCAATAGCTAAATGGGCAAGGAGCCCACATGCAAGAATAGGTGAATACCATGGGACTTGCTGTTCCATATCAGTTTACTAGATCTAAGAGTAATGCTCATGGCCTAGAAGAATTATGTTGGGAATAAGGGGTTGAGGCAAAAATACGGTCCTCTCATTTGTATGCTTGAGGCAATTAAGCTTTGAAACTGATGTATACACCCTCTGATCACCTACCAGCATTTTGCTTACTTAGGGCCCAGAGTACTTTTGCAGTACTATGCTTGCTATTCGAGTGGTGGGTTTACCAGTCTAGACCTGTTCATAACCAACATGAACAAGAAATGTTAGGGTTGTTTTTTTTTTGTCTCAGGGCAGTCTGACCCAAGGCTCATTAAGAAATCTTTGTGGGTCTGAGATCAGCTGGTGTAAGTTTTGCCATCAAAGTATCCTCAGAAAAGATGGACAGGGAAAGGTGACTGTCATACTTCTAGTTCCCGTGTAGACACCTATATACATACCTCTCAAGCAGGACCTTCTGCTGGAGCTGGGGAGAGGAGAGAGCCATGACATCCTAATCTTCTTGCCCTGAATTTCACATCATAAGGTTGGGCTGGATATTGATACATAAGGGTCTCATGTATTACAAGTTTAGTTCATTCTATCTTGTAGCAGAAAGCAAACTTTAAGAAAAACACGTATTTCCAAATGGAAAAGATTTCAGTCATAGTGTGGTCTGCCTTGTGCTTTTTCTCTGCATTCAACACTACCAGTTATATTGGACTACATAGTATCACTGAAATCTGTGAAAATCTCCCTTGGGTCTCTGAGGGTGTGTCCAGGCGAGCACTGTCATGTGTTTGCAAAACCACATACTACGTTTTGCAGTGCCACATACTGCAGAGTCTGGCATTCTCATT
>NW_017729024.1:1865358-1866732 GCF_001723915.1 Gavialis gangeticus | reverse complement strand
TTTTTTTTTTTTTTTTTTGACCCCCGGATATCCAGGGGTTTAAAAAATTGCAGGAGGTGGGGGCAGGCTGTGGAAATGGTACAGTGCATGCTTAGGCAGCACATGCTGCTGAAAAGCAGAGCTGGGCTGCCAGGAGCCATGCTGCGGCTGCTGGCTAGGCTCCGCCCGGCAGGAGCACCTCAGATGCAGCCCCGGAAGGCCCCCAGGACCGTAGGTAAGGCTGGTGGGGCCAGCATGGTGTGCTGGTCACTGCTTCCCCTACCCCACCCATGGCAATTTGCCACATGCCAAAGCGTGCGTGGCACAGGCATTCCCTGGGGACAAGTAGCTGCAGCACAAAGTGTGCCACAGCTACTTGTCCCTGGGGAACCAAACATCCACACAATGTGGACATGCCCTGAGAGTTTATTTAATATCTTTAAGTGGGTTCCATCTTCCACTGAACAAATCTGGATAGTCTCGCATCCAGTTAAAGCAAGTTTTCTCAGTTTCACACAAGTATCAGAATCCATCTTTACTGTGGTGTTTTGACATGATGCATGCATTTTTCCATGAAACTCCTCTTTGAACCAGACAGTCTTTATTCCACTTCTTCATTAAATTGGCCTTTTCGTGGGAATATTATCTATTGGAATTGTAGACTGGTAGGAAACTCTCTTATGTATGACCTACTGGTACTTCATCATTTCGTAGATTTCATAGACATTAGGGCTAGAAGGGACCTCGGAAGATCATCGAGTCCAGACCCCTGCCTGAGGGTGGGTTGCAGTGGGGTCATAGGATCCCAGCAAGATAAGCATCCAATTTGCTCTTGAAGGTGTTCAGTGTAGGTGCTTAAACCACCTCTGACAGCAGGCTGTTCCAGACCTTGGGGGCTTGGACAGTAAAGAAATTCTTCCTTATGTCCAGCCTGAAATGGCCTTGTAGTAGTTTATGACCATTCAACCTTGTCATCCCTTGGGGCACTCTGGTGAACAAATATTTCCCCAGATCCTGGTGGTCACCCGTGATAAACTTATAGGTGGCCATCAGATCACCCCTGAGCCTGCGCTTTTCCAAGCTAAAGAGCCCCATGGCTCTCAGCCTGTCGTCGCAAGGTCTGTTTTCCTGACCTCTGATCATGTGCATGGCTCTTCTCTGGACTCTCTCAAGCTTCTCCACATCCTTTTTGAATTGCGGAGCCCAAAACTGGACGCAGTACTCCAGCTGCGGCCTCACCAAGGCCGAGTACAAGGGGAGAATGACGTCCCGGGATTTGTTTGAGAAGCATCTATGGATGCAAGCCAGTGTTTTGGTCGCTTTACTAGCCGCAGCATCGCATTGCAGGCTCATGTTCATCTTGTGGTCAATGATGACCCCCAAGTCTCTTTCTTC
>NW_017729024.1:1856439-1864581 GCF_001723915.1 Gavialis gangeticus | reverse complement strand
GCTTAGTTTAAAGCCTGGTGGAGTAGGTCAGCCAGTCTGGCTGAGAAGAGCCTCCTCCTCAAGGGAGAGAGGTGGAGGCCATCTCTTCCCAGCAGCTCGCTGCCTCTCTCACCAAAAAGCAGGCTGTGGTTGTGGAAGTCCCCTCAGTCCCTCTCAGGATGGAATCTCCCACTACAAACACCTTATGTTTTGTCTTGGGGAGAGTGGGGATGATAGCTGCAGTTGAGCCTGGGTTGCCTGTGGGAGCTGGCAACTCAGCAGGCTCTGCTGGAGCAGCAAGAGGTGTGTACCTGTTGCTAAGCTTCGGCAAGGCAGGGGACTTGGTGCGGTGGGCCTTAGGGCCCTTGACCAGCTTGGTCCATGCCCCTGACTGGACAGACTGGACAGAGTGGGAGGTCCCAGAGTCCTCCTTTGTCCTGGAGCGAGACGGTGGTCTACCCTCCGGCTCCCGAGGGAGAAGGGCCTGGCAGTAGGAGTCAATCTCCTGCTCGCAGTCCTTGATGGCATGCAGTCTCTGGACTGAGGCCTGGAGCTCCTTCAGCTGGCATGCCAGAAACCCCAAAAGGGAGCAGACTCCACACGGGGAGGTGGCCATGCTCCCGGGCCCCAGAGCCTGAAAAAAGGACAGGCAGCCTGCGCAGCCAAGAGCCAGAGGCTCTGTATGCATGGAGCCTGGAACCATGGGCTCTGTCTGGGTGGCGATCTCTGAGGTACCCGATGGGAGGGTCGCAGAGCCCGAGGGGACCCTCGGGGTGCGGCGCGTGCCCATCCATGTCATGCCTCTGGTAGGCTGGCTACGGCTGGGACTGTCTACCCTGGGGGGTTCACAGGCAGGGTCTTGGGCCCTCCCACGCCCCCTCCTGCGCAAACTCTGCGCTAACTCACGTGCCAGCAGACAAGCGTGCTTGTTTGCGCAGCCTGTTTGCGTGGCTCCGGTCGTGTGGCTCCCTGGGGGGCTGGTCAAAGTAGGGGCCTGGGCGGTGCTTCGCCCGGTCCGGCTCCACACAGCCTCCTCCTCCCACTCAGAGAGGGGTTAACCCCTTCCCACCATGGGCCCCGCTTTCCTTTGGCTGTGCTGGGGGTGAGTGGGGGGCTCCGCAGCTGCTAGGGGGTGTCTAGGGGGCTTCAGGGGAGCTGGGGCACGGCAGGCTTTCACCTGCGTGTCTCTTGCAGCTCAGGAATCTCTCTTGAACTTCGCCAAAATTTTTACCTAACATAGTTTTGGAATTTCACATTAAATATGTTATTCAGTAACTGATGTTCTTCCCAAAGCTTCTTGCTAATGAGAAAACAAAACATCTTTAGTCTTAGGTCTGAGCCATTTCAGTTATACAGAACTGAGATCTTCAGGCAATCCCCTAGATTGAGATCTGTAACCTGTGGCCCACAGGCTGGATCAAGCTCACAAGCTGGATCCAGCCTGTGAAAGTTAGCTCTGACCCAGGCCTAGGGCACCATAAGCAATTGGGCAGCACACAGCTGCACCATGCTGCCCATCTAATGGGAAGAAGCAGAGATGGCCCCACTGCCCTGCTCCACAGCCCTCTCCGCTTCACAGTCATGGTTTTGCTTACTCCTGCCCACAGTCCAGGGTTCAGCACAGCTGGCAGGGGCACTCTGGGAGGCAGAGATTTGTAGCCCATACGAGGAGACTGGGTCACAAAATCTAGCTTGCAGTAGCAAAAGTTTGCAGACACCTGCCCTAACTTGGACAGTGATGCACTTTCCATGCAGATCTTCTTATAATGACTCTTAAGTGTTATCCAGGAGTTTTTTGGCTGTTGTAGTGGCTTCTAGCTATACTCTGTTAGGTCGTGTCCTGGCAGCATAGCTGTTCATCTTGGCCTACCATTCTATGACTGGCCAAAACTACCCTGAAGCCTCCAGTAGAGCCTTCTGCCCACTCCATGTCACCGGAGTAGCTGGCTGGGGTCACCTAATTTTCTACTTCCTCCATATAGATCAAGAATAGGAAGTGCCTAGGTAATAGGGCTTAGCCTGACTCAAGATGACTTTGCTGTTTCTTTTGACTTGCTTTTCTGGTCCTGCTGTCTTGCTTGTCCTCCTGGCTCCTTTACCGGGATTGCTCCTGTACCTGCTCTGTTCTTGATCCCCTGGCTTCATGACCCAGCTTGTTCCTAGACATCTCTCTCTGATTCCTGGCTTGATGACTTGTAGACCCTGCTCTCAGATTGATCTACTGGCTTCCTGACCTACTTCAACCTCAGATTCTGCTCAACTGTCTTGACCCTGTTCAGCACCTCAGTCCCTGAGTGGTCCCAGACCAGGCCACCCATGTCCCAGCATGACATATTTAGAGTTCATTCAGCTATGGGCCAGGCTGTCTTTGTGGCCTCTTAAAAATATCTGCCAGTTGATTTTCATAATGCAATGGCATTGCGCTTTTAGTCTTACCTTATCCTGGCGTTGTGCACTAGTCTAGGCATCTGCATTGGATTACTTTTTTGATGAGACAGTTCTGTGATCGGTCCTTCCACAAGCTTCTGAGCATCCACTTTCTGTTTCGCACAGTTGTTGAAATGCCTTCTTAAGTAGAGTACACAAATAAAAACCTTTTAAAAAGATTTACTAGTTCACTAATGTCAGTTGTCTGAGATGTAGTCTTCCTGCATACTTTATTTTCCCCCACCCATCTTCCCCTCTATTTTGGATTCGTGTCCTTCATAAGTTTGGATCAGCAACAGAAATAGAACTTGAATGGTGGTGAGTCCCATACTGACCTTACATACCCTTGATTTGCTAGGTCGTGTATGAACAAAATGAACGCTGCTGGCCAAATTTCTCATCTTGGGGCTATCAAGTGCATATTTAGTGGTGCAGTGAGAGCAACACATTTTGAAGAACTTCCAGTCAGTGAGCTAGTGAATAACTTCATTGTTTTCCAATTTGTATATACAAGTTGTATTGAGGAGTTTGCAGCTTAGAGATCGTTGTAAAATGGCCCGTTTGCTGTTTGGAAGATGTATAACCAAAATATGTCGTAGTGTCTTAAGTCTGAAGGGTGGAATCAGAGACAGAAAATTCCCTTGCTTTCAGCTCTAACACTAATTCAGTTTTAGCTACAATGGCTGTTTTCCGGAATATGATCAGGTATATATTTTGGTGCTACACATTGAATGAAGAGGCTAGAAATCAATATTTAATAGTACATATTTATTATCTGAATAAAGGAGGGATCCTGTGGAAAAGCCTGTAAGTTTACCATGATTTGACACTGTATCAATAACATGTACACCTAAGACAACTCAGTTAAAGTTCAGGAATATCCAAACTTCTGAGTCTGTGAGCTTAACATTAAATTAATGTGGTCTTTGGATGTAATTCAATCTCTGAATTAATTTAGTATTGTGATAAATTGCATATTTCAGTGCAAGGAATGGCAGCTGTATTATCCTGATAAAATGTCAAATCTACTACAACAAGCTACTTAAATGTTTTATGATGCATCTGTTTTTTTCTTTTTTTTCCAGTTTTCTTCTCTGCGTAACCTTGTAAATATTTAAATATGGCTCCCTAAAATAAGATTTTATAAATGTTCAGCTCCTGGGAATTTGCTATGTTGGTTTTGAATTGGTTGACTGCATTCTTTTTTTGTTTTTGTTTTTTAAATAACTTTCAACTGTACTTATAGTTCACTTCAACAGTTTTGACCTACTGGTCTGACTATAAGATACAGGTCCACTGCTGTTATACTTTGTTATTTTTTTCTATAAAGTTCAGAGATTCAGATTTTGCATACTTTATATGAATAAGTACTTGTGCTTAAGTTAATGTTTGTGTATATGTGTTACTTGGTATACATATGTAGTAAGGTATTTAAGTTGTTGATGTACATGGCTAGGGACAGAAGTTGCACATAAACTGATATAAGTGATTGGAAACCAGTTCAAATCTATAATGCAACAGGTTCAGTGCACATAAACCTCTTTCAAAATGGCTGAAACCAGTCTAAGATAAACCTGGATGGATGTAGAATCAGACTTAACTGATTTGGGTTAAATTGGTTTACTGAACTTCTGTCCCAGATCCCCTCCAGATTCTAGTTAACTCACAGTCCCCCAGCATCCCAGGATGCTTTGCACCTCCAATGCAAACCCTGCCTCACAGGGTTGGCAGGCTAGCTGTGGCCCTAGTTGTCTGCTCCAGCTGAGCAGAGGCATGCTCTAGCAACCCCTAGCTTCTATCCAGGTCTACTGCAGGCATGTGGCTGCATTTCCAGAATCAAAAATGAATGTCTGTTTACCTGCTTATTGGTTTAATCTACACAGCTTAGAATACCTGTGAAGATTGTATCAATTCAGCCTTGGGCTTTTTGACTGTCTGTACTTAGCCCATGTGTATACACAACTAAAAAGGGATTGATGGTAGAAGAAATAAATATTTACAGAAGTCTTGGATACCTAAACAATACCCCCCCAAAAAACTTATTTGTTTGTATGGATTGAACATGGAGAGAGGGAGGGTCTTGTATTGTTTATTTAAAATGCTAAATATGATTTGCCCACCATACTTCATTCTGTTTATGTTGTATGATTTGCATGGAGGTGTTTTGTTTTTTGTGAAAATGTTTGTGTAGCTTATAAAAAATATTTGGAGTGATTTTGTTTGCTTGAAATAAAAGGTTGTTGCATTTTAAAAGTAATAGTTAAATATTTGACTCTAGAAATTTCTGTATTTCTCCGTATTTTTAACTAATATTTTGAGATCAAAGTATGTTATAAAGCAGGGGTAGGCAACGTTTTTTGGCCAGAGTGCCAAAAAAATCACAATGTCTACTTTGAAAGGCGAGAAAGTGCTAGCATGCCACAAAAACAAAACTGGGGTGGAGGAGGTACATGGCAGGAAGCACTGCATATTTAATACAATTAATAATCATTAATGTTGCTTTTTTGTTTGTTTGTTTTTTAACAATAAATACCAGGTTTTCTAAAATTCAAAACCTGATGACAATAAATAAAACTTCATGAACTGCCTTATACTTGTGATTTTGTTTTTCTTGTTAAGCATGTTGTGATGAGGGGAAAGAGAGGGAGAGAGGAACAGGGAGCAGCAGGCACTGTAGGAGTCACCCTGGGCAGGCTAGCCTGGTCAGGCCCTTGGGAAGGCTGCAGCTGGAGGAGAGCTGGTGTCAGGCAGGGAGGGGGAGCTGCCCCAGGGCTCCACAGACCCAAGCCACAGTGGGGGCCCAGCAGCACCGGAGGTGGGACCCAGCTGGCCTGTGCAGCTCTACGGGGATGGGGCACAGCCACCCTGCCTACGAAGGGATGCTGCCTGGCTGAGGCAGGATGCCAGGCTCAGAGAACTCTCTGCTTGGTCTGTGTGCCAGCCAGGTACATTACAAGTGGGAGCTGCAGCCGCAGGCTGTTCCCTGGGCTCTGGGAACAGCCGCTGTAGCTGGTGCTCAGGGCCAAGTGAGCTGGGAGCCTACAGCACAGCGGCTCTGTGCAGTACCTGCCCCAGCCCTGGACCCTTGAGTGGAGCTGCAGGTGGGACCCTTGAGTGGAGCTGCAGGTGGGAGCTGGGCAGGCTGAGGCAGCCATGCTGGCTGTTCCCAGGCTCCAAGGGGCTTCTGCGGCCAGGCCTCTGCACCGGGGATGGCTCTGTTCTGCCTGGACTGTGCCCAGTGTGCAGGGAGGCTGATCCCAAAGAGGGAAGCTCCCCGAGTCTGGCGTCTTGCCCCAGCCAGGCAGCATCCCCATGTGCACAGCATGGCTGCAGCCCATCTCTGAGGAGCTATGCAGGCCGGGCTGGGCCAGGCCCCCCACGGGTGCTGCTGGGCACCCCCACCTGCCTTCCCACCACATCTCAAGCTTGCAGAGCCCCAGGGCAGCCCCCACTTCCCGCCCAGCCCCTGCCTTCCTAAGGGCCCTACCAGGCTGGCTTGCCCATGACACCTCCCCATACACATCCAGACCCTGTCCCAACCACCCAGCCACAGCACTTGGCACCTCAGTGCTGCCCCAGGTTGGACAGGGTGTCTGCCTGCCTGGGCAGTCAGGCTGGAAGCAAGGGGTAGGGGCAGTAGAGCATAGACAGAGTCCCTGCCTGCGTTCTTCTGGCTCCATCCTGGTTCGTGCCGCAGTGCTGGGACTTGTGGCTGCACAGCCTGGAGCAGGAACTTAAAAAAACAACAACAACAAAAACAATTTGTGTGTTCCGGCATGCCGGGAAAAATGTCTCCACATGCCACTAATGGCACACATGCCGGGGGTCGCTGACCACTGTTATAAAGTATGTGTGACAAATATATTGATTGACATGATAAATTGCATACTAAATCCAGTTCATATTTATATATTTAACCCTCACTTTTTGATTACTTGAGCTATTGTAAATTAGTCTGATTCATTGGGAGTGATAGTGGCAATTAGTATTCGTGTATGATTAACTGATTATATTAGTTGCAAGTGCACCTCATTTAAAATTTGTACTAAATGAACGAGATAACATGACATTTATTTCTTAAAAGCTTGCTAAAAAAAAGGATGGATAAATTGTTGATTTAAGTTTAAAGCTGAATCAAACAGGTCAGATGTTTTCACAGTAAGTACTGATAAATAGTATATGTGAACTATAAGTGAACTATTTCAGTTATGAATATCTCATTAATTCTTCCAGAAGATGGAGTAAAAAATGTTTTGTAGTCCACTCTTTAACTCCTTTCAAGTATAATGTTTCAGCAGTTAATTTATAACTGATGAAGTTATGTCAAATACATAAATAAAATAGTTTTTTGAAAACTTTCTATCCAAATTATCAGCTACGTGCTGCAAGACCGTATTGTACCTTTACTTTGATATCTGAGACCAGTAGGGGTCACTGTGTGCATTGATTTTTTTTTTTTTAAGAGCCATAAATAATTTAAATTAATCTTTAAAATTACATATTCGAGCAGGTTTGAAAAGATAATTAAAAGGAGAGAAAATCCTATAGATTGGCAGGAAATGGTCTGAACTGATTAGGAAGAAAAGTAATGATTTTGTTTGTCATCCTCAACTGGAGGTGTCGACAAATAGCTTATACTCTATATACAGTAAAGATTTTACAAAATAACTAGGGATTGTGGGTGTCCAGTTGAGAATATATTGAGGATACCTTTAAAACGTTAAATGATTGTTGGAGGATGGATTGACAATGCTTGCTAAAAATGAAGTCTTTTAAGGTGCATCTGTCTGGGTAACCAAACTCACTAGTTTTTTAAATGTTGGTTTGAGCCTAGGCCCACATTGCTGAGATGAATGTTATAAGGTTCCAGGTTGGGAGGTGGATAGAAGAGTGGTACAGATAGAAAGTCCAAATAGTTTTTTAGTGTTGGCTTTCTCCTTCAGTCCAGCCTTAAAACAAAGGAAAACCCTTCTTTTGTACTGTGAACTTCATGAACACAGCAGACACACTTTTAATTGTAGAATACATGTATGGGACTTAATCTTGAGCAGCATGGAACACAGCGTAGTCACCAACCCTATATTGTGCTAGAGTAGTATCCTCTCTGTCAAGGTGCAGTGGGTAAGTGTTAGAACACATGCAAAATCTACATCTTCTTCCTCTGAATCATGAATATCAGAAGTCAAGGTGTCTGGGTCACTTCAGATTAAAAAGTAAGGTTCATCTATTTGCAAAGGTATATTTTCTGTTATAAATATTTGAAGTCCCTAAAATGTATGACTTGTTTTCTAGAATTTCATAGATTTCATAGACATTTGGGCTGGAAGGGACCCCAGAGGATCATCGAGTCCAGCCCCCTGCCCAAGGGGCAGGAAGTCAGCAGGGATCATAGGATCCCAGCAAGATAAGCATCCAATTTGCTCTTGAAGGTGTTCAAAGTGGGTGCTTGAACCACCTCTGGCGGCAGTCTATTCCAAACCTTGGGGGCTTGGACAGTAAAGAAGTTCTTCCTTATGTCCAGCCTGAATCGGTCGCGGTGGAGTTTGTGACCGTTCAATCTTGTCATCCCGTGGGGTGCTCTGGTGAACAGACATTCCCCCAGAACCTGGTAAACACCCCGGATAAACTTATAGGTGGCCACCAGATCACCCCTGAGCCTTCCCTTTTCCAGGCTGAAGAGCCCCGTGGCTCTCAGCCTCTCATCGTAAGGTCTGTTTTCCTGACCTCTGATCATGC
>NW_017729024.1:1854500-1856074 GCF_001723915.1 Gavialis gangeticus | reverse complement strand
TAAAGACCATCAGGTTCTCATCTGCCCATTTCATGAACCTGTCAAGATCTGCTTGGATCACCCTCCTGTCCTCAGGTGTGGGTGCTTTACCCCAGAGTTTGGTGTCATAGCAAACTTGGCTAGCCCGCTTCTGACACCAATGTCCGCAACATTGATGAAGATGTTAAAAAGGTATAGGCCCAAGGACAGAGCCTTGAGGGATCCCACTGGTCACCACGCACCACAATGAATTACTTCCTTCAACCACCACCCTCTGGGTCCTACTGCAGAGCCAGTTCCCCAGCCAGCGGATCATGTTGAGGTCGAGGCTGCAGTTAGCCAGTTTTGCCAAGAGGTGATCATGGGATACCAGATTGAAGGCTTTTTTAAGATATGACATCAATCTCTTCTCCCTTGTCCAGGTGATAGGTCACCTGGTTGTAAAAGGAAATGAGATTGGTCAAGCAACACTTACCCACAACAAACCCATGCTGGCTATCCCTCAGGATACTGCCGTCAGCTAGTCTGTTAAGGATGGCCTCTTTGATAATCTTTTCCAAGACCTTCCCCAGGATAGAAGTCAGGCTGATGGGCCTGTAGTTTGGCGGATCTACTTTCCTTCCTTTCTTGAAGGTAGGCATTACATTGGCCTTCCTCCAATCTTCAGGCACTTCACCAGAGCACCGGGAGTTCTCAAAGATCTGTGCCAGGGGCTGAGATGTGATGCTTGCCAGCTCCTTGAGTACCCTTGGGTGTAAAGCATCAGGGCCAGCTGACTTGAAGGTATCCAGCCTGTCAAGGTGTTCCTTCACAAGGTCAGCTTTGATGGAGGGTAAGAAATCTCCCTCACCCAGGCCTCCCTGTCCCGCAGTGGACAGGGGCATCCCAATGGTCTTACTTTTAAGACACAGGAGGTCTGCTAGTTCCCTGGAGAACCAGGGAGGCTGCTGTGTCCTTTTGCTGCCTTTCTTCCGAGACAGGATAGTCTTTGCTTGCACAGCCAGGGTTGCTCTCTTGAGGAGCAACCACTCATCCTGAATTCCCCTCTGGGTTGTGGCCCTTTAGGGCCTCACTGACAAGCCTCCTTAGCTTGTTGAAGTCAGCTTTCCTGAAGTCGAGGACTTCTGTATTACCGACTGACTTGCCAGCTTTGCAGCGGATGGTGAAGGTGATCAGCTTGTGGTCAATGTCACCCAGCTTCCCTTTGATCATTAGGTTGCTGATTAGGTCGTCCCTGCACCAGGTTGAGCAGTGCTTTACCTCTCATCGGCCTGTAGACTTCCTGCGTCAGAGAGAGGTCATCCACATACGAGAGAGTCCTTTGTGACCGTTTAGATTTGGCTGAGCGCTCCTCCCACGAGATGTCTGGGTAGTTAAAGTCTTCCATGACAACCATACACCAGGAGCGTGCGGCCTCAGCCAATACCCTCACAAACTCCTGGTCAAGGTCTTGACACTGGGTAGGGGGTCTGTAGTAGACTCCCACCATAGTATCCCCTGTGCCGTGTTCCCCATGGATTTTAACCCAGAGGGTCTCAAGTCCACCATGGGTGCCAATGTCAGCTTGCAGGGATGCGTAGCTTTCCTTGACATAG
>NW_017729024.1:1845288-1849500 GCF_001723915.1 Gavialis gangeticus | reverse complement strand
CCTTTTGTCCACTCGATCCCTCCTGTACAAGGTATAGCTGTATATACCTGTGGTCCAGTCATGAGTGGAGTCCCACCAGGTCTCTATTATCCCTATGACATCATCGTTATTTGCGTGTAGCAGGAGGACAAGCTTTTCCTGTTTATTCCCCAAGCTTCTGGTGTTTGTGTATGGGCACACAAGTGTCCCCTTGAGGGCCCTTGCCTTGTCTACAGTTCATTCCAGGGCTGGGGCATGGGTGGGCTCCCTTAAGTGCCTTGGCCTGGTGGCTTTGCAAGGGTTGCTCAGGAGGCCAGCAGTGGCAGTAGTCTCCCCCATCCCCTGTCAGGCTTAGTTTAAAGCTGGCTGGAGCAGGTCAGCCAGTCTGGCTGAGAAGAGCCGCCTCCTCAGCAGAGAGAGGTGGAGGCTGTCCCTTTCCAGCAGCTCGCTGCCTCTCTCACCAAAGAGAAGACTGTGGTCATGGAAGTCAAAGCCTTCCCGATGAAACCAGCACCGCAGTCTTTGGTTTACTACCTGGATCCTCCTCTCCCTCCTCAGCCTGTAGCCCAAAACCGGGAGGATTGAAGAAAACACCACCTGCACCCCCAGACCCTTTAGCTCCACTCCCAAATCGCTGTAGCACTTCATGACCTGGCTGGGAGCGCTCCAAGACATGTCATTGGTGCCCACATAGATAAGGAGCATAGGGTAGTGGTCAGTGGGCTGGAGGTGCTTAGGGATCTTCTCTACAATGTCTTGGATTCGGGCTCCCAGGAAGTAGCAAACTTCCCAGGCTAAGGGGTTGGGGTGGCAGATTACCCCCTCAGTCCCCATCAGGATGGAGTCTCCCACAACAAACGCTTTGCGTTTTGTCTTGGGGAGAGCAGGGGTGGTAGCTACAGTAGAGCCTGTGTTGCCTGCGGGAGCTAACAACTCAGCAGGCTCTGCTGGGGCTGCAAGAGGTTCATACCTGTTGCTAAGCTCCAGTGGGGCAGGGGCCTTGGTGTGGCAGGCCTTGGGGCCCTTGATCACCTTGGTCCAACCCTGGAGGGGCCCTTGACCACCTTGGCCTCCCTTGTCCTGGAGGGAGACCATGGCTACCCTCCACCTCCTGGGGGAGAAAGGCCTGGCAGTAGGAATCAGTCTTCTGCTCATAGTCCCTGATGGCATGCAGTCTCTGGACTGCAGCCTCAAGCCCCACCAGCTAGCATGCCAGAGACCCCAAAAGGGAGCAGAACTCACAAGGGGAGGTGGCCATGCTCCCAGGCCACAGAGCTTGAAAAAGTGACAGACAGCCCCTGCAGCCTGTCCCATGTGAAAATGAAGGCACACCTTCCTCTATACATGTGAATAATTGGACAAAATGTTACTTACCAGAAATATTTTTGGAACCTGCGAGTGGGTTCCTAAGCCTTTTGGCTTTTACAGGCTACTTAGCTTCTCAGCCAGTCATACCAAGCAAAGCACAGTCTTTTAAACAAACAACTAATACCAAATCCTCCTGCCACTAGGGAAGGGAACCCTTTTTGCTCTGGCCCTGGCACAGCAGCCCACCCTTCCTTGCTGCTGCTTCCCCTCTGCTTGATATTTTGGGAACTTCTAAAGCTCCTAATGGGGCACTCCATACTTATCTAAACACACTGCTGCTAAGCTTTCTCAATAGGGCTGACTGTTCCTTCTTAAAAGGATAGATCACCCCTGTTACAGAACCCAACTCCTATAATGAGGCCCTCTTTGAGAGAGTTATTTATATTGTCAATATTTTTGGCACGTTAGGATCTTTATTGGATTTTGCTATTTTGTCTCCTGGATGCTCATCTCTTCCTACCTTGCTGTAACTGCTCTGTATATGTGCTGTTCATGGTGAAGTTTGTTTAATTAGCCTTGGGCCTGGTGTGAAGTGGGTTGAAATCAGTATAGGTTTTCTTTGACTTCATTGGGTTTATATCTAGTCTCCTTTCACAGCAAGAGGGAGGATAGTTTTGTGGTTGAGGCACTGGCCTCAGAATTAAGAGATCTGAAGTTTCCTCCTAGCTCTGGCAATTAATTTAGGACCAGGTCCTAGAATTAACTCCTTAAAAAGGGTGGAGCTATAATCCCTGTTCCCATTCTGTGCAGTTGTAGTACCTTTACCTTACAGCAGGGGCGGGCAAAATACAGCCCGCAGGCTGAATTTAGCCCACCAGGCTATTCTATCTGGCCTGCAGGGCCCCTAAACATTTTAGAAAATTAATATTTATCTGCCCCTGGCTCCTGTCAAAGATGACATGAGCCAGGAGCAGTAGGACCCAGGGGAAGCTACAACAGGCTTCTGCAACAGCAGGGCCTGCCTGGCCTCGCTCCCCCCCCCAACCCTGGGGCTGTTTGTGGCTGCACTGGTGCGGGGAATTCAGGTAAGTGTTGGGGAGGGAGACCCTGGGGGCCTGTGCTGGTGTCCTGGGGCCAGTGCTGGCAGGGCCCAGAGCAGGGTGGTAGGAGCACAAGGTGTGCAGTGGCAGGGGTTTGTGGAGCCGGGCTGGGCTGCACCAGCAGGAAGAGGAGGGGAGCTGACTTGGCTCCATAGAGCCCCTGCTGGCTGGGACCCGCGCTTCTGCCACCCTGCTCTGGGCCCCGCTGGCGCAGGCCCTGGGGCACCAGCATGGGCCCCACACTCCCACCTGGCTGCCACTAGCTCCTCTGTGCCTGCTTACTCCCAATGCCCCTACCCCAGCCCTGTGGTACAGGTGGAGAGCAGTGTGCAGCCCTGACCCTATGCTTGCCTGTCTGAATGGAGCAGTGGCGGCTGATAACAAACTGGTGCTCATCGGGGGAGGAAAGCCCCCAACCCCTTGGCCAGCGCTTCCTGCTGCAGCTGCTTGCAGCCTGTGCAGGGCTGTCCTGCCTCTCGCCATGTCA
The DNA here is from genome assembly GCF_001723915.1 of Gavialis gangeticus. Taxonomy (NCBI): domain Eukaryota; kingdom Metazoa; phylum Chordata; order Crocodylia; family Gavialidae; genus Gavialis; species Gavialis gangeticus. The sequence goes on along the minus strand of NW_017729024.1, from coordinate 1,846,626 downwards.
CTGCTGTCCTGCGGGGCGGCAGTGATATGGTGGAGAGACAGGACAGCTCCACATGGACTCTGGCTGGTGAATGGAAAACAGGCAGCCCCACGTGGACTCTGAGCGGCTACAGCTACGGGGAGGGGGAGTGGCTGCTTTTCACCCGCTCTTAGCACCATCCCCGCTGCTGCTGCTAGCCTGGGCCCCATTCCGGCTCTGGCTCCACGCTTGCCTGTTGGAGCTGAGCCACAGCAGCAGAATATGGGCACAAACTGCTGCTCGGTGCAGAAGAAAATGGTCTCCTCTGCTCACTGCCACCCCCCTGCTCACCGCCAGGCTGTGTTTGCTGCTGCCCGCCCAGAGCTCACGCTGCGGTAGGCTGTGGTGTGGTTGTTTCACCACCACCTCTGGGCTGCCTAGTGGCTGCTCGATATGGTCACAGCTGTCATGCTGGGCAGCAAAGAAGTGGTGGTGAAGCAGCTGCACCACAGCCTAGCACGGTGTGAGCTTTGGGCAGGCAGCAGCAGCAAACACTATCCAGCAGCAGCGAGTGGGAGTGCTGCATGCCAAGCAGCAGTTTGTGCCCAGCTGCTGCTGCTGCAGCTTAGCCCCAGCGGGTGAGCCCAGAGTTGGTGCAGGGCCCAGGCTAGCAGCGGTAGGGAGGATGGTGCTCAGCAAGGGGGAAAAGCAGCTGCTCCTCCTCCCCATGGCTGGCACCCCGTGCTGCAGCCTCTCGGAACCCATGTGGGGCTGCCTGTGCCTACTCTCCATTGCCACTGCTGGGGCAGTGATGACATGGTGGAGAGGCAGGATGGCCCAGCATAGGCTATGGCCAGCTGCAGCAGGAAATACCAGTGGCAGGGAGCGGGGGGCCACTTTGTCCCTGCACTAAGTACCATCCCCACCACCATTGCTCGGACCAGACAGGTGAGCGCGGGGCATGCAGGGTTGGGGCTGTGCACTCGTCCCTGCCTGTCCTGTGGGGCTAGAGCAAGGGCACTGGGAGTGAGCAGGCATGTGGGAGCTAGCAGCAGCTGGGCGGGAGCACAGGGCCCATGCCAGTGCCATGGGACCCAGAGGAGGGCAGCAGGAGCATGGGTCCTGGGCAGCAGGGGCTCTGTGGAGCTCACTTCCACTCCCCACCCCCATGCCACTTCCCCACTTCCCTGCCCACCTGCCCTCCGGCCACTCTGTACTACATGGCTCCCATACCCACATCCATATTCACACACGCCTCTCCACAAACCACCATATGCAATCACTTCTGCATAATACAGCACAAACTCACACAAATCAGGACAATTTTTTTTTAAATTAAAATATATTATTATGGGTGTTTGATTTTTAGTATGTAATTTT
>NW_017729024.1:1844689-1845199 GCF_001723915.1 Gavialis gangeticus | reverse complement strand
GGTCCCAAGATGGCGACCAGGGGACGGGGCACCTGTCAAGGGGTGGGGCTACCCATGTGGCCCTTGACAGCTTGCCAAAATTCAGTAAGTGCCCCTCCACCCAAAATAATTGCCTGCCCCTGTCTTAGAGGGTGCCTGTAAGGAGATATTAGGCCTGTGCGAAATGGCTAGTATTTGCTTCGGATTCAGATTCGGGGGACAATGACTCGATTCGGTGATTCGAACCACTGTCTTGAATTGATTCGGCCGAATTTGATTTGGAGATTCGGCTACCACCAAATTGGCTGAATCTCTGAATCGAACAGGCCCCATCCTCAGCCCACTCTCCAAAACCCATTAATGGTTGTTCCATCCGGCCCCAGCGTTCTGGCCCTTAAAAAGCTCAACGGCTCCTGCCAGGCGGGGGGCGATCCCCACTGCCCCGCATTGCATGGAGGGGGCTCTGCTATGAGTCCCCAGAAGCCCTGATGGCCACTGCAGCAGCCAGTGAGTGCAGGGCTTTTTTTTTTT
>NW_017729024.1:1842670-1844678 GCF_001723915.1 Gavialis gangeticus | reverse complement strand
CAGGGGATGGGGCCTGGCAGGGGTCCCCCCATAGTCCCCTTCCCCCTCCTTCAGCCCTCTGCCCCCTACTTACCAGCATAGTGTCCGGGTCCAGCTCCCTGAGGCGGCAGCCGGAAACTGCCCGAATCTCCTCCAAATCTTTTTCCAAATTGATTTGGAACCTCCAAATTGATTCGGACCTTTTTATTGGTCTCCTGATTAGATTTGATTCAGATATGGAGATTCAGCTACCTAATCGGGCCGAATCTCCTCCAAATTGAACCAGCACCTGAAGCTTCACCCAGCCTTAGTTAGATATCTAATGATTGTTAAACCCATGTATACTGCAGCAGTTGGGAGCAGAGAGGGGCATATAAACACTTTCCAGTTTTCTGTTCCTGTTGCAGTGTTTCTGGATTTGGCTCATGATCAATAATCTAGAAATGCATGTTTCTTTACTTAAAGACACTCTGTTCTGGTGATAAAACAAAAGCTCTCTAAGAGCGTATTCCTGTCCACTGTCTATTTACCTAAAATCTGCAAATTTACATAGCACATGTAATCTCTCCATCAGAAGGTTTTGATTTACATTTCTGTTTTTCCTGGGTTTTTCTCTTTCTAAAACTGTCTGCTTTAGTAAATGTGAAATTTTCAAGTGCATAACAGAAGCTATTCATTTTTTGTATATAGATATGAATAAAGGAACATGAGCATTTAAGAAATTAGATTAAAAAATACTATTAAGTAGTTGGGGGGAAATCCACTTTTTGATTCCTTTGCTATAGATAACAGGAACTCCGGGAATAAAAAAGATAACGAATGTAAAACTTACCCTGTCTTTTAAATGTAGCTAGCTGTTCATTTTAATTTTTGCTTGTTTAAACTGCTAGAAAAAGTGTTGTATACTTACAGAATTTTTAGTGCTTACCATTTGGCTGGGACACAATAGTAACTGGCCTGTTTATAACCAGATACCATGAGTCCCTTTGGTGGGGAGGTGTTGAAGATGCGTTGTTCCTTTATTTAACGTTTAGTATTTGTTGTCTTCTGTGGAGTCTTCATAACTGAATTAAATCATATAATAGTTTTTTCTTTTCCCCTCAGGGCTTGCCTAGTTGTTCTTGTTTTAAACTTTAAAAAAATTAAAGTTTTTCAACACTTGCTAACAGCTTTATATTTTTGGCACTAGTCTTCAAAATGGTTGATGGTTAATGATAATGAAAGCTACATAGTTATCAGTATATTCTGCTAAAGGGAGATGCATTTGGCTGGTGCCACATGATTAAACAGTGTTTAATTAGATGTCAGCTCAATGTTGAATCTTGAGTTCTGTTAGTTTTTTAAATGTGAAACTCCTTTTATCAAAGAAACTTCAATCAAATTTACTTTGAAATAAAAAAAGGCAGTATACAAACCTAGTGTGTAACTAATAATATGGCAAAAGTTCAGCAGCATTAAAATAAGAACTTTCTGCCTCTTCATCTTTCTGGGATGAAAGCTTTTGTCCAAAAGAATGTTAGGCAAGAGTCTAGCCGACCATTGAGCGTCATCACATTTGGGCTATTTCAGACTAAATGCAGAGAATAAGCGTCAGGGTCCCATAAGTTTTATATTTAACATTTTATTCAGTGTAGTCATTTTATTGTTGGTTTTTCAGAGATTTTTAGTTTACAATAAAGAACTGTTTAAATAACTGCTGATCTGATTTGCGTGCTAGGAAGACCTAATTAAGAATTTGTTGCTGTTAAACTCCAGGAGTAGATTTTCCTATCTTTAAAGTGGAGCCATAGGGGAGGATGGGTTTTAAGTACACTGATCTGGTCTTCTATTTCCCTATTCATGACACTTCTGGGATTGACTTGTAATTCTTGACATTTGGGATTGACAGTACTAGTCATGTGCAGAGGACACTGCTGCCTTCTTATCTTTGGGAAGGCAGAGGTAGGGGTGGGCTTTGAGTTTATTTTTAAAAGTATGGATTCTTTCTCCTTTTTTGTTTCATAGTTTCTAGGGTCGGAAGGGACCTGAG
>NW_017729024.1:1830603-1842584 GCF_001723915.1 Gavialis gangeticus | reverse complement strand
CCACATCCCCCCACATCTTAGTGTCATCAGCAAACTTGTTCAGCTTTTACGATTCATTTAGGACCATGCTTTCAATTTTTTTTGCCCTGCAGCCATGAAAAATTAAAGCTTTTGCTTCAAAAAAAACTATTGCTCAACCCCTGGCTTTCTGAGCAGATCTGGCCCCTGGTGCTGTATGATCTGGCCTGCAAGGCTCTCCCACAGATCTCTGGGGAGCACTGTGGGCCAGGGTCCTGCAGGCTAATTTGAGCAGTGCAGAGCCTAATCCTGGTTGTACAGAGGCTGGCCGGGGGCAGTGTGGGGCCCCTCAGAGCCCAGTCCTGGCCAGGCAGCGATGTTGCCAGACCAATCAAGCCCATAGATCAGCCCTGTGTCATTCATGTGGCCCACAGAGCTGAAACAATGAGTACCACTGCTTTAAAAAAACTGTGATTCTTATGGGCTCCCCAGTCTACGGCCTTAGAGTGAACAAAATTTGCAAGATCTAACAACAGAGTCAAGCTGAAGCAGGAGAAAGCTGAATCAACCAAAGCTCAAAGGAAAAGCTGTTGCATCATGTGTCACAAAAGGTCAGAGTCCTCATCTAAATTCTCTATGCTTTAAATGAAAGTGTTTGGCCCATAAGATTGGGTTTCATAACATTAATCATATTTTTCAGAAGAGCTTGCGTTTTTATTAGGGCTGTGCAAAATTTTGGCAGCCGTTTTGTTTCGAAGGTGTTTCGGGCCATTTTAGCACCTGAAACACCAAATCTGAATCTAAATGGAAGGTTCAGAAACATCTCCGAAACGAAATGAGGTATCTGAAATGGTTTTGAAATGTTTAGGAAAATTTTGGCGTTTAGGAGCCAGGCTTGCAGGGAAACAGCTTTTTGCTGCTGCCCTGCCGCGTGACCTGGCTCCGCAGGGAGCAGAGATCTGTGCTGGGGTCTCCTCGCCTCTGCTGCCCACCCTGCACTGCCCCAGCGATGTGGGACTGTATGGGGCGGGCAGCGGTGGCAAGGAGGTCTCCTTGCCTGCATGGAGGGCAGTGGCCCTCTCCCTTCCCCGAACGAGCCACCCATGGCCCCGTCCTGCCCCAAACCCTGCCTGGCTGGGTAGAGCGGTGCGAAGCTTCCTTTGCAGCCTGTTCGAAACAGATTCGGAGGAGATTCGGCCGAAATGAAACAGGATCTGAAATACTGAAACGAATCACTGTCCTCTGAAATGGCTGAATTGAAGCACAGCCATTTTGCACATTCCTAGTTTTTATCCTATAGCACCTTTATTCAAAATGTATAATCAAAGTGGAGACTGGAACCCAGGACTCCCACCTCCTAACGTTTGCCTTCCTAGGGAAAGTGTCCTTATCACTGATCTAGAGTAGTAGAGAATGTCCCAATTCCAACCTAATCTGGTTCTCTCCTGTTTGGGGGAGATCTGATGCCCTGTACCCAGGCTGAGCGGGGTCTATAGCACAGCTTTCTCATTTCCTGATCTAACCATTAGTTCAGTGGTGCTCAACCATTTTTTCTCCAAGGGGCCAGATAGGCAGTGTCAGTCTGTGGGCTGAATCTGGCCATTGGTCCCAATCTGGTGCCCAGGGTAGGTGCAGCGGGCACTATCCACCTGCATAGAAGAAGACACGGGGAAACCTGGCCCTGCAGGGGAAGGTTGCCAGACTGGCCACATGGGGTTAAGGTTTCAAAATTTGGCAGGGGGAAGAATTTGGCTGGCTGTATTAATGGCCACTGCTCCCCTGTTGCTAAATTTGCTGACCCATGGGGAGCCCTGTGGTCCTGGTGTGATGACTCTGCATGCTGCATTTGGCTCATAGGCCAGAGGTTGAGCATTCCTGCATTAGACTCTTACATAAAGCTTACATTTTCAGCTTACCTAAAAGAGCAGCAGTAGCTGAACAGGTGGTACACAAATAACTTGGTGGGTGAAAACTTAAGTGTCTGCCTTTCTAGTGCCTGGACCATTATGGAGTTTTGGGATTCCCTCTCAAGTGACTTATTTAGACATTTACAGTCCTATAGCTTTTCTTCCTTTGGATTTGGCTCTGCAACACTTGGTGAAGTTGGTGACTGAAGGGAGTTCTGGAACAGGCTACCTAGAGAAGTTGTGCAATCTCAATCCTTGGATCATGAAAAGCGCATGTCCCTGGTGGCTGGAGGGGCATGGCTGCAGCGGCAGGAGGGCGGTGGCAGCAGGAGCCCAGCAGTGGTGAGCAGGGAGCTCCCGCAGACGTCGCCAATACTGTCGGTGGTGCCTTTTTGTAGGGAGTGCACTGCCACATGTGCCGGTGCAGGTTAAACACTTGACTGGGATGATATAGTCAGGGATGATCCTACCTTGGAGCAGGGGGATGGATAAGATGGCTTCATGAAGTCCCTTCCAGCCTTACATTCCTATGATCCTGTGAACTTCATTCACTTGAAGTGATAAGAGCATTCTTTAAACACCTGCCCAAAATACCTGTAATTGGTCTGCTTAATTAAAAAAGGTAAATCATACTGGCAGTTTGTATGCGAGTGCATATGTGGTAAGTGTTTCATAAAGTCTTTTGGGATGCCTATAAAATGGAAGTATATAGTTATTGCCAAATATTTTTTGTTTTGTTTTTTTGTAAACCTTTTATAAGACGAGCATATGGTGCTAAAATCTATACCTTTCCAGCAACAAAGTAAAAAATCTCTCATGCATAATGAATTGAAATACTAGTTTTTCTTTTGACTTTGGCTTAAACTCCATAGAGTTTAACTAGGAAAACAGAAAAGCCGTTGCTTCAGCTAGCGTACCTGTCTGGAAAAAAGTAACGATAGTGCTACAGGCGTGCTTTGAGCAGTGGCCCAGGCATTTACCGAGTTCATATATCCCTGTCAGATTCTGTTCCTTTGAAGTCATATGCAGTGATGTGGGCTTCCTATGAATCATTCAGTGAATACAGAAGTCTTCTGTCTCCTTTTAAAAGTGAATGCCTGCAATGTTTGCCTCTCTAATGAAATCAAAGAACCATGAGGTACTATAAATGTAAGAAAGTAATTTTGATTATTGCATGCTACAGTTTATACTTGATAAATAGTTTAGGTAAATAGAAACTAGGAAAAAGAAAGGGAAAAAAATAACAAAATAGGACTATTATGTATGTATGCTATAGATTCATTCCGAGTAGCCACCAGATGCAACTGTGAATTATCTTTATAAATGAAAGATGGAAAGTAACATTGTAATGAATTCAGATTTCTCATTTCCTTTTACCACCTCCCCCTGTCAACTTGTTCCTGCTTTGTAATAGGGACTTCTTAATACCTCTGTATTAACTGTTTTCCTGCTCTCTTTATGTGTTCTGAATCTGGGTAGTTTCAGCAGAAATTTGGAGTACAGAGTGGTAGATAATATAGCAGATTTGAGTTTCAGTAATGCAAGGAGGGGATCAGTTTGTACCGAAAGAGGGAAGGAACTTCACGCTTTGGATTGGCTGCCCCACTTTACTCCAGATAGAACAGACATTTCTTATTCCAGTGCTTTTTTGAAAAAACCCAGTATGAATCAATTTCTCATAATTCATCACCATCATCCATACCAATGTCAAGGTCCTTTGCCCAATTGCTTATGCAAATTAGTTGCCTATAAAGCATTTCCTGTTTTCTGTATGTGCTAAGTGCAAGAGTCAGACTTGAAAAGAGGAAAATAAGATTTGAGTTGTCCTGAAGAAAGAACTAGCTAATGAAACATTTTATGGTAGGAGTTGAAAATACAGCTGAATACTTTTTCCTTTTGTATAAACAAACTACTTCTACAATATATTTCTTGTATATCCATAATGTATGGTGGTCTCCCCTTTTAGTATCATTAATTTTCTCTCTTGTTGGTTTAATTTTGCAAGCTTTGGGAGCCACAGAAATTAAGGGTATAATCAATTCACTTTGCAGTCTTGAATTTTTTTTTCCTTTTTGAGGATGCCTCAGTATACCTGCACGTATTTAAAATAAACCTATGTACAAATACAAAAGCAGACAGTTTTCCACAGAATCTGAAATACTTCAGATATCTCTAATCGTGTATGCATATCTTGCAATGGATGTATTGGGGACTTACAGTTAACATTTCTTAACTTCTTCTAGTACAAGGTCCTGTTTTTCCTTGTAACTTAGACAAACTTTAAAATATTTTTTTAAGGTTTCAGCAAAAGCCGTTCAGCTGTTTCTCAGGGAAAACAAATCATGTTGATTTGCCAGTGCTGTTATAAAAGTTTTACTGAAAAGCTCTAATGTCTCTATGCTTTGGAACATGAGGTTTGGCAGGGAATTGTGTTTGAAGGAAAGAGATCTCATTTGCTGTCCTCACAAAACTTGCCCCAATTTGGCCAAATGATAAGCCCCTGGAAATCATAGTTTGCGCACACACACATTTAGGAAGCTGGCAGCTAAAGTCTCTAACGATTCTGTTTAAAATGAGCATGCTTCGACACTCCAGGCGCTGAGTGGGATTCTTCTGACAGGTGTTGCTCCTGGCTGACAGGACATCTTATAATACCTTATGTAAGCTGAAAATAGTAAGACTTTTGCCCCTACTCTAGCTATTCCTACTTAATTCAGACCAGAGCCATAGAAGATGCATTCTAAGACTCTCTTTAGTTACTTCTCGCTCTGCTTTTCTCCTTGGTTGTGTAGGACTTGGACAAGGTAAGGCAAACTTCTGTTGTCTGTTTGAGGTTTAGGCCAGAATTTGGGAGCTGCTGTCTCTGAGCACATGGAAAGAATTTTCTGAGTCCCTGAGGTTTCATTTTGAGTCTGAGAACTGTTCTTTATTATATGCTGGTCTTTTGAACTCTTAATATATAGGAGCTGAATAATAAACAGTTACAACAGTTAAAATTGACCCAGGTATCATCCAAAGGAACTTTCCTTTGTTAGTTTTGTTTGGTTTTTTCCCCCTCTAATTTAACAGTGACAGGCTCATCCCTGAAAAGTCCAAGTTATGAAACAAGAGTAAATGAAACTTTAATACCTTCAACATAGCCGGTAGTTTTTCTGATGATCTGTAGGACGTTTCAGGATCCTGAGTTATACTTGCATTAGATTCTTTGGATATATATAATTACGTATTTGCAAGTTACTTTATGTTGTAAAAATGGGCATATGTTTACATAACTTTGTACTAAGTAAAGACTAGAAATTATGAAGAAAAATTAGGAGCATTTGAGAGACAGGGCAGTTTGTGTTTGTACAACAAAACTGGCTTGCATTTAAATCCATGCAGTGTGAAGGACTTGTATGCAAGTTGATACAATGACTTCTTTAATATTAATGCTAAGTTATCATTACCATAAGAAAATATACCAGTCCTAGTCATAAAAGTGACCATTTAAAATGCCTATTCTGAGTCGCACAAAATGGCTCTCTAAATGGTAATTCCATCTGAAGAAAAAAAAAAGGTCAGATCATTTAGATTTTGGCACGATTGAGTCTTCAGTGTCTCTTGGTATATTTATCAGGACACATTGGCTAGTAGCTTGCAAGTGTTTGTGAGCAAATCAGGTTAATAATACATTGATACCAGTACAAAGAGATTGTCCTCGTCACCATGTAGACAAAACAGTCATGATATCTGTGCAGTTCTTTAAGTGCTAGTGGCATGATATAATGAAGTTGTATTCCATTAAGCACTTGTATACAGGGGAGCAAAATGTCATCACCTGAGTGTGACTGCATTTCTGTGATACAACCTCATCTGTTCCATCAACTAGTTTTGCTCTGATCAATAAGCAGTTTTCTGTGGCCTTTCACTACTGTCAGATGCCATTGAGTGATGTAAATACACGTCAGAAACTAGAAACTTGACAGCTCACCCAGACTTAAGCAGGGAAACAAGGAGGGGGAAACCACTAGAACAGACAGAAATGACAGCTGATGTCTGTTGTGTATAAATGATTTGATAATGCTACAGACAAAGCTTTTCACTTTCTAAAAACATGTAGCAAAATGATTGTTGCTTGTATGCAATATGAAAGTGATTGAAAAAGGCAGAAAAACAAAAATAAGTTTTGTAATATAGAGACCATTCTTTTGACTGTATTGATCTTTTTTAAATTAATGTTAAGAGGAAAATAATCAAAATAGTCTGTGCAGTTAGCCTGACTGTAAGAACAGAAAAGTCTTTTCTGCCCTTGATTTTTTTAAAATAGTTGAATTAATTTAATTCTAGATTTGTGTTTAGGCTCCAGTCCAGGACTGGACTGAAAACTTTTTACTGAGGACAAGCTAGAGGTGATTAGCTGTAGAAGTAGCATACATATATGTATATGGAAACAAACAAGTACATAACAGTAAAGGGCTTCCATAAAGCTTTTGAAAACTAGTCCAAGCAGATTTAACTGTACATCAACTTTAAGTGCTGTCTCCTTTCCCGCTCCTTTTTATTAAATTAAAAATCATGAATATGGCTGAGTAACAGGAAAATTGGATGAATACTTAAACATTTTTCTGGGCAATATACTCATTTGGATCAATATTCTGTGCCCAGCAACCACCATATCATACCTCTTTACAAGTACTGCAAAATTGCTTTGTTTCATTCATCTTGTTTTATTAATCTTGGGATCAGTCTGAATGGTGTGGGTTTTTTTGTTTGGGATTTTTTAAATGATGCATAATTATATAATGTATTTATTTTATGTTAATTATATATAAATAAAATATACATGTTTAATGTATAAATATTTTAAATGAGCTGTCAAAGTTCACAAGTGTGTATGTGGTGCAGGGAGGCAGAGAGAAGAAATAAGAAATGTTGAATGCATTTGTCTAAGGAAACTTCTGTCTGGATATACATATTTAATTTTATTGAGCTTAACTTTCCAAAATGTTGAGCATCTTCACTTGCTGTGGCTTTTAGAGGGATTTAAACAGCTGGATGTGTAAGTGGTGGATGGCAAGCTTTCCATTGGGAAATAAAAATGCTCTCTTTATTCTTAGAATTGTAGCAGAATACAATACAGGACCCAGATTAAGTTGTGTTTTTTCTTTTTTGATGTTTTCTTTTCCTCCTGGGCCCAAGTGATTTGATCTCAATAAATTTCGTGTGAACTGTGATTTTGTTTTTTGTGGTGTTGGTTATATGTAATTGTTCCTGCTTTCCTACATGTTTTTTTTTTTATTGCAGTCAGACTGCATTGAGCTAGAACTTGAGATCCAAAGAGTCAAAATTTGATTCAAAAGAGAAAGTGAAGCAGACTGAACAAATATATTTAGTTTCATTGTAAAATTCTTTTAAAAAGTGAAAGCATGAAGTAAGCGGCAAATCCTTTGTTTTAACAATCACTACTACGCATCACTGCCTGTCAACTTTGAAAGTCACTGGCTTATGAGTCTGGAGACCTGTACTCTTATTCTCAACTCTACCACTGACCTGTTATTGTTACCAGGTCTTTCTCCCTCTTTCCCTTTCCCTCTTTCTCTCTCCCTTTCCACTCTGTCACGTGTGTTCAAAGGCCATTTTCTTTGAAATTAAGGATTTTCTCTTATTGTGTGTTTATACAGTCCCTAACACAATGGGACCCGTGTCATGGATTCCAGCAGGGAAGCACTTTCTTGGGAACTCTGGGCCTTGTCTGGTCTGTCCACATACCCTTTGAAGCCTGCCTAGACATGGCTTCTAGAGTAGGGTGAATTCAGATGATGAGACCTCAGGCTCCCTCATTATCTATAGCCCTTCCTCAGGGATTTACCTTCTCACTAGCTGAACTGGAAGAGGGATTTTACTGTCTTCTGCTTTGAAGAGGTACAATCCAAAGTCCCAAGCAGCCAGAAGTAAAGCTCCTTTTCAATAAAAGCCCTTATTGGGATGAAGGCCACAAAGCAAGAGATGCCCTACCCCCTGTAAAGAGGTAAGCAGTCCCCCTCTGTTCCATTCTGTACTGCCCTGAGTACCCCAAAGTTAGCTTAGCTGTTCACCTTTCAAACTCCCCAGCTCCCTGGCCAGCAACCTCCTTTCCAGGCTACTCTGTCCACTAAGATGTTTATTTCCTCAGTTTCTTCCCTTGACACTTCCTGGGTGTCACCAGTGTGTATCTGCTGTTATATAACATCTATATGAATGACCAGCCAATCAGTTTGGATGCAAAATATTTCATCTCTGCATATGACCTGTGCATAACAACCCAAAACACTGGCTTTGACCATAGTGAAAAATCCCTGAGACTCTAATTGGCCTAACCTCATACTACATTGAAAACCAATCATTTGCAAACCCAGTGAAAACACAAGTATGTGCCTTCCATCTGAAAAACTGAAGTCAACTGCCAGCTCAATGTTACATGGTCCAGGACCCTGCTATCCCACTGCCTAAATCCAGTTTACTTTGGAGTCACCCTCAGTTAAACCCTCTCATACAAAGAACACATCATGAAGACAAAAGCCAAAGGTGAGCACTTGTAACAACATTTTGTATAAACTTACCAACTTGAAATGGGCATTCAGCCCCTCAACCATCTGAACCACTGATCTGGCTCTCTGCTTCTCTTTTGCTGAGTATGCATGTCCTGTGTGGGAGAGATCTGTACAGGCAGTCCTTGGACTTACGACACAATTGGTTCCTGAAAACCGCATCTTAAGTCAAAATATTGTAACTTGAAACCAATTTTCTCATAAGAAACTATGTTATAAATGGGGGATTGATTACTGAACCAAGGCCTGATACCCGATTTTCACCAAAAAATACCCCAGAATTTTGTACTCGATCAATTATAGATGAGTAATATTAGCTACATTAATGTATTTATATTGTAAATAGCAATCGTATTGATTTGGAAGGACTTCTTTGAGGTGACCTTGCTGAACTTTTTGAAGGGTTCTTAGCTGTAGTCTTGTCAGGAGTCTTGGCTGCAGGTTTTTCTAGAGTCTTGTCTGCTTTCTTAAAGAAAGTGTCCAAGGCAGTTTGGACAGATGTTCTCCAGCAACATGAACAACACAGTGAACTTGTTCGCTGGCGTGGCATCACATCAGATTAAGCATTGTAAAGTCAAAACTGATGTCAAAGTTGAAACAAGGTGTTAATTTATAAGCAGTGTAAGCGCAAAATGTTGCAACTCAAAACGTTGTAAGTCGAGGGCTGCCTGTACTTGCTAAGCACCTTGACCCCATTCTGAATGATAGCTGCCAATGCATCACAGGTGTCTGAAGCCTACCAGTCTAAACAGTGTGTACCTGCAGGCTGGCATTGCTCTGCCTGACATCAGAAGAGCAATGACCAGCAGGATAGAATGAACGAGATGAACTAAAGATGTGAGATATCTGCTGTGTGACCATCCCACAGCACACAAATGTCTGAAGTCACACAGGAGCTTCCTCAGCAGCAGCCAACCTCTCTATGCCACATCCAAGGAGACATGACAACAGATGTTGAATGAGAGACTGAAGAAAATACCTAACAGCAAAAAAAAAAAAAAAAAGGACGTTCCAGAAGCCCAATCCTTACCACCAGTGGCTGATGAACCATGGCAAAGATGGCAGTGTCTCAACTGCTAGCCCTCATAAGTTGGATAACTTCTTTTCTGTTGCTTATTGGAGAAAATTGACAAACAACCCACCAGAAATATTTCAATCAATCACTTCCCCATTTCCTTGGCTACCTGGTCTTATCTGAGTCTTTTATACTGTAAATTCTTTGGGTAATGTCTGCCTTGTACAGTGACATATTCTAAAAAATCCTTATCTATTATTAATATTGTTAATTTATTAGGTATTAGAAAAACTCTGGTAGAGCTTTAAAATAATCATTTAATGCAGTAGTATCATCTGCAGCTTGTAAATTAAAAATGGTACTTAGACCAGAAGGTAACGTGGACAGTTTTTATGATGCACAAAAAGAACCTAATTGGGAAACGTATGCATAAAGAATTTTTAAATCAGATTTCCAGTCTGTGGAAAGGAAGCACAATTATTTCTTTGGAAGTAAGAGAGGGAGAGTATTCTCCACCCCACGCAAACTGAAGCAAACTGACCAAAGGGATATAAACAATGACAGCATATTTTAGGAGCATGTTTTCCCTTATAACAAAATTCTGGACTCTCAGAAGTCTGAGAGTTTTCCCACTATCACTGGGGACAAGGTTTAACTCACAAGTTTATTTGAGGCCAAGTGTTCTAGATTTTTTACTGCACAGACCTAAAACACCCTGTCCTGCCGTTCTGTCCTCAAGATCAAGTGTGAGGGGCATATGGATTCATTCAGCAGTTAGGAAGGGACTGTGTTACAGCTTCTATTGCATGTCTGCGGTGTGAGATTTTTTTATTTTAAATCAGTCTGCCAGAGAATTGTTTCCTGTGGAATTAGTCCCAATTAGGAATCAAATATCCTAAGGTCAAATAGCTTGCAGACTCTGATGTTTCCATAAATAAATAACTGCCTCCCCTCCCCACCCAACTCCCCAGATCCATAGCAAATACCACCAAACAAAAACCCCCACAACAATAGCTCCTCCTCCAAAAAAATGCCAGTTGTTATTAAAACTTCTATTTTTTAGAATCATTTTTGGAATCATTAAAAATACTGTAACACATGGCACAGACTAAGGAATCTTTATACCACAGCTCAATTTAAAACTCATTTGGGATGGCCTACCTTACCATTTGTGATGTGACTACTGAACCTGTGCCAATCAAACCATTATTCCATACCCCTCAATCATGTATTGTCTCAATAGCCAAAACATTAAAAATAAACACACACAGTTACCATTTTTATTTAATTTTTTGTACTCTTTCTGGCACTGCAACTTCTTGCTGCTTATTAAGACTTCAGAGATACAAACCAGTAGCTCAGTAATTGCTTTCTTGAATCTGCCTTTAATAATTACATTTAGTAAAGCTGTATCGAAAATTAGAAAGGCAGAGACTAATGGAAAACTAGATTTTTCACTGAATTAGAAAGCAAGACGATCCATATATTGACAACATTTCAAGTTGAAACAGATCAGGAAAACTGTTTTGGACTGTCTGTGCAAAGAGGCAAACACAGGCCTGATGTGCAGTGGCATCTGCATTTTATAGAAGCAGAGAAACTATAAGAGATTTCATGTAAATAGATGTCTTGAGAGGGGACAGTACAAATCTGATTTTGGATGCAAGTCATTTGAATTTTTTAAGTCTGAATTTTCTCTTTGGCATTAACAAAGAAGCTGGAAAGTAAAGAACTATGTTAATGAAATGGAAATACCTTTTAATGGGAAAAAACAGATTCAGGGGGCCAGGTCTTGGGCTGAACAAAAATCTGCAGAAAATCAGTAGGAAAAATATTGGAGAAGACTGTTCTCACAGAGATTCAATTATGACAGCAATATAAGACAATTTATGCTAGACAGCAACAAGGAAAAAGATTCTTGGTAGTAATTCACTTATATATGAAATTCAGTATTTTTCCCACCAAAAATGTGTCAAGAAATCAGACAAGGCTCTTTGGGTAAATCTGATATCTTTTACTGGACCATCTTTATGTCTTTAGACCAACATGGCTACAACCTACACCCCTGTAATCAAGAAATCAGGACTTTTAAATGAAGAAAACCCTTTTAGAACAAACGAAAAATACACCTGAACTTTTTCTAGTTTATGTTTATAATTCCCTTAATCATGCAGATATTTAATACCTTATAAAATAACCTGTACATTATTCCTGCTAATAACAAGCAGTTTCTTTCCAGACTGTGTTTTTAAGCATACATTTTAAAAATCCACCCAGTCTGTGTTTTAATGATACACTACTTTAAAGTGATTTGTTTGTCTTGTAAAAATTTACCATTTCTTAAAAGTGACTTATTTTTATAACAAAGTCTAAAGGTTTCTAGTGCTTACACTTTTTAAAAAGGGGTTTGAATGTTGTTTGGCATTCAAAGTATTCTCTTCATAGGCCTTTCTTTTTTTTATTTGAATGTCTGGACTGCTGTGATGAGACTGAATGTAAAAGCTATTTTTAATATATCTAAGTAAAAGTTAGTGG